>NC_086173.1:27954196-28324196 GCF_023053635.1 Elgaria multicarinata webbii
TCCTAGCCAACCTAAGGCACCTTTCTCCAACCTGGTACCCTCCAGAGGTTTTTGGACCACAACTGCAGTATTATTTACCATCGACCATGCTGGCTGGGACTGATGGGAGCGGAAGTCCATAATATCTGAAGGATATGAAGTTGGGGAAGACTGACCTAAAGCTACCTTCTCTTTGGCATCCAGTGCTTGTCTGCTCTGTCCACGCTTTCTCTGAGAGTCTAGACTCCTATTCTAAAACTCTTTCTTCAATACTTGAAGGGCCATCTCCAACCTGGTGCCCTCCAAAGGTGCTGAACTACAATACCTATCATCCCCATTCCAGAAAATATGGGAGTTGCAGTTCAACATGTCTGGAGGCTGGGGAAGGCAGACCGACATTCTTCACTTAAGGAATTCTGCATGGTCCTCCTACACACACCCTACTGGGCCATGGCTGCTCAGTAGTCTTGATTCTGAACACAACCAAAGAAGTCACATTTAGACAAAAGTTCAGATGGCAGGGATCTTTTGCACCAGGGATCATTTTTACCTGGCTCCACATTCAGCTAGACAGGTCTACTTTTCCGGCCTGTACCTACCTACACTCCTCTCCCTCTAGCAGTGTCTTGTAGGTGGCGATCTCCACGTCCAGGGCCAGCTTCACATTCATTAGTTCCTGGTAGTCTCGCAGTAAACGAGCCAGCTCATCCTTTGCGGTTGTGAGGGCAGTCTGCAGGTCAAGTAGTTTGTTCCGTGCATCTTTGAGGGCCATCTCCCCGCGTTGCTCACATTCTGCGATGGAAGATTGCAGGCTGTTGATCTGAAAAAGAAAAGGAGAAAAAAAGCTTTGTTTGGTCATTGCTCCTTAATCACACAGCTTGGCTTCCTACATCTTTCCCCGGACACTATTCTAATAGGGAGAGAAGGTAACAAGAGTGGGGGTTGTCTAAGCAACTGTGTATCTGCCAGTTTGTGGGCTTCATAGCACAGGCACCATGAAAATAATCTGATGACAGATTTTGCTTTCCATGCTCAAATCTGGCACATCTATTGGATGGTTGGTACATATGTCATAGGTCCCAGCCCCCAAAAGAGCAATCAATCATTGAAGTACCATACATTCTCTCTCTCTCTCTCTCTCTCTCTCTCTCTCATTTTGCTGCTTTGATTGGTGAGGCTTTTGCTTGCTGTAGCTAATGATGCGATTATTGTTTTTATGGAATGTGGAATGGGATGTTAGTGCTAGTTTAGGATTGGAAGTGGTGTTCCGGTTTTGTCTGGAATGGAAGTACTTTGCATGTAGGAAGGAAAGAAACCCTGCCCACACCACAGAAACACAGTTCTGCACTGTAGTTCCTTCCTCACAGTAAAAATCAAGGGGAGTTCTTTTCGAGAACTGATATCGCAAGATTCTTGCCATGTCATCCATCTTTTCCTCTGCTGACCAATCGATTTCTGTGGCCCTCTATTCCACCCTTCATTTTTTTCTGGAGCCCACCTTCTTTCCTGAGCAAAATTGATCTATGGTACGACCAGGTGGGGTCCTGAGAGGTGTTCCAGTTTTTAGGACACATATTGTCTGAAGGCACCGGATACAGTTCTACAGATGACTCTAAGCCACTCTGGACCTGTTAGTTGCTTGGATGGGAGACATACAGTACATCCCTATCTGCAAGAGCTATAAATAAGCTGCTCTGACATCTTTGGAGGAGAAAAGGAGTGTAATAAACACATAGCTATGTAAGAAATACCAGAAGGATTTTTTTAATATTTTTTTTTATTATTATTTTTGGCTATCTTGTGACTTGCATGAAACTCATCCTTGGATAGGTCAAATCTATACTAGGTTATTACAGTTGGTGAAACCTTGAACCTCATGACATCTGTAGCTGTCTCATTCAAGTGGTTAGCACAAGAAAAGCAGCAGGCTACATGGGGTGGGGGGAACCCAAAATAAAATGTGACTTACTGCTTTCTTCATTATTTCAATCTCAGAGCGAAGTCTTTGGACAATCCGGCTCATCTCTGCAATCTCATCTTTTGAGGATTTCAAGTCGTCGCCGTGCCTGTGAGCTGTCGTCTGCAGTTCCTCGAACTGATATTCACAAAGCAAATAATCAGAGGTGTCATAAATAACTCAAAATAACAAGTATACGTGCATGCATGTGAGTGCACATACATTGTATGTGTTGGTACTAGGCAGGCCTGGCAACTTTACATTTCTACACAGATACCACAAATGGAAAGTTCTTCATGGTACTAATCTGTTGTTTATAGTAGGAACAACTTTTGGATTTTTCTAACAGCAAAAAGTGAGAACTCACTTTTTAATTATTTTTCTACATGAGAGTAAACCTTACATGTCCTTGAGTGTGAACTTATATTCCATGGTGCATTCAGGATAGGACTTTGGGCAGCTGTCCAGGGCCTCACTCAGCAGAATGGGGGACTTGCCACATTTTTAAGTAAGCGAAGAACTATACACTTTACCTTCTAAGGCCTTAGCTAGACCTACCTGTTAGCCCACGACAGAGGAGGGAAAATCTTGCATTGTGTTTAACGTGAGATCCCGCCTCTGTTTACACGCAATGCATGACGACCTCAGAAGGAGAGGCATTGCGCCCAACATTTTTGTTATTATTAAAGGGCCAGCAGAGCATGACCACTTGTGCACAAACAATAAGTAATTTTTTAAATTAAATTATTTTCCCCACCCCGTGCGTGGCTCCTGGCTCCTCGCAAGGAACCGCACAGAGCCGGGTCAAACAGTGGTGCCTGGCCACACGTTCCGAGACCGTGGAAAAACCGGGCCTAAAGGGGAGGGTGAGATCCCGGGGCAAAGGAGGGATGATCCCTCCCTGATCCCGGGATCCCCTGTGTGTTATGTGGATGCACAGGGACGATCCCGGGGATCGCCCCGGGATTTTGCCCCATCTAGCTATGGCCTAAGTGGCTTGGGGTTGGGGTGGGGATAAGACCATTGCCTATGTATTCTATGCTCATTTTGTGTTCAAACACAATTCAGATTATTATTTTTTGGACAGGTACCCATGTAATTTAACATGCTTTTAAAAATTTGGTATCTGGATTTAACCTTTTTCATTGTAAACAGTTTGCTATCTTGGTTACATCTCAAATTTCAGTGTTTCTGAATTCCTGGAGTGGGGAGAACAGTTTGAGTTCCAGTGTAAAATTTGGAGCAGTTCATAAATTCTCTTTCAAATTTCAAGGAGGTTTTTGAATTTCAAACCTGGAGAACATTTTTTGTGTCTGTTGTGCAAAGGACTCTCACCTTATTTTGGTACCATGCCTCTGCCTCAGCCCTGCTCCTATTGGCAATATCTTCATATTGACTTCTGACTTCAGCAATGATGCTGTCCAGGTTCAGGTCTCTGTTGTTGTCCATTTGTAAGATGACACTGGTGTCTTTAACCTGCGATTGCACCTGAGCTAGTTCCTGTGAGAATGATAAAGATTGTAGTTATCAACTTAAGAAGTCTTCTGTAGTCCTTAACCTTGTGTGGGTCTCTGGCACCAGCATTTATTTGCTTGTTCATATATTAGAAGGACTTTTTCAATCTTTTTATTCGAATAAATGCTTAAGGCAGCTTAACAGAAATGTATATTTGCCAACAACAACAAAAAGGAGAAGAAAAGGCCCATATTAATAGCTTGCTCTGTTTTCTTATTAAACTCCCACTACCGAAACAAAATAATCATTTTCCTAAAAAAATATATGCCAAATTTTTACCTTTCTAATTTCTCCAAGAGTTGTCTAATGTTTTAGGTTTTTTTAATTCTTATTGATATTTTACTTATGGACTTTTTTAAAAAAAATGGTGGACCTTTACTTCCTCACTCCACCCCCATAATTCAACAGCTGCCATTCATTTGTATGAGAAAATCAGTGTGTTGCATTTTAGACTCTGTGGCCCGGGGGAAAAACCTGCCTCCAACCTCTGGTGCTTGGTGGCAGGGTTGGCCTTCACATGGGCAGGGTCTACACTACTCTTTATAATAGTTTTGACAACTGTTTGGGCCCAGAACACATTCTGTATGCCATTTTCAAACTGTTTTCAAAGTATTACACCTGCTTGGTATAGATCTGGCCATGGTAGTTGTGATGTGTCTGTATGCATAGAGCACACAGTAACATAACACACCCTCCCAGAGATCCTTGTGTTATACACCCTCCAAGAGATCCTCCCTCACCCATCACCCACCTTCTTGAGAAAAGAAGGATGCTCGTGTAGTTAAAATAATGGCCAGCTTGAAGAGAAAAGTTCACATTTGGGATGCTTCAAGAACAAATAAAAAACACTGCTAAAATAAAGGACAAACTGCAGAAGTTCCAGGAGCTATTTTTGCCCTCCAGATGCCCACTCCTGCCGCAGATCAGACTAAGTTTTAAATGTAATCATCATCATCATTATCATCATCATCATCATCTTCATCTTCACAATAATCATTATCACCAGTTTGCTGTTGAAATGTGGTGGCAAACCACTTCATAGTGCTCAGTAGCACTAAGGGTTAAATATAGCTTGTTTGCTAAGACAAAATTTGACTTTTTTTACCACTCAAAAAAAAAGTGGCAGCAGCTTTTGTGCAGCTTTTAGCACAACTTTGTTTTTGTTTGTTTGTTTGTTTGTTTTTGGGTTGATTTATTGTTTTTTTAAAAATGAGGTTGCGGTAGAGGCAGTGGTGGGTGTTAGGGCTTCATTGGTCACGATTTGCCAATTTTTGTGAACTGCTGAGAGAGTTTCGGCTATTGGGCAGTATAAAAATGTAATAAATAAATAAATGACTCTGATCTATAGGATTGTTGGCATTGGGTATATATATATATATGTGTGTGTGTGTATATATATATATATATATATATATATATATATATATATGATAATGAAGTTGGCTTAGGAGTACATTCCCATGCAGGTATAATAGGGATGAAATGATGCTTACTGAGTCAAAGAGCGCTCTTAAGAACTGAATGTGCTGAGTCAAGGAATCAGCCTTGGATCCCAGGTCTATCTTGTGCATATAGGAGCCATCCACATCCTTAGGAAGAAAAATAAAGACACTATTTAGCATAGGCAGATCAAAGCAGGGTGGGTCAGAGTACAGTTAGTCAATGGCGAACTCTCCAGGAGCTCAACTTGCATGTTCGCCAAGCGCTGCCCGCCCGGCCCTCTTCCAGCCAAGCTGGCCCAGCATGTGCTCCATGTTGCCTGCATCCGAGGCCTCCAGAAAGTGTGCAATTCCCACAGCGTGCCAAGTGCATTTTTCCTCCCTCCCCCGTGCCCTTTTGGCCCCAATGGGCAAGGGAGTGGGGAGAGGCACGGGAAAGTGTACTTACTGGGCCTCTGGAAACTGCACAAATTCCACCAGGCATGCTAATGGCATGGCCTGGGGAATCTGTGTATTTTCCAGAGGCCTGAAAAGTGCGCTTTCCCACCTTAATGCAAAACCCTTCCACTGTAACGGTGCGCAGCTCCTGGACAACCTGCGGCACATGGCCACACGTTCCGCAGTCTTGGGCTCAGCCCGAGACCACAGAAAAACTGGGGCCAAAGGAGAGGGCTATATCCCAGGGCAAGGAAGGGATGATCCCTCCCTGATCCCGGGATCCCCTGTGCATCATGTGGACGATCCCGGGGTTCGCCCCGGGATAAAGCCCCATCTAGCTAAGGCCTAAGATGCACATGGAATCTGCTGTTAAGGAATGTTGGGGGGGGGGTTCTTAACCTTTCACCTGGAACATAGACTTATTCCACAGAATGAAATTCCCTTCTACACGCATCACTATCTGGGACCGATGAATGTGGGGGTGCGAAAGCCTTTAGGGCCTTTAAGATCCCCACTGGAGGGGGAGGGGGACAAACACAATTTTTCCAAGGCTAGGGAAATTGCACATTTTTCACCACACCTAACCGGACCTGCACCTCCATTGTCAACAAAGGGAGCATGGGGCAAAAATCTGCATGGGGATTTTCGACCCATCCTTAAGTACAGTGTAGAGCAATGCTTGTAATAGGACCCAATGTCAGGGGTGGATTGCAGAGTAGATTAGTGTGATATAGCATAGAATTGGCCAGTGTGGCCATACACTGAGATTAAATATTAGGGGTGTGATCCGCTCCGATTAGGAGCGTAGAAGCAGTAGCGGATTGGCCTGCTCCGCCTTACCCAGAGGCGGAGTAGGAGCGGACCACGGACCCCTAGAAGCAAGGCGAAGAGAAGCGACCATTTTTCGGAGCTCCTAGTTCAGGCGGAGCGCTCCGGTCGCCATCTTGAAAACATTTCGCCATAGGATTGCATTGCGGCAAATAATCGCGCATAACTAGGTTGTTTTTGAAGCTATCGTTCTGGAAATTCTTGTGCTCAGAGAGTTGTGGATGGGGGTCATTTTGAGACCATTCTCACCTCTCTGCGTCGTGCGGGTCGCGTGCTATATTTTTTTGAAAATCGGGTCAACCGCGCAGCTCAAATGGCGTTTTCGGATTTTCGCCCATAGGATTGCATTGAGAGAAAGACTCGGGCATAACTGGGTTGGTTTTTAAGCTATCATTCTGAAAATTCTTGTGCACAGAGAGTCATGGATGGGGGTCATTTTGAGACTACTCTCAACTTTCTGCGTCGTGTGGGTCGTGCGCTAGAAGTTTTTAAAAAACCGGCGGGAAAAATACATTTTTCAAAGGGCTGAGGGGCAGAGTCAGCTCCCGGTCATGATCACATGATCCCAAAGTTAGAGGAGGGCATAGGCAAAACGGGTAACTTGGGATTCTGGGAAACTTCTCTTTCTTCATCTGAACGGGCTTTTCCCAGTGTTTTTTAAAACAGTAGCCCCACCAAATGCACAAACACAACCTGAAATCATATACTAAGCCAAGAATAAGAGATAGAAACACAGCACTGCTACCCACCCTAACTTTGGGGAACAACTGAAAAGATGTGGTGCAAGGGGATGAGCTCCCCTAGGGCATCTCATCGTGGACATGCCCCCACTCTCTCCTGCACTGGAAGGCCATTAGAGCCTTCCAAAGAGAGTAAAACGGTGGAGCAATGCCTATTATGAGTCGAAGTGAGCGTTTACTTTTTGTGGTGGAGCGATGCCTGTTATGAGTTGAAGTGAGCGTTTACTTCTTAATCTCAGAGCTGTTGGTAGCTGTCTTGAGTTGAACTGGCAGCTGCTTCCCCCTCCCCCGGGCACGTCCCCCTATTGCTGGTAAAAGACAGATATAGCCTTTTTTTTAAAAATCTTCTTGCTGTTTATTGAGCAACACTGCTGCTTTTAATTCCACCCCTCCTTTGTTTATTTATTGATTTATTCCATTTTATATGCATTACTGGCTTATCCTTGGCTCACTTCCTTATGCCCCCAGAAATGCCAGCTGCATGCCTGCCTGCCTTCCCTCCCTCCTCCCGTGCCCACCTCGCAGGGATGTTGTGTGTGTGTGGCTTTGACTCAGGGGAGAAGTCCTTCCTGCGCTCACTTGGAGTTTTGGAAGTTCCAAATTTTGCAGGTTTAAGCCCCGCCAAAAAACAGGGGATGATGGGATTGCCTTGAGTCTCGGCATGCGTATGTATCCCTGGATAAGCTGTCATGGTGGTGAGTTTGAGGGGTTTTTTTAACGTGCAAAATTGACGGAGCTATGGAAAGGGGTGTTGAATTTTCATAAATTCCCCAAAAATCAGGGGATGATGGGACTGCCTTGAGTCTCGGCGTGCGTATGTATCCCTGGATAAGCTTTCATGGTGGCGTGTTTGAGGTTTCTAACGTGCAAATTGACGGAGCTATGGAAAGGGGTGTGAATGGGGTGCCCGATTTTCAAAAATTCCCCAAAAATCAGGGGATGATGGGATTGCTTTGAAACTTGGCGTGCGTGTGTATACCCCCATGAGGTGTCATGGTGCCAAACATGAGGTTTCTAACTTGAACAGAAAAAAAGTTGTATAATTTTTTAGCTTTCAATGCAAGCCTATGGGGGGGGGAACGGAGCTCCGGATCCGGATCCGGAGCTCCGAGCAGAGCGGAGCAGAAGTGGGCGGAGCGGGGGCGGGGCGGAGCAGCCCGATCCGGAAAATGGCGGATCTGCAAGTGAAGCGGAGCGGGGGGTCCGTGCACACCCCTATTAAATATATATCTTAAGAGGAAAGCTTTCATTTTGCAAAATGTGTTCCGCAAACTTCAATTTAATAGCCAAAATTTTAACATTTTGAAATTTGGAATTCTGGATGAGAATTATGAAAAATTGCTGAATTGAAGAAGCGTGACATTTTATTTCAGCCCTAATGTTAACTGCTGTGTCAGTTCAATAGAACAAAACCTGGGGGCTGTCTATATGAGAAGAAAGCCCCACGGTGGCTGCAAATTTCTGCTGCATCAGTTATATGACGCAGCTGCAGATTCACAGCCAGTGCGGGGCTTCCCCGTGAAGCTGCACATTGAAAAAGCTGGGAACTTAACCCAACTTTTTCAGTGGAAACAAGGTCAGTACAGCTCTTCCACCATCTGACTTTGCTCCGGGGCTGATCTGGCGGTGGTCCTGGTGGAAGGTGACCGACGATTGGTCGGCTTCCACCAGGAAGAGGATGGAGGGCAGCTCCGGTACCCAGATGACTGCTGGAAGCATGGTGCGCCATCCTTGGTGTTGGATTACCCAGTGCCATCCCAGGTAAAGAAAAACACAGGGTTTCTGAGGAAGGAGCATCAACTTGACACCAGAAGACAGGGCCCCGATGTTCTCCAGATTTTGTATGGGTGCTGAATATCAGAAATGTACCACCATTAACTCATTATTCTAGCACTGAAGATGCTTACAATACAAATCATGGTGTGTAAATGAAATTAGAAGGATTGTTCCAGTTTTAAGTTTTCTAAAGCAGTGCTACTTACCTTTTTGAGCACCACAAAGTCATTTTCACAAGCTGTACGTTTGTTAATTTCATCCTCATATCTGTGAGAAATGATAAATTATATCATTATCATCATTACCGATTGATTTATTGCATTTATATCCCACCATTTCTCCTCCAAGGGACCTAAAGCAGTGCGCATAATCCTCCTCCTCCTCCTCTCCATTTTATCCTCACAAAACAACCTTGTGAGGTAGACTGGGCTGATAGTCTGTGTCTGGCCCAACATCACCCAGTGAGCTTCATGGCTGAGTGGGGACTAGAACCCAGATCTCCCAACTCCCAGCCCAATGCTGTAACCACTACACCACACTGACTCTCGTCATCATTAAAGAATATGAAATACTTTACAGTTCTCATTGTCTATATCTTCCTAACAACACTGGGAAGCAGGTGACATCAGGAGACAGTGGCTTGCCCAAAGCCTTTCAGGAAGCTGTCTGCTTCAACAGAGACCTTTATCTCAAGAGAGTGAGCTATTGTTGAATAATAGTTTTGCCTACCCTTGGCTGAAGTCCTAGGTATTCCCCCACCCTCTCATCTCTCCCTCTTACATACTTGTTCTTGAAGTCCTCCACAAGCTCTTGTGTGTTCTTCAGTTCAATGTCCAGGTGGTTTTTGTCGTTGACAAGGCTCTCGAGCTGCCTCCGGAGATTGTCAATGTAAGACTCATAAAGGGGCTCCAGGTTGTCTCTCAGAGCTGGAGTGCCCTGCTGGTACAGCAAGTCCCACTTGGTCTCCAGCACTTTGTTCTGTTGCTCAAGAAATCGCACCTAAAATGCAAGCAAAGAGGCAAGTGGTTATTTTTCTTGGAGAGCAACATGGGAGTCAATTTGAAAATGTGGATGCTCATCCATGGGAACCACACGGTCAGTCACAGGACCCGTGTCAATAGATCCCCCATGTGCATTTGGAGGTGTTACAGTCCCCTGTGCGTTTTCCTGGAATGCTTTGATTGGCTACCAGGATACTAATACCAGAAAAAGCACAAGCTCTTTTCTCAACCCTCTCTCCACCTCTTCAGTATGTTTGAAAATATATTTTTTCTCTTTAACAATTTTATTGTTTTCTACAAAAGAATAGGGGGGAAAAGACAAGCAAAGAAAGAAAACATAACAGAACATCACACAACTAACAATACAATACATCTAATGACACATATGCAACACATATAAGGCTATGTTCCATTTGAGGCAATCTCAATGATTACAGTTGAAATGGAATTTACACCATTTTTTTAAAAAATCAGCAGTATTTAACACATTTATTTAAATAATTTTAAAGGTTTAAATGGTGAAATTTTAAAAATACACTTTGAAGGACAACTAAAATCATAAAAGATACGTCAATATCTTTCTGTGGCAGTAAATGTTACAGTACCACATCTAATTTACACTCTGTTTTCTAAAAACCAAACTGTATCTGTTGCTAGAAATGGTGTGAGCAGGAAATGAACTAGAAGAATATAAATTCACATTACTGAATTAAGAAGAGCTTTTTCTCCTCAAATTCAGTATCTCTCTGTTTCCAGTCATTGCAATGCATCCGCTCATGCATTCAGTTGGCTTGGATACTGAGAAAGGAAGAGGAAGTGTACAGTAGAATGTAACACTCACACACATGAAAAAACACACCACATAATTTTTTCATGAACAGGCCCATGAGGTTCTGTTGCCCATGCTGACTGGGTCATGCTAGGATTTGTTGGACTTTTTTCTGTCTAGACATGCATAGAATTGCACCTGAAAAAATTAAGACAAAGTTAGAAATATAGAATGGTTGATGGTGCCATCATATGTTGGCAGTAGCCATAGGACAGATCAGATCTCCCCTTCTGAGAGTGGAGAGAGAGGTCCAATCTCAGAGATGGAAATCTGACTTCAGAACCCCTCTTCCAGGCCCTGCAAACACTTCTGGAGTTCTTAATTCTCCAATCCTGGAGAGAGGGACAAGTGGGCAGATTGGGAATCTTCAGGGGCATGTTTAGCCTGGAGAAGAGAAAACTGAAGTGAGACACGATAGCACTTTTCAAGTACTTGAAAGTTCTCACACAGAGGAGGGCAAGGATCTCTTCTCAATCATCCCAGAGTGCAGGACACGGACTAATGGGCTCAAGTTACAGGAAGCCAGATTCCAGCTGAACATCAGGATAAAATTACTGACTGTTAGAGCAGTACGATTATGGAATCAGTTACCTAGGGAGGTTGAGGGCTCTCTCACACTAGAGGCATTCAAGAGGCAGCTGGACAACCATCTGTCAGAGATGCTTTAAGGTGGATTCCTGCATTGAGCAGGGGATTGGACTTGATGGCCTCATAGGCCCCTTCCAACTCTACTATTCTATGATTCTAGGATCCAAAACTCTCCCAGTCCCCAGCACCCACACATGGGGTGGTGGTGGAATTTATGCTAGATCTGGAACTGGTACAGAAAAAATTCAAACCCAAGACAGAAGGGAGAAGAATGCTTCTCTCCCTTCATTTCTGCCCTGCTAGCATGAGCCACAGGGTTTTGGATGCTTTCAGAGCTTTCCACATTGGGCATCAGGATTGCTCAGTGAGTCGAACTAAAATGCTCTGACAGGTTGGATTCATGTTTAGACATAGACTTGAAGAACCAGTTTAAAGACTGTAGAAATATATAATGAAAGTCTGCTCAAACGTAGGGCTGTGCGAATCAGCAAAACCTGGAGCTCACCAAAGTATTCTGAATTCTATCTTGAAGCTCCTTCTGAATCAAGTCTGTATCAGATTGGAACTTTGTCCGCCCTGCACCCCCACACACACACACAGACACCACACACACACAGGAAAATCCATGCTTATTTTTTTCCTCCAATGTACACGTCACTTGTGCACATCTGAAAATGTACGCTTTCTTCTCCCATTGATTAAAGAGTACTTCCAGAACATTTGAGAACTACAAGTTCAACCACAGCTTTTAAAGCTCAACTAAAAACTTTTCTTTTTCCTAAAGCTTTTAAAACTTGATGTTGTGCAGACTTCTACTGTTACTTTCTACTGTTAGTTTTTCCCTACCCTGTGCCTGCTTACCCTACCCTGTACCTGTTTGCATTCTCTTCCCCTCCTTATTGTTTTACTATGATTTTATTAGATTGTAAGCCTATGCGGCAGGGTCTTGCTATTTACTGTTTTACTCTGTACAGCACCATGTACATTGATGGTGCTATATAAATAAATAAATAATAATAATAATAATAATAATAATACTTGTGTACATTTTTCAAAAGTAAGCATTTTACATGGACAATTTTCAAATGAACGTGTGCTGTCGAAAGCAATTTCTTTGGTCTGCAAATGACATTGCCAGTTCGGAAATGTATGGACTTTGGCCACAACGTATGTCCAAGTCCATGTATAATCTTGATTAACTTGATTAATGGTTTAATTTGTTTTTTAGCTGTGTATATTTATTGTTATTATTGTTTTATATTGTATGATTTTATCTGTACGCTGCCCTGAGATCCTAGTGATATAGGGCGAGATACAAATAAATAATCTGGAACGTGTGAACTTGATAAAACCTGATATATATTTTTACAAAAAAATGAACTAAAAGACATTTTTCATGCATTCTTAGCTCAAAGTACATTTGGGAAAGTGGACAAAAGGTCATCTTTTCTAGCCAGTAGGTGATGTTTATTATAATTAAAGGAGAGTCAACTTTCTTTATATCTTTTGGGAGTGAGCATGTACTAATTTTGATAATTCATTCACCAATATGGGAATGAACAAAATGCAGCCTTTTCCCCCTTGTTTGTGGCTAAACGTCTTTCATTGAAACTGTCCGAATAATATATTATCAAATAGAATCAATACACAGGCAAATTTCCTAACAGTTGTTCCATGCTCTAATGAAGAAATTTGCCCATTATTCCAGAATATAGGATTTTAAACTGTGGGAACTGAACACCTCTTGTTCTTCTTTACCAAAGACACACTGGGTGGCCTTGGGCAAAAGTCTATCTATCTCACAGCTTCAGATCCTTCATCTGTAATACACAAGAATTACAGTAATAAGGAACTTAGCCTAAAGGGATGTTGTAAGAATTAATGAGATAATGATTATAAAACTTGGCACAAGGATAAAGTGCTGCTGACAGTTGAATCCCAACACGGGGCTTGGTTGCTTTCTGGCAAGGAGAAGATATTTCTCCCTTTAGCTGGAGGGCAGACCCCCTGTTCATCTTGATGGGAGAAGTTAGAAGCAGTGGGAAACAGTTGCTCTTCAAAGCACAGGCACCAAGGACCTCCTGGAAACAGTGGGATTAGAGGTGGACAGATCTGTCAACTTCAGTTTGTCTCATTAAGCCTGTTTTAAGTCCAGTTCCTCTCAAACTTAGATTTTGCATGAAAATCCATGCACATTTTTGTATAATTTTTCCTAATATAATGCTTTTTTTACTGTTAATGTCACTAATTCACATATTTTTGTGTGCACTTTCCCGTATTGTAGGCATTTTTGAATGCATTTTTTTTGCTAAAGCATTACACTGCAAAATTCAGAGAACTGTGAATTTGGAAGGATAACTGAGTTTCAATTCAGCATTGACTCTAAAGTGCAAAATAAGCCAAATAGCAATTAAAATGTTGACTGAACAAATTTCTTCTCCATCCTTATTTATTACATATCCAAGTGAGCGTCACTTTAGATACTACATTTAGGGCACAATCCTATGCATGTTTAGACAGAAAAAAAGCCCTACCACTCCAGGTATCCTCCAGACAGGATGCTAGGAGTTGTAGGACTTTTTTCTGTCTAAGTATGTATAGGATTGTACCTTTAGTTGAGGAACAAACTATGGGATAGACAAGCTGAATTTCAGATATGACATTGCCGTAGAAGAGAATGGAGCACCCCCTGTTTCCTACATGGCAAGGTAAGGCACAAAGTTGCTTTTGGAGTTGACAACTTTCCCCAGCTGGACACAATTGATAGGAACAGGGGGTGGGCTACTGTAAATGTTTGGCCTCCCATAGCATCAAGAACCTGGTTGGAATTATTATAAACACAGAACAGTCATGACATAAAGATCAGAAGCAAGGGTTCTGGTCAATCCTGGTTGGGTGGACAGCGCACCCTGTAGAAATTATAGAAACCATTTCCCATGAACCTCTGAAGTCAAGTTTGACATAATTGTAGGCGATGCATGTCCCATGAACCTTAAAGGTCTGATCCCACGTTACATTTTAGCACATGTAAATCCTTACTGGGGTTTGAAGATGCCCATAGTTTTCAGTGTGAGAATATCTGCACCAGTATATTTCTGTTTTGTCCCATACATTTGTCAACAAGGAAAGTGGCCATGAGAGCTATCTACTCACATCTTGATATAATAAGGAGGCGTACTACTGCAATCATGACTTCCATCTACATTCACTTTTTCACCAATCCACACACACTCTTTTCAGTCCCACCTACAGCTTATACCAGCCCCAATACAACAAGCAAATAAGCATACCAAAACAAACTTTTTGCACATTCAGCAATATTCAATGCTGAATCTAACATTCCAAAAAAGTTGCCATTTACATTTCGTTCATTCATTTATTATATTTCTATCCCACCTCATAGCAGAAGCTCTCTGGGCGGTTCACAAGCTTGTTTCGCTAAGTTGTTAAGATGATTTGTGCCTAGAAACCATAGTATCTAAGCAGCCGTGAATCAATCTGTATCCAGACTGTGCCAGTTTCACATGCATGCAGTCAGAGTCCAGTCCATCTAATTTCCACATTGTTTTGCATTTTTTATAGCTGCATGAAAATTTACATTTATTTTCATATGCAACTCTCCTTAACACAGGCTTCCTAACACAAACCTCTTATATATATATTTCCCTAATATACACAGTGTCGGGGCCCAGCATATATAATATAGACCAGCCCCGGCACACAGTTTTGTATGCATCTTTCCCTAACATACTGTTTTGATATGCACATTTTGAGCTGAGAACTGCGTTGTAACATTTGGAGAAGTGTGAAATCAGAAGGATAACTGTGTTCTTCTCTGCATATTTGTCCAGGAAATATGAATTAGTTTGGTTTATTTAAAAAGATGGACTGAAAAATATTTCCTGCAATTCTGTACAGTGCATTGACTTTTATAGGCCTTTCTTGATTGGGATGACTGTGTAATTCATTTTCCCCTCTCTCTCTCTCTCTCTCTCTCTCTCTCTCTCTCTCTTTCTCTCTCTCCCTCTCTCTCAGCAGCTTTGTTTTAATTATTCTGATTATGGAAATCTAATACAGCTACAGATTCTGTCCCATCTGCTCAGCTGTTCAGGAATCTCCTCCCTCCTTCCTTTTCATTATGAATCTGAAAAGCCATTCCATTCTTCTGGCAGGTTGAAGATATAATATCTTTGTTAAAGCAACCTGTCAGCACTTTGGAAAGCAATTAATACCTCAAAGGGAAATGCTTTGAATAAGGCTTGGCATAAAATTGACACGGTTAGTGTCAGATATGGTTTTAAATGAGGTGAGACATTACATCTACTTTAAAATCATTGGATTTTGTCCATCTGGAGGATATTGACACAGTTTAAAGGATTCAGAGAGCTGCAAGAATGATGAATGATGAATGTGGACAATACAATGAGAAGAGGAGCGAGGAGAAGATTACATTTGCTTACAGACAAACAGCAAATTCAGCACCGTCGTGTGGGTATTCACAACCCTTCTCTCTACGTTGGTTGGGGGATTATGAGAGTTATATATTCCAGCACATCTGGAGGGTGCCAGTTTGGGGGAAGGCTGATGTATGGAAACACACACAGCAGAGCTAAATGAACCTGCATCCCCATTATCTCAATTGTTTTGGACATCAGTAGGTGCTGCAGCTGCATAAAAGATGGCAGAGAGGAATTTTCTCTCAACCAGGAAAGGACAAACTGAATACGGCTTAATAAATTACCCCCACAGCATACATGGGACCACTTGGTAAGATGGTTGAGAGAAGTTACCAACATAACCCAGATAGCTATCATTTTACCACATATCCCACTACATATCTGCTTCGGATATGCAGAATTCATCATTTTAAACTGCAGGGAGTCAAAATATATGTTCAATATTATGGGGGACATTCTGTCACCACCAGAATAGTTGGAAACCAGCTTAAGATGGTGAGGTGGCCATGTGGAAAATCCATTAAATCCAATTCATCCAGTGAATTTTACAAAGCTGCTCTCTTACATTTGCTAGGCCGACCTTACTCAAAACAAGTATCTCAAATCAGACCTCCCATCAGGAAGACACTAGATCATATGCAGGCTTATAAAGGGCTCTGCTCCCCCCACCCCCTTTTATTTTAAGGTAGAGAAATATTCATGATGCCATCTCTGACCTGAAATGAATACATACAAACCAAACAGCAGCTCACTAACTTCTTGGCTTTTGGCAAATTTATGTATAATCCATATATTTGTGGCTATATAGATGTTGCTATATGGAACAATTCAAAATGCCCTCTACGGCTCAAGGCTATAAAGCCCTCTACGGCTCAGGTCCAGGTTATTGAAAGACCGTATTCTCCCATATAAGCCTGCCCGTGCTCTGAAATCTTCTGGGGAGGCCTTTCTCTCAGTCCCACCAACTTCCCAGGCACGCCTGATGGGTACGTGGGAGAAGGCCTTCTCGGTGGCTGCTCCAAGGCTCTGGAACTCCCTTCCTAGGCTGGATCCCTCTATGCTACACTTTCGGAGGCACACAATGGGCCTTAATCCCATGCACATGTGTATTGCAGGAGTGGTGAAACTCTGGCTTGAGGGCTGGATGCACCTCCTGGTTTATTTCATCTGGCTCTGGGTGGTTGGTTGGATACTGATGCTGAAGGTGCTCTGAGCATCTTCCAGTGGAACCAACCACCTCCACCAGTACCCCATTGGCCTTTTTAGAGAGAAGGGAAGGAACAGCAAGGAGAGCAGGCAATTGGGTACTGGCTGCAGCTGGAAGGCATTCCAAGCACCTTCTAGCAGCAGACTCCAACTCTCCCCATCTGTTTTTCCAGCTTTGGTGGAAATATTCCCTGATAGAATGAGCAGGTGTGTGTCCACCTGTCTCGTTCGCCAGAGACAATTATAATATTGTACTTGCGAGACAATAGACACAGTTTCAGAAGATGGCAACATCCCAGCATGCTCTTCCTAGCCATTACAATGGGTTTTTATTGATTTATGGTAAATGTATTAAACAGTTAAGAATCTATAATACAATTGATTGCAGGTGTCCCACAATTCATTTTTTTCCCTTTAGAGGCCCATCACCCTTGAAGAGAAAAAATTGCCATTTCTGCACCTGCCTTTTCCCCCAGGATTGTCCCGGGATCATCCCTGAGCATCCAAATGACACACAGGGGGCATGTCTACACCAGGCCTATATCCCAGGATCAGCCTGGGATTGTTCCTGTACATGTAAATGACACAGGGGATCCTGCGAGCAGGCAGGGACGATCCCCTCCATTTGCCTGGGATAATCCTTAAGTGTAGAAAGAGCCAGGATCTCCCACTTACATTGCATAGGATCACATCCTAGGATTCTTTAATCAGGTGGCAGCCCTAGCATGCATGCCATTATGTACAAGCATTTAAGTGGCTGGGTGCAAGGTGAGATGTAGCATAGGTCAGAATACAAAGATCTCCTTTAGGCATGATGTTTAGGGAGTTAGAACATTTTTAGCTTACTCCCCCTTCAAACCAGATGAGACCCATCACAGCAAATCACAAGCTGTTTTAGTATCTTCCCTGATACCCAGCCACAGATTGGCTTGTGACAATGGATGGGGAGGGGAGGGAGATGTGTCTGGAATAGATCAAGTGCAACCCCCACCCTCACCCCCATGGGCACCCAGTACTAGCTGCATCATCTTTGGATCCTGGCTGGCATTTAAAGTTACAGCTCACTGGAACATCCTATAAAGACCATATAATACCAGACTTTTAAAAATCGCATTTGCTCCCTATACACTTCTGGTTGAAATTCAAGGTGTTGGCAATGACCTTTAAAGCCCTAAACAGGTTGGAACCTTGGTAGTTCTGGGAGTGCTTCTCCCTATATGTGCCTGCCTGAGATTTGAGATCTGTTGGAGGAGCCCTCCTCTGTGTCCCACCAATGCGAGACATACATTATGGTGGGACACGGAAGAGGGCTTTTTCTGTTGTGGCATCCCACTTGTGGAATACCCTTCCCTTGGAGACCCGACTGGCACTAACACTGGCTTCATTTTGGCTCCAAGTTAAAACATGGTTCTTTATCAAAGCCTTTGAGGGCTAAATTCTCCATGGTCACACATAGTTTAAATTGTTTTTAATTGTTTTTATTCTTTTAAAAAATCTACTGGTTTGATTTTGTTAATGATTTAATGCTGTTTTAGCTGTGTATATTATGTTTACATTGTTCTGATTTTATCTGTACGCCGCCCTGAGATCCCAATAGGGATCTCATGTTTAAGAGGGTTTAAGAGGCGGGATACAAATGTTTAATAAATAAATAAATAAATAAATAAAACTAATTCAAGATTTGGTATTTAAAAAGTAACTTTCTGAAATGAAAAAAAAAATGCCAAAAGCAAAACCTGAAATGATTCCATTAAAAAACAAAAACAAAAATCCTACTTCAGGTTCTGAAACATTATTGCATTTAAAAAAAAAATCATGACATTTCATTTCCATTCCATGTGAAATGCATGAAAAGTAGTTCACTCAATCCTATGGAGTTTTAGATAGGAAAAGTCCTGCAATTCCCAGCATGCTCTAAAAGTAGTTCACACACATCATGATCTCCTAGCATGGAAAATTTAATATAAGAACAGCTGGATCATACCAAAGATCTATCTTATCTAGTCCAGCTTTCAGTTCCTATAGTAGCCAATCAGGTGCCCCAATGGGAGGCCCAGAAGCAGAACATGTGCAATAATACCCTCCCACTCATCTTCCCAAGCAACAGTTTTATACCTTAGGGGAAAACAAATTGTCAGTTATAGCCCAGTAGATGCATCTCACAATGTCAGGAAAAGAGATCCTGGTTTGAGAAGCAGTGTGGTGAAACTGTGCCTCAAACTCTTGCTCTGGTACAGAATGACTGTTCAGGGATCCAGTGGTTTGTGGCTCACACCACCACCACCTACTTCTAAATGGTGTTCTGAGCCTAAATATCCATGAAAAGCTATCTAAAAGCCTAGAATAGCCCTAGTTCAAAGTCAGTGAAAATTTTGTTTTAGAGGAGCTGGCTTATACTGAAAACTCCATCCAATGAGCATTTTATTGCACACTCATTACTGGGCACTCCCGGAGTTTGCTTAGGTCCATCACATCTCATTGTTTGCCTCCCGTGCCCCTTCCGGCCTTCCTTGTACGACAAAAAAAAAACCCTAAGTCTGATTTTTTTTTAAACTTGGAATTGCTGCTCTCTCCTGCTGGTTGCAGGAGAAACAGCGCCATTAAAACAGTGGACTCAATGGGCCTCGTGTTCATTGGGTACCTCCTCTTTTGAAAGAGGAAGGAACTTGAGGAAGGAAAACACAGGAGGAGAAGCGAGGTAGGGAGCGTGTTAACCCCTGGTGTGATGGAGCTTTGAATGAAGCCGATGGACAATCTAGCCTACTTCCATCAGTGACTTTTGAGTATCTCTGTTAGATGCTCTGGATTGAATTTAGGACTTTGCAATGCGTTCTACCACTGAGCTTAACCCATTCCACTCTATGCTGATATAGTAGTATATATGCATTTTCCTAAGCCCCAGCAAGTCATAGAATCAACTCTTTAAGTACATGTGATCAACAGAATGGCACAGAAGCTAAATTGAGCTTATGTGCACTGGAACATGATGACAAGATGGTACCCAAAGTCCTTGGAATTCAAGGATCCAGATGGCATACATGCCAAGTTTAGAAGGATACAGATCACAGTTTAAATTACATTTGGCACTGAGACACTCGCCTTGTCAGTTAATTATGAACAGATATGGTTTATCTTTTTACAAAGGTATAAATGAATAGAATCACATAATTTGAATGGTGTCCAACCAATCATTTCATCCAACCCATTGTTTCCAGACAAGATATCCTTCCTATACCTATAGCATTCATAAGAGGTGCTTGTCCAACCTTTGTGGGACAACCTCCAAACAAAGAAAGGATGCTACACAACTTCCCTAAAAGTAGCTAATTGCATTGCTGAGCTGCCCTTACAGTTAGGAAGTTCTTCCTCATATCAAAGCATAATTTACAGCAATTTGTCCTTGCCCTAGAATTAAAATGGTCAGAAAACCTGAATTTTATTGTTTGGGGCCTAGTGATTCTGTCCTCCTTATGCTCTTAGATATCTAGAAAGATAGACTAAATGGCATCATACTAATGACTTGTATTGAAAGAGAACTGTTATTCGCTCCTTGTTTTAAAAATATTATTAAATCATGTTTGTCCTCCTCCTTTTTCCTTTTGTGCTATTTATTTATTTATTTGTTACATTTTTATACCACCCAATAGCTGAAGCTCTCTGGGCAGTTCACAAAAATTAAAACTATAATAAACCATGATACAATTTTTTCCCCATATCCCATCTTACCTTGTCGATGAAAGAGGCAAATTTGTTGTTGAGAGTTTTGATCTGTTCCCTCTCTTGCACTCGAACTCTCTGGATCTCAGGATCAACTTCCACATGCAGAGGAGCCAGTAGAGTCTTGTTGACAATAACATTATGTATTCGCCCTGGTGCTGGACAGGGACCTGGGCCTGAAAGGGCATATCCACCACCACCAAAGCCTCCAAGATGACTGCCCAGGGCAACACCACCGCCAAAGCCAGGGCCACTGCCAAAGCCAGGACCACCGCCAAAGCCTACACCACCACCAATACCTCCATAACCCCCACTAACACTGCTGTATCCTAGACCACCACCCAAACTTCTTCCACCATAACCAAAGTGACCTCCTCCACCACCAGAAGCTACTCCCATGGATATCCGCTTGCTTCCACCATAGCTGTAGAGACTTCTGCTGCCAAAGCCACTAGAGAAAGCTCCCACTGGGACGATGGAAGTTGAGCTGCTGCCCACTCGGAAGCCACTGCCAGAAACAGAGTAGCCCCTTCTTCCACCTGTTGAAAATGATCTGGAACTGAATTGCCGGCTCATGGTGGCTCCTTGGGAAGAGTGGAGTTAGGATGGCAAGGTGATGAAGAAGGAAGATCAGAGAAGAGACTGGAGGAGACCGAGAGCCCCCTGTGATGTGGGAGTGGGAGACTTCTCCTTATATGTGTTTGAAGTACTGGGCTTGGTTGCATGGGAATGGGAAGATTAAGGCAGAATATTTCATCAAGGGCTTGGCTTGCCTTCAAGCAATGAGTTCTCCACTAACGGCTCAACACCAAACGCAACACACCTACTAGATAGCTTTCATTCGTCAAA
Organism: Elgaria multicarinata webbii; assembly: GCF_023053635.1. Taxonomy (NCBI): domain Eukaryota; kingdom Metazoa; phylum Chordata; class Lepidosauria; order Squamata; family Anguidae; genus Elgaria; species Elgaria multicarinata. The sequence continues at coordinate 27,975,516 of NC_086173.1, forward strand.
ATTGCTTGCATTGCAATCCTAGCTTGTTTGCATCTCTTTCATGTTAACCGCTACCAAGTTTACTTTCTTCAAAGGGGTTTAAGCTAAGGTGAATGAGACCATATAATGCAAGGGTTCTTCTGTACCAGTTAATAGCGTTGTGTAGAGAGATGTACTTGCATAACAGATGTACAAGTTAAGATGAATGGTGCTCTGCAAAAGCTATAGTTTGCACTCCTTCAGAATGAGATTCCCGCTTAAGAGACTCCAGGGTCGTTTCTACACCTGCCTTTTTCCCCAGGATCATCCCTGGATCATTCCTGTGCATCCAAATGCCACACAGGGGATCCCGGGAGCAGGCAGGGACAATCCCTCCATTTTCCTAGGATAACCCTTAGGTCAAAGGGCCTAGGAATAAAAGATATGAGGTCTGGCTTTTTAATGCAATCAAATACATAAGTCCATCAGCCAGGATCATCTAAAGGAGGAAAGAAGGTCCACCAGTTTGGGTAACTTTACATCAGCCTTCGCCAACCTGGATCCATCCAGATATTGTGGTCTATAGCTCCCATCAGCCTCAGCCAGCATATCCAGTGGTCAGGGATGGTGGGGTTTATAGTCCAAATATAGTCTTATAGGAAGAACCCAGATTGGGGAAAGCTGCTTTATATACATTGATTTTCTATGAATCCTCAGTGATTTGACAAACTATGGATAGAGTCTATATGCAATGCAAGTAGGGATGGGCAACTCTGCCAAGTTCAATTTCACTCCGTTTCTCATCTGTAAGTTTGTTTCAGCTCTTCTGCATTGGTTTGCAAATTTGGCAGTAAAAAGTCCAAATAAAATCTTGTAAGTATTTTCATGGACATTTCTTCCAATAGAGCACTTTTCCTAGTGTGCAAACTTATTGCAAGTAATTTTGCTCTAACATAACATGGTCTTGTGCTTATTTCCTTCCAATATAAACTTTTTGTGCAGTTTTCCTTAATATATGCATTTTTGTGTGATTTTATTATTGTTTGCAAATTGTATCACAACATTTGGAAAAGTGAAGATTTGGGGGCACAAGTGCATTTCAGTTCCCACATGGGCATATGGGTTCAGAAGATGCGCATTGAAAGTTCACATAAAAATTCAGACAGAACTAATTTCTCATCCATCCATAATTTTGAGTAACAACACATTTTTTATTTTCATGGATACACTATTGCTGATACACTATGTCTATCCACTGCTTCTGTGCTAATCTAAAAATAGCTATGAAACATGTTAAATGCAGATACCTCCATTTCATAGAATCATAGAATAGTAGAGTTGGAAAGGGCCTCCAAGGCCATCAAGTCCAACCCCTGTTGAAAACATTCCTGGGTTTCAATGGAAGGATCTGTTTCAGGGGTGTAGTATTTTGTGCCCTTATCCTTCCGGGGAAGGATTTCATAAGCAAATTTCTAATAAATGTTTCCAGTTTATATTCACAATACAAAGACTTACCTCTTAAAACTAGCACTGTGCTGAATTTTTGATCTATGTATTTTCAACCATTCATTGCAGGGAGATGGGAGAAAAGAAACTGCACCCAAAATTTGTGGCAAGGGGTGAGGATTTGGGAGAAATTTCTCAGGGTGCAGAGCTTCAGTGCTTACCTTGCTGTAAAAAGGTGGGTGAGGAGGTGCTCTCTTTCTTAAATCATGTTCTGTCTTTGCAGCCTCTCCAGCTGCTTGAGCTTCTTGGAAAACACCCTGGAGGACTTGATCAGGAGAACCTCCCTTGGGACTACTACCCTGTTCTGCTGGCTGCTGAGTCCCTGAAAGCTGAGAGAGGCATTTTTGGTTTTGTTTCATTGTTATTAAAAAGTTCGAAGAAGAAGAAGAAGAAGAAGAAGAAGAAGAAGAAGAAGAAGAAGAAGAAGAAGAAGAAGAAGAATCACTCCTCGCTCAGCTTTCAGACCCTCAGCAGGAGCAGAAATGGAAAAGCCCCAAGGGAGGGTGTCCTAGCTAGGTCCTCAAGAAGGCTTTCCAAGAAGCTCCAGCAGTTGGAGAGGCTTCAAGGGCAGAACCTGGGATGAAAAGGTAAAAGGAAGAACAAACACACACTACCACCTATTTACAGTAGGGTAAGCACTAAAGCCCCACCTCCAGAGAAATGTCTCCAGTATTCTCAACGTCCCAACAAAAGAGGCAGAAAAACAACTGCCTCTTTTGCAAGGAATTAAAGAGCTTGCAGAAGGACAGGTGGGGTTTGGCACAGGTATATTTCAAACATCTCTCCTTATTGCTAAGAGTCTTAGGCCTTAGCTAGACTTACGAGTCTCGCGCGACAGAGGGATGAGGATCTCGTGATATTTTTATTGTGAGATCTTCCCCTCTGTTTACACGTGGCGCGCAATGGCCTCGGATAAACAGGACGTCATACCCGCCATTTTGTGTGGTTTTTTTCCTTAAAGGAGATGAGCGCTTGTGTGCAAAAGCTGAGGGTTTTTTTATTTTTAACAATTTTCCCTGCTCCCCACCCCACCCCACTCCCGCGAGGAGCTGGGACAAACCACGATGCCTGCCCACACATTCCATGGTCTCTGGATCAGCCCGAGACTGTGGAAAAAGTGGGCTGAAAGGGTAGGGCGAGGTCCCGGGGCAAGAGAGGGATCATTCTGGGAAAAGAGAGGGATCATCCCTCCCTGCTCCCAGGATCCCCTGTGTGTCATGTGGATGCACAAGGATGATCCTGAGGGATTATCATGGGATATCGCCCCATCTAGCTACAGCCTTAGAAAAATAGACATTTGTGGGTGAAAAATACAATATATTTCAGGTATAACCCTTTCCCACAGAGGCACAACTTCCACAAATGGAGCGATCTTCATAGGGTTCAATACTGCCAGATTTCTCCTTTCCCCTCTCAACAAGCATGCACAGGAACAAGCACAGGGAGCATAATGCACCACCATTATGAGGATCTGTAAATCTGTATGCCTTCCCCACCTACTCAGCTAAGTGATACAAACTACAGAGCTCAAATACTGTAACCAATCTGATGGGGATGGCTGGATAGAGACACGAAAGGTACACACAGTCTCCCCAGCCCCCATTACAGATTGTTGCAATGTCTGTGCATACATCAGTGGGCACTTGCTGAGGAGCCAGGGGGAAAGCCAAATTCCGTTATTTGTTCAGAATGTGAACTATTGGACGTTTAGCCCAGGCAGAAAGAACACTGAAATGCAATGCGTGCCCATTCCCAGACCATATCAATTCAAATTATTGTTATTATTATTATTATTATTATTATTATTATTTATTTATTTATTTATTTATTTCTATAGCACCATCAGAGTAAAGCAATAAAATAGCAAGACCCTGCCACATAGGCTTAAATTCTAATAAGTATGTCTGCAAAATGTGTTTCTAAACTAGGCTTTCAATTTGTACAGCTGCAAACATTGCAAGTGTACACATGCATTCCACACACCTCTCCCCCATAGGCCATTCATGCCCTTAAAGTGGGCACAACCGGTGTGGGCAAATTATGGATGTTTATGTTAATTTGTGTATGTTTGCACTTGAGATGGACTTGAATCATCAGCTAGTCCCCCCAAGCATTGGGAAGTACACAAATACCATAACTGTGGGAGACCCAAAATTTCCCCTTCTCTCTCTCTCTCTCTCTCTCTCTCTCTCTCTCTCTCACACACACACACACACACACACACACCACTTCACTTACTATGATGGTCTAGAAAAAGCCACAAGAACCTTATATTAAACTGTGTTCTGAATTTACACCATTTCCACTAGCATTCCTTAGTACTCACAAAAACGCTCACACACAGAGGCCCTTTCTACACCTAAGGATTATCCCAGAAAAATGGAGGGATCATCCCTGCCTACTCCCGAGATCCCCTGTGTGTCATATGCATGCACAGGGATGATCCCGGGTTGGTCCCTGGAAAAAAGGCAGGTGTAGAAACGGCCAGAGATATTACAACACTTCCCTCATGTGATGAAGAACTGAAGGGGTCCATTGCATAATGGACCAAACATTCATTAAGTATGGTCTTACACCTTGGATTGGATCCAGACTTACTCCTATTAAGAGTAGTCCATTTGACATCCACAAGACTTAAGATAGTCATGGCTAACTTAATTCCCATGGATTTCAATGGGTCTGCTCTAAGTATGATTAAATCAGGATCCAATCCCTCATGCTTTGTAACATCATCTGGATCCTCCCGTGAGGTGGCCAACATTCTCTCTATTCCCAATATTTGGGGAGGATGAATGCCATTGCTTATATATCCCAAATACACTCACTCTCTCTCTCTCTCTCTCTCTCTCTCTCTCTCTCTCTCTCTCTCTCTCTCTCACACACACACACACACACACACACACACACACACACACACACACACGAAAGAGCATAACCATAGGCTTGGGGAAAACCCAGAGGTTTGGAGAAGTAGAAAAACAGGAGGGGAAAATTCAACGTAGGAAGAAGACCAGGGCTGTAGCTAGACCTAGGTTTATCCCAGGATCATCCTGGGTTCATCCCTGCCTGAGCGCTGGATGCCCTGTGTGGCACTTAGATGAACAGGTTTGACCCCAGGACAATCCTGGGATAAACCTTAGGTCTAGCTACAGCCCAAATCTCCATGAAATAATTAAATCTGATCCATCCATGATTGAAAAAAGAAATGGCATTCAAAAATGGCATTCACCCCAGCACAACCTTCCTTGTAGCTCCCTCTCCTAAAAAAAGGAGAATTTTTGAAGAAGTTAAGTTCAGGCTGGATCCATGACTTCAAATGTTCCCTGCACATCTTTCCTCAGGCAGGGAGGCTGTCCAGAGCTGGGGAGAAGGGAAGTGTGAAGGCAAGGATTTGGCCAGCTCATACTTGACCCTAATCACAACTTCAAAGCCCCCTGGATTATGGTAGGAGCTGCTGCTGATTTAGGATGTGTTATGGGAAAATTCAACGTATCCTGAGCTGACATGATGTACAGTTTTAAAATGAAATTGTACACAAATATGACCTATTGGAGTTGGCATTTGATTTTTGATTTTTATTGCATGCACTATACTTGTGAAATGATTTTAACACTTAAAAAGTAACTTTAATAAACTTAATAACTTTAATATACTTAAAACTCTTCATTCCTGATTATAAATTTTAAGGCAATAACATGATGTATCAAGTCTTGACTTGCCAAATACAGTACTAAAAATTCAACGACCTGTGTAATTGGAAAAGTTGGATGAAGTCCAATGAGAAGAATATAAAACCAACCTAAAATCAAGCCAGGTATTCATGTATTTATTATTTTATTATTTGCATTTTATTTATCTATCTAAAAGATGTATAAGCTGCCTTGGGTTCCTTGGAGGAAAGAAGGTATGATATAAAATAAATAAATAAATAAATAAATAAGGTTGTGTACAACAAATTGAAAATCACAAAACATCATAAAATAATGATAAGGGAAATTATTTATTTATTTATTTATTTATTGAATTTATATACCACCCCACAGCTGAAGCTCTCTGGGCAGTTTACAAAAGTTAAAAACAGTGAACATTAAAAAAGAAGTATACAAAATTTAATATTTAAATTTAATGATAAGAACAATGACAAAATCAAAATTGATAGTTACAACCAGAAAGTACCATATATACAGTGGGGTCAGCAGAATTCTTAGTCAGGCCTTAGCTAGACCTAAGGTTTATCCCGGGATCATCCCGGGGTCATCCCTGTGCATCTAAATGACACACAGGGGATCCCGGGAACAGGCAGTGATGACCCCAGGAGGATCCTGGGATAAACATTAGGTCTAGCTAAGGCCTCAGTCATAGGCCAAGGTAAACAGGTGAATCTTTAGTGCCTGCCTGAAGATGTGTAATGATGGAGACCTGGGAGACATCCATGGAACAATGGAAGACCACTATTGAGAAGTTACATGTCTATTATATAAATAAATAACCAAATAATGAAATAAATTTGTTTTTTGTTTTTTTGGGCAATCCATTTTAAATTAGGAGACTTTGCTTGAGAACTTTAGCCCTACCTCAGTTGTCCCACCACATGAATTGCATGCCACCACAACCTCATTTTCGTATGCTGCTTGTTTCTACCTTAGTCTCTCCTATCTTGTTTTTGCATTTCCCTTAATACCTGTTGGGTCATCTTTCCCTTTTGCCCTGGCCTTTCCACCCTTCCCTGGCCCTTCCACACAACAAGCGGATCTGACAGCTGCCCATCCAGATAGTGAGCTGCCATTGTGCATAGAAATGGCGGCTTGGGATTTCCATACAAGTAATGTTGCACAAATGGCAGTTGTGGTGGACCCATTTACCCACAATTAAAGGCTTAGTGAGCAGGGGCCAGAAGGTCTAGTGGGGGCAGAGAGAGTGAATCAGCAAAACTCGAGGCACTGTAACTTGGTGAGCGGGATCCGAGAGCTCAGTAAGCAGGGGCCAAGAGGTCTAGTGGGTGCGGGGAGAGTGAATCAGCAATATCAAAGGCTGCGTAGCTTGGTGAGCAGGGTCCGGGAGGTTGAGTGGGAGAGAGTGAATCAGCAAAACCCAAGGCACTGTAGTTCAGTGAGCAGGGAATCCATCTGACTCCACCCTTGTATTGGATGTCCATGACATCTTTATCCATGACATATGTTAATGAAGGCAATGATGGAATACCATCAGATTAGGGAAGTATGAGAAATTCATTTCAATTTGTTTTTGTTTAGAATTTACCCGGTTTACACCTCCCAGATCTGAATGCAAACCTGCAGCTGGATTTCTGAGCTTGCAATATGATCCGTAGACCCCATCCCCAAAATGCATTGAACAACACGCCTGCATTTGAAACCTGTACATGAAAAAGATGTCACTTATAAATATACACAAAATGCTTTCATCAATATGATTCAGTGCATACATTTTAAAAATGTGCACAATTTATGTGTACATTTGGGGGGTGGGGGCACTTGAAAATACACATAAATGTCCATGGGGTAGAAAAGCTAATACAGCCATGGGTCAGAATGAGCCTCAAGGTGGAATTCAAAGATCTTTGACAAGCTTGAGTTCTGTTGATTTGCATACCCAGGATCAAACTGTGTAATCCCCTTTCTCCAACTGCAGCTATGGACAAAAGTAAAGAAATGCACGATCTGATCATGGCTTTTCATTGACACATATTATGGAGGAGAAGAGATAGAGCTCAATGTGAGAATGTCATTTTTGATTACAGTCCCATGGTCTTCATCACATGTACTTCTGTCCACATTACACACTATTTCTCCAGGAAGGGCAAGATATAAAGTTAACGAACAAAGCAACAAAGTTGGCCTTGTGTGTTCTTTTCAGGGAACCTAGCGCAATGCCCTACTTGGTACTGTCTCATAAGAACGGCCAAATATAAGTGGGAAAATCCCATGTCTGATTTCTCCCCACACTGAAAAGTCCTGTGCAATTCATGAAAGATAGCTTTCCATATGAAGGGTTGTTTGGAAGGCAACATTCAAAGATGCGATTTCCCCCACCTGCACATATGGGATGTATGAGAAATTCATTTCAGTTTGTTTTTCATCAGGATTGTCCAGTTTGCACCTTCTGGATCGAACATGGACTCAGATGCAGCCTGTAGCCGAAGTCTGCATATTTCCAGGCTTGCAATGTGATCCAGCCTCCCCCATCAAAAAAAATGTGTTTGACAGCATGCATGCATTTGAAAAAATGCACATGAAAAGGTGCCTACTTTTGAAAAATGCACAGAAATAGACTTTCATCAATTGGAGAAGAAAGTGTACACTGCAAAGATGTGCATAAATGATGGGTGCATTTTGGAAAATATGCACAAAAATACATGTGCATTTTCTTCCAAAAGGAAAAGAAAAAAAGCTTGTAATCTGACACAGACGCGTGTTGGAATGAGCTTCTGGATGGAATTTGGAGAACATTGGTGAGCTCATGTTTTGCTGATTCACACATCCTGACCTGGACAGACCTAAGATGTTGTGAGCATCTGGCTGGGTCCGTGAGAGCATCAGACCCCTCACCCCCATCTCTGACCTTCACAGGCCCAACCGGGCATGCCCAACAGCAGCAAGGACCTGCTCCCAAGTGCTAGCAAGCCCCCGCAAGCATTTGACGACCCACTGCCCTTGCCCCCTCTGTGCTAATGGCGGCCGCCATTGGCACCAAAAGGGGAATCGCATGATTTCTGGAGGGTCCTTCAAGGCCTGCACTAGCGCAGGAGGGAGGGAAAGATGTGATTTCCAGAGGGTCTGGTAATTGAGCATTTCTCCCCATCCATGCGAATGGCACCATTAACGTAGAGGGGAAGAAATGCACAATTTCCAGACCCTCTGGAAATCACACGGTTCCCCCTTTCGTGCCAACGGTGACCACCAGTAGCGCAAAGGGGGAGAAAGGGGGAGCAGTTACTGAGAGCAGTTGTTGGCAGAGGCTTGCACATCCTGGCTTGTTGACTCTTTGAACAGGCACTATCTTTCAAGCTACTAAAATTTGCTTGGAAATTGAAAACGGGGCGGGGAGAAGAGAAATCAGCCTGCTTCTGCAATTTTATGGAGACAAAGGAAGGACGGGCGGCTTTGGCCTCCTTCCAAGCTATTAAGGTGTTAATGGGTGTGGTAGCAAGATCAGATTGCACCCACCACAGTTCCTATTGGCATGTCTATATATACAGAGAGGGTAATAGACTGAGCGATAATAATTAAGCTTTATAGAATCCCTAAGGTGGAAAGAACAAGAGTCCTTTTCATTACTCTGTATCCTGAAGCCATCTCCTGTACGGCAACAGTGTTGGCTCAAACCTGTGTTGCCATCCTGGGTAACGCTCAGCAAGGCACACCTAAGGTGGCTGATGTGGGGCAAGACGGCACTGCCGCCTGCTCCAGTGGTTTCCCTTGTGAACACGAACGTTTTCATTCATCCCGGGCCAGCGTAGTGGCCAGCCCCACTACTTATTAATGCAGGACTGAACATGATAGGGAGAATAAAGTGTTGCCCTGATAACATCAAGGCTTAAAAACGTGAAACTCCTTTCTGATTATGCCCGTACATGTTTGGTTCTGAGACAGATACTGCGTTTCTGATTGGTGCCGAGGTCAGGCCAAAAGTCAGGGCACTTTTTTCATTCCCCCACTTATGGGGCACGAAGAAGGGAGACCATTACATAGCCTCTGTGAAGGCAGAACAGAGTGAAGAACCACTACTGTGGTTTGTAGATCTAGGGCATGGGTAGACAACTGGGTGTCCTCCAGACTACAAGTGCCACAATCCATGATCATTGGCCAAGATGGTCAGGGCTGGTGGGAGTTGTGGTCCAAAGCATCTAACGAACACCAGTTCTAGAGAGCCGGATCTTCACTTAGGATGTGAGAGCTCCCAGGATCATATCCTGGACAAGCCTTGCCAGGGCAGGAGAACGGCTAGAGCCATAGCTCGGTGGGAGATCACATGCTTTGCATGCAGGGAGTCCCAAGTTCACTCTCCAGTTAAAGTAGTGTTGTGCTGAAACCCTCCCAGCCCTTTCACAACCTCTTCATTTCCTTGCCTCTTTCATTGGGATGTTGAGAATTTTGGAGAAATTTCTCAGGCTGCAGGCCGCCCGTGCTTACCTTACTGTAAGGAGGTGGGAACGGTGGGGGCGTAGTCTTTCTTACACACTGGAGAGCCCATGTGGTGTAGTGGCTAGAGTGTTGGACTGGGAGTCAGGAGATTCGAGACACTTTACAGATCAGATCAGGTACTTTATTCTCAAAACCACATGATTATTGCAATCTCAAAACAAAAGTAGAACCCCAAACATCAATTAACAATTGTCCCTGTAGTAATCAATGACATTACTTTCCAGCATGTAACTCCTCTGCTGAGGGAACTGCACTGGCTGTCTATTCACTACCGGGCCAGGTTTAAGGTTTGTACTTGTGTACAAAGCCCTAAACCACTTGGGACCAGGATACCTGAGAGAGCGCCTTCTCCCCTACGAACCTGCCCAGTCACTGAGGTCATCCGAGGGTCTGCTCCTGGTGGTCCCATACAGATCCATCCTCCAATTGGAGTCCACCAGGGGAAGAGCCTTCAGTGTGGTGGCTCCCCTCCTGTGGAATTCCCTGCCTCTGGAGGTCAGGCAGGCGCCAGCTTTGTACTCCTTTCGGCGCCTCCTGAAAACATCATTATTCCAGGAAGCCTTTCCTTATTGTCCAGCCATGAGTCACTGTATTTGCTTCTTTTAAAATCTGTTTTGAGTGTTTTATTTTGCTTTTATTTTCATTTTATCTTGTACACCGCTCTGAAATTTCCAGTGGGGGCGGTATATAAATATTGTCAATAAATAAATAAATAAATAAATAAAATTACCATCCAAGAATGTTTGGAATAGCTTTCCACCTGCTATGGCAAATAAAACAAGCAGTCCTCTTAGGCTGCAGTCCTATGTATGGTTAGACGGGGTGTAGGGGGGAAGTCAAAGAAGTCCAGAGTCTAAAATTATGTAACTAATCCACAGTTCACAGCATGGAGGAGATGGAAACCTCCACTGAAAGCACAGGACAGGTACAGAGGTGATTTGAGCGTGATAGGGAGAATAAAGGGTTGTCCTGATAATATAACCCTACTGTGTGTTCTTATAAAGCCAGCGGCTTAACAAATAGTAAATAAGATTTTCAGTGACCTCTTCAAGCCCATAGATTTATTTTATTATTTATTTATTCCATTTTTACACTGCCACTGCCCAATAGCCAAAATTAGATGGGCTTTGCAAAGTATCAAGGTGGGGAAAATATGACTCCTTCCCACATATTGTTGTTTATTCGTTCAGTCGCTTCCGACTCTTCGTGACTTCATGGACCAGCCCACACCAGAGCTTTCTGTCGGACGTTGCCACCCCTAGCTCCCCCAAGGTCAAGTCTGTCACCTCCGGAATATCATCGATCCATCTTGCCCTTGGTCGGCCCCTCTTCCTTTTGCCTTCCACTTTCCCTAGCATCAGCCTCTTCTCCAGGGTATCCTGTCTTCTCGTTATGTGGCCAAAGTACTTCAGTTTTGCCTTTAATACCATTCCCTCAAGTGAGCAGTCTGGCTTTATTTCCTGGAGTATGGACTGGTTTGATCTTCTTGCACTCCACGGCCCTCTCAGAATTTTCCTCCAACACCACAGTTCAAAAGCATCCATCTTCCTTCGCTCCTTCCCACATGAAGTCTCCCCAAAAGAGGGTGGGGTGTGTGAAATAATCTAGGGTAACCACATGAAAAGCAGGACAGGGCTCCTGTATCTTTAACAGTTGCATAGAAAAGGAAATTTCAGCAGGTGTCATTTGTATATATGGAGCACCTGACGAAATTCCCTCTTCATCACAGCAGTTAAAGCTGCAGGAGCTATACTGGAGTGACCAGATTTAAAAGAGGGCAGGGCACCTGCAGCTTTAACTGTTGTGACGAAGAGGGAATTTCACCAGATCCCCCATATATACAAATGACACCTGCTGAAATTCCCTTTTCAATACAACTGTTAAAGATACAGCAGCCCTGTCCTCCTTTCCATATGGTCAGCCTAGTGTTGACAATACTGGGCTAGATGGACCCATGGTCTGACTCAGGATAAGGCAGGCAGCTTCCTATCTTACTATATCTGCTGATACACTGAGTGGTGCCAGAAAAAGGTAAACATTCTTCGGGGGGGGGGGGAGTGTAACTCTCTTGACTGCATCCTGTAAGACAGGAAATAAAATAACTGTTTTAACTCCAATAACCCAAGGGGAGCCCTTTGTCCTACTGTTGTGACTAGGTATAGTTTTGGAGACTGGCCATGTTGTCTGAGGATCCGGATGCCACGTGGGTGGTAAAGGCTGGGGAGGTGGCTTCTGCTCCACTAAAAAAAAAGAATTAAAAAAAAAGATGGGTGTGATATTTTTAAGAATATGAAAATGTGAACAGGTGCCATGAGGGTATCATGCAAATGCATGACATTTAAATAAATTATGGGGAAACGATTTCCACAGGGGAAGCCATGTTAAGCCTGTTGTAAGGCTTGCAGCAAAAAGAATAAAGAGTTCTGTGGCACCGTAAAGACAAATTCTCCTGCTCTGACTGCAGCAGATGCTGGGTGCAGGTGTAGCACAGAAGCAATATAATGAAGCCAACAGATGTTCAAGTACAAAGGTTTCTGCCTGCTAATGTTTATGCTTAAGACAAGAGTGATGCAAATAACAGGCAGAAGTCAAAACACGGGCAACCTGTCAGATATATTACTCGGTCCAAAGGCAGAGGGCCTTGGTAAACGGCAGGTTTGCCTGGTGTAAGGCCTGGGCTCGTCCCTTTGTGTCCAAATGACACACAGAGGATCCCGGACTCAGGCAGGGCTCAAACCGCCCTGGCCTCAGGCACCACTTTTGCCCTGGTTTTTCCCGCGGTCTCGGACTCAGCCCGAGACCGCGGGCGTGTAGACGGGTCCACCACTTTTCCCGGCTATTGCATTTACACGCGAGTAGCTGGGAAAAGCGGTGGACGGGCCGCAGCACTCCCGCTGCCGCCAATGTCCCCGGCCCCCATTACCCACTGCCACTGAGTCCCCGACCTCCGATGCCCGGCGCTGCCATGTCCCCAGCCTCCGATGCCCGCCGCTGCTGAGTCCCTGGCTTCCAATGCCCGCCACCGCTGAGTCCCTGGCCTCCGATGCCCGGCGCTGCCATGTCCCTGGCCTGTGATGCCTGGCCAGGGGATATGACAGCGCCGGGCATCACAGGCTGGGGACATGGCAGCGCTGGGCAATGGAGGCTGGGGACATCAGCGACGGTGGAAAATGGCAGCTGGGGACATTGGGGTGGGGGGATCAGAGGCCAGGGGAGATCGTTGGGGGGGAGGAAATTGGGGGAAGGGGGGAGCAGGGGACCCATTTTTTTTTTTAAAAAAAAAACCCCTACCTTTTCCGATGGTGCGCTCCTGCGCACGCGGCCCCTTTAAGTAAAAATAAAAATGGTGGAAGCGACGGGTCTTTCCTAGACCCCATCATGTCTCATGTATAGACGGGGCTGACAGGCCACGCTACTTCTAGCGCAGCGTGGCCCCTCCTCACCACCGGATTTTACGGTAGGTCTAGTTGATAGGGAGTCCAAAGCTCCGTAACACAGAGCATCAGTCACAGGGCAAGGTCCTGGAGTCAAGGGGCACAGCATGGGAACTGGAAGGACTGTGCTTTTCCAGCACTGGCTAGGTCCACAGTGATGGCTTTGAACTAGGGCTGAGCACAGACCTCCCAGCCCACTTCGGAGCTTCTGAATCAGCCCCAATCTACTTCAGCCCGTTCGGGCCCACCGCAATGTGGATCTAGAACCAAAGCAGGATTCCTATGTCCAAAATATTCAGACATCAGACAGACCAGGGCCCTGGCTGGGCTGGGTGCACGCACACACACCCCCGCTCATGCCCTCCACTCATCTCTCCACCCCACTCACACCTGCTGAGCCATGGAGCCAGCTGTGGGTCCACGCAAGGTGTAGGGGGTCATGCAACTCAGTAGGCACACATGAGGGGGGCAAGCGGGGTCAGTCTGGATCAAGGCAAAGGCTCCAAAGCCCTACATGGCTTGGGTCCAGGCTACCTGCAGGATCACCTTCTCCCATATAGTCCACCCCACACACTCAGGTCCTCTGGGAAGAATTTACTCCAGTCAACAAAAACAAGGCTGACAACTATTATCCAGAGGACCTTTTCTTCTGCTGCTCCCAATTTGTGGAATGTCTTGCCGGGAGAGATTTAGCAACTTAACAGTCTTCCAGAATTTTTTAAAAAAGCCATAAAGACTGATCACTTCCAGCAGGCCTACCCAGTTGAATTTTAAGATGCCTTTTTTAATAATGTGATGCTTTTAATAATGTATTAGTTTTAAATGTTTTAATTAGTTATATGTATTTTATGGTGTTTTCATTTGTGTTGTACCCCACCTCGATCCAGAGGGAGAGGCAGGTAACAAATAAATATATTTATTTATTTATTATTGTTATTATTATTATTATTATTATTATTATTATTATTATTATTATTATTATTATTATTATTTCAGGCCCGATCCAACCAATTTGGTCTGTATCAGCCCACTTTGGCTTGAAATTTGTATCTGGATCCGAAGCACTACTTAAAAGAAGCCCTACTTTTAATCCCAAAGCCTCTTGAGATTGTAAACAGTTAGAGAGAAATGACATGCAGAAAGTACAGACAGTGGCCATCATACTATTAACAGTGCCTGTTCACCTAATGGTTGTTGCTGATAATACAAACATAGGGTGACCATATGAAAAGGAGAACAGGGCTGCTGTATCTTTAACAGTTGTATTGAAAAGGGAATTTCAGCAGGTGTCATTTGTATATATGGAGAACCTGGTGAAATTTCCTCTTCATCGCAACAGTTAAAGCTGCAGGTGCCCTGCCCTCTTTTAAATCTGGTCACTAGTATAGCTCCTGCAGCTTTAACTGTGGTGATGAAGAGGGAATTTCACCAGGTTCTCCATATATACAAATGACACCTGCTGAAATTCCCTTTTCTATGCAACTGTTAAAGATACAGGAGCCCTGTCCTCCTTTTTATATGGTCACCTTAACAAACATCTTGGTATTGGATAAGCTAATTTACACATGTAGTGTGATTTTAAAAAAGAAAGAAAGATATCCCACAGGAGACAGAATTGGATCCCTTGCTGCATTGTAACTCAGCTGTCTTTCATTCCGGTCTTTTATTGAAGTTTCTTTGCTCCAGCATAACCATTTAAGGGCAGTGCCAGAGTGTCATGGGAGGCTAAAATTCTCTCCCATTGGTGGTGGTGGTTGTTGATATTGTTTTTATTCCATTTCAGATGTCAGATTTGTGTCCGTTTATCCTTTTGCATAGAGGCCAGACTGATGACTTGAAGTCCATTTTTGTGGGGGAACTTTGGTGTCCAGACACTTTACATCCATGGTAGTAGCTAGAGATGGTGTTTTCTGGGAAATTTCCAATGAACTGTAATTTTCTCAAGAAGTCAGTGGTGCCCTTTATATAACTTGGAGCACTGGTGGCAAATGGTCTCAGAGGAGTCTATATAACCAGACAACCCAACTGTGATGGTACTGATGCTTGAAACTACAGGGCACCCAGGGTTGCCTGCATTGTGCATTTTGGGTAGAAGATAGAAGATGGTTGGTCAAGGTTCTTGAGCTGTGTCTGTAGAGATTTGATCCTTCAGATCTGTAGGAAATTCTCCTGGGTATTTCTCTTTGGTGTTTCTCACGAGATCTAAGAATAGGGGCCTGTAAAATGTGACTCCTTTGATGAATGGCACTAGATGAGAATGTTTAAAAATGAAAGAGGCCTGCTGTGTCAGATGTGGGGGGCTGTCTAAATGTCGTCTTTGCCCCGCGGTGGCTCCGCATCAGTGCTGCATCATGGGTTATCTGATGCAGCCACCGATTCACATCCGCTACAGGGCAAAGAGGTGAAGATGCACAGGGGAAAAGTCAGGGACATTACCCCGACTTTTCCTGAAGGAACGAGGTCATCACAGCCCTTCTGCGCCCATCCTTGCTCCAGCGCTGTGCCAGGGGCATTCCCAGGCAGAAGGTGATGGTGGATTGGTCATTGGAAGCTAGACAAGGAGGAGGGAGCAGGCCCGGCGAGGCTAATGGCCACCAGAAACCCCGCGCTGCCTCCCTCCACCAAGATTGCTTGCTGTCACCCTGAAGCAGCAATACTGTGGGGTTTGGCAGCAGAGCAGTGCCTATTTGCCACCATGAAGGCCACCCACAAGGGTCCATCTAGGGCCCTTTCTACACCATACAGTGTAGAGGGAGGGGGTGATCCCAGACTTATCTGTTTCTGGGATCATCCCAGGGTGTCTAAATGGAAGTGTGACATCCCAGATGGGAGGAGGTAAGTTAAAAAAAGGGGGGAGACCCTGCTCCCCACCCCACCTCTGATGTCCCTGGACTGCCCTAGGCCCTGCTCCTTCCCTCTGCTGACCACCACTACTTCCGGTGATGAGGGAAGAAGCTGGGATGGGCACCCACACCATCCACGGTCTTGGGAAGAATAGGGTTTTCCCAGCATTTCTTTATCGCTGGGAAAACCCATGCCCGTCCACCCCTGCCCCTGGGAGTCCCTGTGCATCATTTAGATGCACAGGGACTCAGCCATGACCAACCTGGACTATCGGGCTGGTGTAGACATGGCCTAGTTCAGCATTCTTTTCACCCCATGGTCAACCAGCTGTTGACCAGGCACCCACAAGCAGGACATGGGTGCCACAGCACCCTCCCACCCATGTTCCCCAGCACCTAGTGTGCATAGGCTTATTGCCTCTGATATGGAGGTAGCGTAGAGCCATCAGGAGTGGTTTTTTGGGCTTTTCCCAGGCAATGCAATCCATGCCAAAGTCAGGTTATGTTGACACCCCGATTCTATGAACTGTTTCACTGGCACGACACCTGCTCAGGATTGAGTGCTGAGATTCTGGTACTGGGGCAAGTGATGTGCATGCATGGGTGAACCAGGCATGAGGTTGACCACAACTTTGTCTTACCAGTGCAGCTGCTATCTCCTGCCCTTGGCCTGATACTTGTACCATGTAAGGACACTTAGGCCACAGCTAGACCTAAGGTTTATCCTGGGATCATCCAGGGTTCACCCCGCCTGAGCACTGGATGCCCTGTGTGTCACCTAGATGAACAGGTTTGACCCCTGGACAATCCAGGGATAAACCTTAGGTCTAGCTATGGCCTTATATGGCTCTGAGAGGAATGAAAGATAGAGGAAACTAGGTGTCCTCCAGGTCCATTGTGCAGCATCTTCCGCTGGCCGTTATTTATTTATTTATTTATTTATTTAAAACCTTTGTATCCTGCCCTAAATCATTAAAATCTCAAGGCAGCGTACAGATAAAAGCATACAGTATAAAACAAAAAATATGCACAGTTAAAAACAAATTAAACCATGAACCAAGTTAAAACAATATATAATTTAAAAGCAGTTAAAACAGTTAAAACAATGTGCCATCTTAGTGAATTAGAGCAGATGCATAAGGTCCTCTGGTTACAGAGGCCTGTGTACATTTATATCAGCTGTATCTGGCAAGCCTGCCCTACTTCCCAGGCATTGAATCAGCTTTTAATTGCTGGTGTGCAAGTCAATGCATGCAGGTCCATTCTTACCGAGGGACAAAGCAAAATCATTCATTCAAATGGCAGGGTACCATTTTCCTTCCTCGACTTCCCACCACCTCTATGTCATTTTTTTTAAAAAAAGTGCAGGGAAGGGGGCGTCATTTCTATTTTAAATGCATAAAGCTATAGAGCAGGTTTAGCTCAGCCAGCCCATCCACTCTAGCATGGATCAGTGCAGTTCAGCTTGCTCCCTTCTACTAGGGATGCTTGAGGAATCCATTCTTTATGAATTTCTGTATGAACTGGCCTGATCCCACCCCTCTCAGACTAACATTCAGATCATAACTTAATTATCCACCACCTTTTGCACTTCCCGAATGTAGTGCCACAGTTTTTGGCTCAGGAGAGTGTCAACTTTCAAATAAATAAATAAATCCAGAATTGATTTTTGTTGCATATTTCTCAACTCTGCATGTAATTTTTCCCTACTCTTTTGTATGTGTAAAGTTTGGTCAGTGACCTTAATGATGATGATGAAAAATCATATTTTGGGGGGGAAATTAAATTATTTTGAGAGAAAATACTTTTATGTGTGCATTTAAATACAGATTTTCACACATATTTTAATGCACAGATTATTACAGAAACCAGACAGAAAGGAGTTAGGAGTGAAGTCATATGTGACAATGATATGGACCAGAGACAGACATATCTATCCATCTCCACTTCATCCCTGAACTGGATTGAGATTTAGGTTGGCGTGTCAATCTGTTCTGATCTCCTGCCTTGTGGGTCTCTGACTAGGCTACTATTTGAGCTTTCAGTTCTCAGCTGCTTTGAGGTTGACAATGGAGCAAAATGGAGCAGCCCATAACAACATTTCAACAGCAGTCCTAGGAAAGTTCTCCCTCCAGCAGTTTGGCTCAGCAAGGTGGATCCCAGTGACTTGGGGGCACCAGCGTACCATTGTCAAATACCATGCAAATGGCATCATAAAACCATATAATTAATATATGAGGCTTCTACTTCAAAGGAAAGATGTCCACATCCTCCTGTGGGTGTGTACATTTGCAGGAAAATACTTCACCCCACAATTCTCTTTCTCCCAGAAGGTTCACACAGAAAATTTGGCATGCATGTAGGTCATAGCAACAGCAAGGAATGTGCTCTGCAGTATGTATGCTGCATCTAATCCGTAGAGGTCTGCATTCATTTAGGGATGCAAGAGGAAGTGGATCTTGCTGAATTCTGTTATGAACTGACAAATGTTCAGCAGGATCCTTTGCCACCCCCTCACCCCATCCCCCAACTCAGGGCTGCTGCCACCAGGACTTACCCGCTCAACTGCTGCTCACCTGCTTCAGCACCACCACCACTTCCCCATCACTGTCGCCATCACCCCATTGCTGCCACAACTAACAAATGCATCCTCCTCCTGAGAGCCAGGCCGTGATTTCAAGATATTGCAAGGCCAAACTATGGTGGCCACAAAGGGCCATTTTTCCTTTAAGCCACCACACTTCATGGCCGTAGATATACAAAATATGTGGCCTGGCTCTCAGGAGGAGGATGGGTTTCTTGGTCGCAGTGGTGATGCAGCAGGCAGTGATAGCAGTGGTGATGTGGCAGCGGCAGCAATGTGGCAGTGATGTGGTGGCGGCGATGCAGCAGTGGTGAGAGGTGAGCAGGGAGAGTGGGAAGAAGGTGAGTCCAATGGACTCATGGCTGGCCTTGCACCAGCTTTCCTGAGACAGCAGGAGGCAGGACCCTGCACTGCTACAAAGTGGCCTGAGGCACCCCAAAGTTTCGGTACCAATCTGCTTCAGCCTCGGGGTGCCTCAGGCTGACCCGGAACTGACTTGGAACCGAGGTGAAGCGGGCCAAATCAGCCTTGGTCTTGGGGATTCAGACCGAGGCAGTGCACAGCCCTACTGGAAATAGATGCATTTGTCCGTTCCTAGATTCATTCTCAAGCAAGCTACAATTCTTACATGTTGTTTTGCAAATGACCTTTAGTTGCACTTTTTTCAGTGACTGTATTGGGGAATCTGACCCATTTTAAGTCTCAGCTGGCACTGAGCTGATATGACAATTGGATTTCTGAAACACACACTCAGCCATTCTATCTCTATCCCTTAGCCAATTTGAACTCATATCCCCAATGCAATAGGCTTCCTGGTTGGTCTCCCACCTCCCATCGAATGGCCACCGGAATGCCCTGTGCTGCCTCTGGGGTAGAGAGAAGAGTCTTCCTTTTGTTGGGGGGGGGGGGAGTTCTCCATTCCTGTAGCTGCAATCCCCATGAGATTAGGGGGAGAAGCCAGGGAGGGAGGGACAGCAGTGGAAGTGGAAGCAGTGGTGGCGGCTCCCAGTTTCGTAATGATCCATATAAACCCCGCACATGCTCCTTGGCGTGGGGATAATGTGGCACAACAAAACCCTGGGGTTTGGGGGGCTTGCAGTGCCAACACACCATCATCAAGACAGGCCCCAGGTCTATCACATGTTAACTAGAACTTTCTGCCAGTAGCACCAGGTAATGACAGGCAGAACTTTCTTATACATCAAGCTTTCTTATACATCTTATACCAAGGAATAATAAGTGAGTTGCTTGATAGCAATCACTTCCTGTGCTCTTCTGTACAACTGATGCAAATGTTCCTAGCTTGTATCTGCTTGTAAATATTCAGATGTGTATTTTCCCTGTTGAAATCCTTTTTCAGCATTCTTAGTTATGAGATTCAGTGAGGTTTGCTGAATTTGGAATTCATGTGAAATTTCATTCTAGCCCTAGTCAATGACCTCAACTAAAAAAAAAAAAAACACTTGCAGGAAACAAATATCACAATGCAGTTTATTGGCAATAAAAAGCCTGAAGAAAGGCAGGGCCATTACAGCTTTATTTACAACAAGCACTTAGAGTGGGCACTTCTGAAACAGGCAAGGTGAATGTATCAAGTTGTGGATTCTTTAAAGCGTTCTTCATCGGTTTGTAATTCCATTTAAAACAAGTGAAATTCACCACTTTGTACAGAGTATCAAGACATAC
Organism: Elgaria multicarinata webbii; assembly: GCF_023053635.1. NCBI lineage: Eukaryota > Metazoa > Chordata > Lepidosauria > Squamata > Anguidae > Elgaria > Elgaria multicarinata. The sequence goes on from NC_086173.1 coordinate 27,995,689, forward strand.
GTTGACTCCACTTAAGAGTTGCTAGGCTTTGTGAGACTTGAGTCAAACTCTATTCTTCTTCTGGACAGCAAAGAAGATTAGAAGGGAGCCCATTCAAGAGCATCTTGATTCAAGATTTGGTTTGGATCGTGAATAGGGCAGGATCTACACTATTTTTCTATAGGTTTATAACAGTAGTGACAACTGTTGGGGCCCAGGACACACTCCATATGCCATTTTCAAACTGTTTTCAAAGCATTATATCCTGCTTGGTGTAGATCTGGTCACATTGTTTCATAAAACAGTCTCTCAATTTGATGGCCTTGTAGGCCCCTTCCAACTCTACTATTCTCCCCATTTCGGATGTTTGATGGCTTTGAGAACATTATTTCCATATGTGAAATGTAAAAATGGCACTTCAATTCATTCTATATTCTCAAATGTCACCTTAGTAGGAGGATGGAATACATTGCATTCCACACTTCTAAATGCTCCAGAAGAACAGCAATCCACAGAGGTGCAAATGGAGCAATGGGATTTCAGTGGAAGAAGCACAGGCATTAGAGTCGCAATCAACAAAATGTTACCCATTCTAAAATCCTCTTGATTTAAGCGTGTAGTCAATTGCAGGCTAAAAGCTAAGAAGAAGTCATCATCGTGAATAGGGATTTGTCTTTTGAAGGGAAATTTGTCTTTTGAAGGGAAACTTTTATTGAAAATTAATGTCCACATTTGAAGGAATTCCGTTCTCCCGTGTAAAAAACAAGGAGGATAATCCAGCCAACATCAAGCATTTTTCTCCAGCCCTGTTGGGATCAGTGGGCAAGGTTGAAAAGAGTATTTAAATCTCCAATTGGAATCAGTGGGGTATTGAAGTGCTTTATGTTGGCTGAATAGGTCCCAAAATGTTTACAATATGACAAAGGCATTATTTATTTATTTATCTTTGGTGTCAAATAATGGTCCCCAAAATTCACACAAGTGCACTTTTTGACGTTTCTCTCTCTCTGTCTCTCTCTCTTTTTTAAACCAAATGTCCTGTCTATTTGGCCAGTTTTCAAAATGTCATTTGCAATACTGATCACAATTTCTTCTCTCTCTTTCTCCATCTCTCTCGTTCTTTCTTTCCAAACAACTCTGACCAGAAGAACAGCAACAGTTTGGAAAAGTAGCAGAGGCCAACTCAATTTAATACAGGGACATTGGTTCATTCACACAGCCTGCAGGCACTCTAGAATCTTTGCACAGAAGCCAATGTTAGCACCACTTAGGGGAAAAATCCACCCCTAAATGAAGAAAATAACCAGTGGGTGGGTGGGAATGAGCAGTCCCTCTGTTGCTAACTGAGCAGAAGCCAGTTTTGCTCTCATTGATTCCGTTTGGGGACTAGAAGTAAAGCCATAATGTCCATTTAACTGGGAAGTATGGCCTTTTAACACAGAGGGTATTTTCCAATGTTAGTCCTACACAGAGTAGACCTATTGAAATGAATGGGGCAAATAAATCTTGACTAACTTGAATAAATCCATTCATTTCAATGAGTCTACTCAAAGTAGGCCTCACATTGGAAACTACTCAGAATGTGCCTGCCAATGACTGGGAGCCACTCTTGCCCCAACCTGGTGCCCTCCAGATGTTTTGAATTCCAACTCCAAACAATCCTGACCATTGGCCATGCTGGCTGGGGCTGATGGGAATTGAAGTCCAAAACATCTGGAGGGCACCAGGTCAGGGGAGACTGATACAGAGGAATTTCTTGGCCATGGCCACATGTGAACATCTGGGGGACCATTTCTGTCATCACTTAACTTCTCCTGGATAGATGGAGGTGGGGTGTTGCTGCTGGCAATTATAAGGGAGTTTCCAAAATTGACTGAACTTGACTGTGTGTGTGTTTCTCTTTTTATCTGACTACTTTCCTGCTTGACGATGATGTTTTTGAGACATACTTCACACTCGAGGAGCCTCCTCCGGCACTCATACCCCCACCAAAGCCTTGTGCACCTCCAGAACTATAACTGCTCCCTCCAGCAGAAATCCCACTGCTCACACCATAACCGCCACCACCTCCGCCGCCCATTCCAAGACCAAGGCTGCCTCCGCCGCTGCCGCCTCCTCCTCCGCTGCCACCCATGCTGAATCCTCCGCTGCTCATTCGAACTCCACCACCACCACCTCCAGCGCCGAAACTGCTTCCGCCCGTGGTGGTAGAACTGCTGACCACCGCTGCAAGAGAAAAGCACGCTTGTTACTGAAATATTCTCCAGATTCATCACCAGCCTGTTGCAACTACTTACAAAACACTTAAATGTTGTAGATTTTTGTTTCAGGAAAGAGCTCTCTCAAGGATCCTTTGCATTCAGCACTCTGGCCTAAGCTAGACCTAAGGTTTATTCCGGGATCGTCCCGGGGTCATCCCTGTTCATGTAAATGACACACAGGATATCCTGGGAGCAGGCAGGGACGACCCCGGGACGATCCCGGGATAAACCTTGGGTCTACCTAAGGCCTAAATCTAACAGTCAAAATAACTCTCTCGTGAATGTCGTTCCTATCTGATGTGTTATTAAAAACCTGTTCCTCCATTTTTCTCCCTTGCATTGTTTTGCCCAAGTTTGTGCTCCCTTTTACCCCCTCATGTGAGAAAGATTGGCACCATTGAAAGGAAGACTTCTTATCTTTTATGGCTTCCTTGACTCTGCTTGTTACCATGACAACTACCCTGATCTGTGCTATACATTTCAACTGAGCTGCTATTAAGGTGCAATCCTTTGCACATTTATACCCCCCAAAAAAGTCCTACAACTCCCAGCACCCTGCAGTCAGCCATGCTGACTGGGGCATGCTGGGAATTTTAGTGCTTCTTCCTGTCTATACATGCCTTAAGTAGGTTTAAAGAAGCAGCAAACATCTTGAAAAGATTTCAGCCTCCTCATTCTGCATTTCTGTTTTGTTCTAAAAAAATAATAATCCCCCACCCTCTCACTTTAAAAGAAAAAAAAACTTTTTAATTCAAATGTTGACTCTGTTGAATTTTCTAGGCAATTGTGCATTTACTTATATGTTGAATTTTATATCACTGTTGTCACTGTTCCCAAGCACTATGACAACACATATCTTTCACCACATTATCTTGTGAACCATTCAGGAAGGATACAGGCAAAAGTTGCCTCAGCTTTAGATGCCTCCATGATTCATAAGGCAGTGCCATTTATTATATCTTAAAACGTAGTCTCTGTGCAACAAACCTTTCCCCCATTTTAGCTGCTCTCTAATTCATTTCTAAAGCTCAAGATTTCCACCAGTGTTTTGGTCTCTGGGGTGGGAGGGAAGCCACTATTATGCATCTAGTACTAAATTACTTTTGGGGGCCTGTGATTTCCACCCACAATGCTTCTACAGATAAATGTGTTTCTCTCAAATTTTTTAGCTTCTTGAACATATTCCCACTTGACTGAAAGATCGACACCACCATCAATATGGCCTTCCCAGCCTTTCTCATCGATTTTATATCTAGGGAGAATAACCATCTCACTGATTCACACTTTTCCACCTCGTTTCTATCATGCCCAGTATTTCCCTGTAAGGCCTCATGATTTGACTTTCCCTCAGGAAGGTCTAAACCATGCAAATAAACTGAGAGGAAAAGGCAAAGAAGCTTCTGAGGTACCAATGGCATCAGTCCAGCAGAAGCCTTGAGAAGTTGGTTGTATGCATATGGTACAGAAGAAGATAGCTGAGTTGCTCCAGATTCTGTGATAGCCACAGTTAATCAAAGAACTTGGGGCCTAAGGAAGCACATCATAAATTTTTGCCCTAACCCCATACCTACTGAGTGATTGAATGACTAGGGCCAAACATAATGATTCTGAATAGTCATCCTACGGCAGCGGCAGCAGCATTCCCTCCATCTTCTAGGGATGGGCGAACTCTCCTGTGCCTGGCTTGTTGGTCGCTTGTTGAGCCGCTGCCAATCACCCGCCCTTGCTTGCGGCACCATGTTAGCTTCTCTGTGGCTTGGCTAGTGGCCGATGAGGCCACAGGTGACCATCCGCCCTCTTCACGAGCGACAAAATGGCAGGGTGGCCTCTTCCGGGAAGGGAATGTTGCGTAAAGCAGCCATTTATGCAACATTCCTTTACTGGAAGAGGCCAAGCCAGCAATGGCAGCCACTGGAGTCTCAGTTGCAAGGAGGAAAGGATGAGTATTGGGTGCGGGGTTGCAAGCCTTCGTAATTCCCTACCTTGCAAGGAAGAGGGTCACGAGAGCTTCACAGCCGGTAGGGGCAGCTTGGGATTCCTGCCCCTGCTGGCTCTCAAGCCCTCACAATCCTTTCCCTTGACAGCCGGTGGGGTTGCCAATGAGGGCAGGCTGCTCAAGGGTGCTCAAAGAACCCATGGGACTCAGTAACTGAGTGCGTCAGTTCCTTGTAGCTCAGTTAACAGGGTCTGAAGGCAAATGCAGGGGAGTCCACCGGAATCCCCGACCCAAGTGGGTGATCACAACTAGTTCATGGCGAGCTCCCTGGGAGTTCGCCTTGTGCACTCACTCAGCATTGCCTGGGCAGCGCTGAATGTGTCCAAAGCCTCCGGAAAGTGTGCTATTCCCACGGCACGCCATTAGCATGCTGGGGAAATTGCACAATTTCTGGAGGCCTCAGGTATTTTTTAATAGTGTATACTATGTTTTTAATCAGTATTTTATGCATTTTATGCTTGCTGTCATTCCCCGCCTCGATGCAATCGGAGAGGCGAGTAAGAAATGTATGATGATGATGATGATGTTTCTGTCACAGCAGCCTCTTGCCCACAGGTAGCCAATTTCTTTCCCTCCAGATTTTTTAGCCTACAACTCCCATCAACCCTAGCCAGCATGGACAATGTGAGTGCTGATGGGAGTTGTAGGCCAAAACATCTGGGGGACCCACACATTGCTGACACATAGCCCCCTGACAAATTACCCCTGGGGGAAATGCAGCCCGCGCTAGAAAAAGGGTTCCACAACCCTGTGAAGGAAACATCATGGGAATCCCCAATTTAGTAATGAAACATAAATACTTACACATGCTCACAGGTGTAGCGAGTTCTCCAGACATCCTATATAAGAGAGAGAGGCAACATTGCAGGTAAGTCAGTTAATCAAAGCTAAATTATGAACAAAAAAATGTAGGCCTTCTTGACCAGTTACAAAAGAGGGCAGGGGTCCTGCACTTTAACTCTTGTGATGAAGAGGGAATTTCCCCAGGTTCTCCATATATACAAATGACACCTGCTGAAATTCCCTTTTCTATGCAACTGCTAAAGATACAGGAGCCCTGTCCTCCTTTCCACATTGTCACTGTAACTCCATCACATTCTTCTTTTGTGATTGATAAAACAGTTTTTTTTCTTTATTTGTTTATAAATAGAAATTTCCAGTGTTTAATGGCCAGCACCACATACCACACCGCTTTCCCCAACCTGGTATCCTCCAGATATATTTGGACTAAAACTCCCATCATACCTGGCCAGCAAGACCATGGGCCATGATGGGTGGGGATAATGGGAGTTCTAGTCCAACACGTTTGGAGGGTGGCAAGTTGGGGAAAGCTGGTGTGATACATTCTGTAAGAGGGATGCAATCTTTTCATTCAGAAAATCCTTTAGAGCCACTACATTCGATAAAGGAAGAGGAAGGGCAAATCATTTTGCAGCCTGGGGTAGAGGAGTGAATGAAAGTGAAGTATTCCAGGCTGATCAAGCTCTCTTTCAGCACCTAGGACAGAAAATGACAAAAGTACCTGGCGGTATACTGAGTGAGATAACAGATTTTTGCTCAAATGTGATAAACTTTGGTGATGGTGTGGTTACATCTCTTAATTATAATCATTTCCCTTCAATATAAATGTTTGAGGTATTACCCTATTGCTTGGGGGTATGTCCTCATGTTTTAAACACAATTCAGGCAAGGAAATCCCTCAGACATGGTCTAAGCGAAGTTGACAGTTTACCACAACAAAGAAAACAGGAGAGCATGCCATCGTGGCTTCTCCTGCCTCTAGTTTGCTTAAAATTCTGTGGTCTTAATCACTTGATTTAATCTATTTATGTGAATATTATACTTCTATAGGTATGTTGTCTTTTTGAAGCTACATTGGTTCACACAATGCAGAAAAGATGACAGTAGGGGGTGGGGGACATGGATAAATGGTATGACCTAGGGTGACCATATGAAAAAGAGGACAGGGCTCCTGTTTCTTTAACAGTTGCATAGAAAAGGGAATTTCAGCAGGTGTCATTTGTATATATGGGGAACCTGGTGAAATTCCCTCTTCATCACAACAGTTAAAGGTGCAGGAGCTATACTAGAGTGGCCAGATTTAAAAGAGGGCAGGGCACCTGCAGCTTTAACGGTTATGATGAAGAGGAAATTTCACCAGGTTCTCCATATGTACAAATGACACCTGCTGAAATTCCCTTTTCAATACAACTGTTAAAGATACAGGAGCCCTGTCCTCCTTTTCATATGGTCACCCTAGTATGATCTCACTGGGGTCCTACTGCCAGGCTCTCCAACCAGGTACCCTTCAGTTGACCATACTTGCTGGGGATGCTGGGTGGGGAAAGCTCTTCTTCTAGTCTTTCATGATCCCTGCCTCTGGGCATTCTGCAATCCCCAGCTCCACTGGTTCCTCTGGGTGCTTGTCGAAGGCATGCCCATTTCCCACACAGCTAGGGCGGAGGAGGCAGCAGCACAGTTTCATTTCTGAAACAACCTTCACTATACAGAGGTAATCATGGTGTGGCTTAGCCAGGAATGCAACCAAAAACATGTTGCACCAACTGGCTGCGACTATGTTGCAATGATGTAACCACCTTCGCTGCCCCTTCTCCCTCTCCATGCTAGTTGCAACACCTGTCTTCAGGAGCTAAGCAGCACATTGGGCGGGTAACCTCTGCCATGGTGCAATCATCAAAGAGCACCCTCATGTGGCGAGTGTGTGCATCTACACCATTAAGCACCCTTGGTTCTTTTAATTCTTTGCTGTGCAGAATTCATGACGGGGGAAGTAAAATTAAGGCTGTTCCTCCTTTCCCTTTCAGCTTAGCCAGGTTGCCACAGCAGCCAATCCTGGCTGTTGTTGTTGTTGTTGTTGTTGTTTTAATACCAGAGGCATGTCAAAAGCACATAAACAAGTGATAATAAAGTTGTGTGTGACTCTGAGCATCCACAGAGTACCTTTTTTTTCACTGCTGATTAACTACCAGTAGCTCTTTCATCCACGTGAATAGGAATATGGGATGCATAATATATTTTGATCAAGAGGGCTAATGCAACCCTGAAAAATACAATTCCCCATTTAACTGGCCAGAGAGGGCCAGCTAAAGGCACAGAAACAGGCAGTAGGGTATACCTGTCAGAACACACAATCAGGTAGCATAAAACAATGTGGAATTACAATGATATTTGCAGGCATGTTTATTAATCACCTTGGTTTATGGCCTGCTATAAACTTCTGGTTATCAAAAAAAAAAAAAATGGCAGCTAGGGCTGGTATCCACCAAAGGAATCCTGAAAAAAATCCAGCCTGGTGCTCCAAGCAGCAACAGGCCCCTTGGTACAGTCAAGATATACTTTCCCACAATGCCCCAGAGCAACATTCTATCCCAGGGATTGTGGGAAATTAAAGCAGCGGCTAGACCTAGCAGCCACTTGCTGCTCAGAGTGTGGGTACTCACGAATGTTTAAAACACCCAGTTAAAACTTCCAGCAGCCACAAATGGAGAAGTGGGGCTCACCAGAGGACCTATCCACCACCACCACCCCAGGGGGGAACCCTGGAGCTGCTCCTAGTGGCAGCTGGCTCCATGCTTCAAAATACAGCTAACAGAAGAAACTAAGGGCAAAGGGAGGTGCAACTGTGATTAGGGTGTCCATATGGAAAGGTACGATGGAGATTGTAGTCCAACACATCTAGAGGGCACCAGGTTGAGGAAGGCTGAACTATAATATCAACAACAGTTCACTAAAGCAGGTGTGCTTGAACTCATAGGGAGATATATCTGACTAAACACATCTAGAATTGGGTTGCAAATAAATGAAATCTTAAGGAATAAAGAGACCTGGTAGAAAAGGAGAACTAGGCTTTAATTCCCACATAGAATGCAGCCCCAGGGTTCTGTTTGTTTTATTTAACCTCCTGCATTGAGCTGGGGTTAGACTTGATGGCCTTATAGGCCCCTTCCAATTCTACTATTCTATGATTCTATAATTTATTAAATATAAAGCCATCATAAAAGAAAGAATGTCCCTGGGCATGTGCAGAGTACTTTGTGTTATTGGATCATCGCAACCAGCTGTATATCTGGGCTTAGGGATAAGGTCTTATTTGTTCCCACCTCCACTGAAGTCAGTGTCACAATTCCTCGTATGAATAGTACCTAAGTAGTATTATGTGGTAAATGTAACAACTGCAATTATATAGAGATTAACTGCTAAACATGAACCTACTTCTATGCATGTCAAATATTTGTGCATATTTTATTTATTTGCATTTAAAAAAACCCACCCTGTGCTATAAGCTTTTCAGCTAATATGAATGCAAATAGAAGATGTGTGGAAACATCAGATTCTATATGCATATGCAGGCAAAGTCACTTATGATGTATAAGAGTGAGTGTGCAATACTCCTTAAATATGTACCTCTATATTGACTATTCTGAATCTAAAGATACCTATTAAACATTGAGACATCTCTACATGATCAAATAATATACCATGCAAATTTACATAATAACATACTTGTGTAAATTCACACATGAATAAATATAGTAAAAAGCAAACACAATGGACAACATCACCTGAATGATCCTCTTGCATAATCCCAAACTGGGCAGATTATGCCTCATACACAACCAGCATATATACTGGCTCAGCTCAAAATCTCCCTTTGTTGGCTGAGGTACCATGACAGCATAGAATGTTCATGAATATTTTGCATGGCATGGTGGGGTGTAGGGCAAATATATTCTATGTAATGTTGAAAGAGACTGCATATTTCTGTGTGAGGTGAAATATCATATTGGAGTCAAAATACATTATTTAGGGGTGGGAGTAGAGTGACCACGTGCAAAGGAGAAGAGATAGAATCACAGAATCATAGAATGGTAGAGTTGGAAGGGGCCTATAAGGTCATCGAGTCCAACCCCCCGCTCACTGCAGGAATCCGCCCTTAACCATATCTGACAGATGGTTGTCCAGCTGCCTCTTGAATGCCTCCAGTGTGGGAGAGCCCACAACCTCCCTAGGTAACTGGTTCCACTGTCGTACCACTCTAACAGTCAGGAAGTTTTTCCTGATGTCCAGCCAGAATTTTGCTTCCTATAACTGGAGCCCATTATTCCATGTCCTGCACTCTGGGATGATCAAGAAGAGATCCTGGCCCTCCTCTGTGTGACTACCTTTCAAGTATTTGAAGAGTGCCATCATGTCTCCCCTCAATCTCCTTTTCTCCGGGCTAAACATGCCCAATTCTTTTAGTCTCTCCTCATAGGGCTTTGTTTCCAGACCCCTGATCATCCTCCCATAGGTCGTGAGCTGCCCTCTGTCCCTCACTTGCCCTCTCTGACCTTCCAGATGCAAAGGAGGACAGAGCAAATTTTGGTGGTGCAGGGGTGAGAAAAATCTCACTAAAATACCATCTGCTATGTAATTATTAAAGGTACAGGAACCCACTCTTGAGTCTGTTATCTGGTAACCCTAAACAGGAAGGAATGTTCATTAATGGTATGAAAGGAAATGGAAGGTCAGAGAGGGCAAGTGAGGGACAGAAGACAGCTCACGAGCTATGGGAGCTAAGAAGGAGGGGACCTTTTACCCAAAGGCAGAGCAACTGATGGAAGACAGCATGCTAAGAAAGATGGACCCAAATGAACAGTGGGTGGACGAATCACAGACCTGAGGGGAAGTGGGGCAGAGAAAATATATCAACTTGAAGGGAGGCAGAGACAAAGGGAATGGAGGCAGGGCCCAGACATGGGAGGATGTCTGGGTTTTAGTCTGGAAAAGGATGGAATCGCAGGAGAGGTTGGGAGGCTATGGACAGGGAGTTAAGACAACAGCTAATGATAGATTAATAGATTATATGATTATCTATTATCTAATGGTTATCTATTATCATAATATATCTATTATGCTTTTCTATAACTATCAGATTTTCAGCAGGAGATTTGTCTGGTCAGTTGATTCATATCAATATGTGAAAGGAAGCTCACCACCCATTGCCTCCTTCACATTGGCTCTAACCAGACATGGTTAGGATAAAATACATTACGGCCTGTTCAGACAACATCCTAAACCATGATTAGGCCACTAAACCTTTCACAGCAAATGGATAGTGAGCGTGTTTAACCTGCAGTTATGTAGCCACCATGGTTAGGAATGGTTCACATGAAATGCTAAGTCATGGTTCACATGACACGCTAAGCCATAATGTTTAGCTTAAAATGCTTAAGCTCTGTGGCTTAGCGTGCCATCTGAACAGGGTCATGTGGTGTTATCTACAGATTTGTATATGAATACCACAGGCCAAGTTTGCTGGGTTTTGCAATAGAAAACTCAATGTGCCTATTTCACTTAAATATGTAGTGTATGATATACGACTGGGAAAACGTGACAAGAGGCACCCACCTGTATTCCTCGCCTTCTAGCAGAGTCCTGTATGTAGCAATCTCAACATCCAGGGCTAATTTGACACCCAGCAGCTCCTGATGATCCCGCATTAGGCGCGCCATCTCATCCTTGGCTGTTTGTAAAGCATTCTGCAGTTCAATGAGTTTCGCTCTGGCATCTTTGAGGGCCAACTCCCCTCGCTGTTCAGCATCAGCAATAGATGACTGGAGACTAGCAATCTGTAGCAGGTTTTAGAAAAGTCACATATTCAGAGCCTTCCTAATTTCACAAGGTTTTATTTTACATATGTCATCATATGTAATATTTACCTTTTGTAAAATTACATATCAGTTGGGCAACAATCAGCCCTACCACACATCTACTAGAGAAGTTGGATCAAGGTAACTGCAGTTACCTAATGATCACAAAGATGGCAGTGCACGCACCGGTAACTTCAAGGCTCGACTTCTGCAATGCGCTCTACATAGGGCTACCTTTGTGCCTAGTCCGGAAACTTCAACTAGTTCAAAATATGGCAGCCAGGCTGGTCACCGGTACACCTTGGGGTGACCACATTACACCAGTTTTAAAATCTCTTCACTGGCTGCCAATTAGTTTCCTGTCGAAGTATAAAGTGTTGGTTATCACCTTTAAAGTCCTACATGGTTTGGGTCCAGGCTACCTGCGGGATCGCCTTCTCCCGTACAATCCGCCCCACACACTGAGGTCCTCTGGGAAGAACTTCCTTCAGCCAGCCAAAACTAGGCTGAAAGGTATTACTCAGAGGACCTTCTCTTCTGCTGCTCCCAGACGGTGGAATGGCCTGCTGGAGGAGATCCATCAACTTAACAGTCTTTTAGCATTTAAGAAAGCTATAAAGACTGATCTCTTCTGGCAGGCCTACCCAGTGGAATTTTAGGGTGCTTTTAGTATGTTTTTTAGGAAGTTCTAACAATGTATACTATGTTTTTAATCAATAATTTATGTATTTTATACTTATTGATGTTCTACGCCTCAATCAGGATGGAGAGGCGGGTAAGAAATATTATTGTTGTTGTTGTTGTTGTTGTCATTCATCGGCTCCCGTGTTGTTGTCAGATGGGAAGGAGGTAGCTAGTGGTGTTTTGTAGGCCTCAGTGCTGCACCAGTTACTGTTCAAATATCTTCCTCAGTGATGACTTGGGTGCAAGGAGTAGGAATTGCATTTATGAAACTGATGAATGACACCACATGTGTAGGAATTACAAATGCTTCAGAGGGCAAGTTTAAATTCTAGAAGATTGTACTTATCTGCCCAGCAATCCAGACTAACTAGGGCAGGAATTACACTACTGCTATAAAACAAATTATAACAGTGGTGACAACTGTTGGGGCCCAGGACACCTCCATATGCAGTTTGCAAACTGTTTTCAAAGTGTCGTATCCTGCTTAGTGTAGATCTGGCCTAGAATTCGACAAAGGGTTGCTCATACAGTAAAATCCAATTCTGAAATTTTGATATTTTTCCTGCCTCGCTAAAATTAGGCATATATATGCTTATTTGCTTAACCGCACACTATCCTGTTCTTCCTCCAAGGAAATCTGAAGGTCTACAACTGTGGTTCCCAGGCAGTTTTTCAATCAGAAAACATACAAGGCCAAAACCATTCCTTTGCAGTAGTGGAACTGAATCATGTGTCTGGCTTTAACTTAAAATATTTTAAATCAACTCCAGTTTAATGTGACATATGCCAATACATTCTCTCAATATGACACTCAAGGCAGAAAACACTTTTACCAGGGTTTGATTAATATTCTTCACTGAATATATGTAATATAATTTTGCCCTAATTAGGCCCTGAGGTTCTTGGAAAACAATCAAGTGTAAGAACACTGCTCTTAAGATGCTGCTGTCTTGGGCTTCCCCATGCAAATACCATATCCATGCAAATTTAGAGTTGACTCAGAAAAATGGGTACAGCATGTATTATCTTAATTTCTTGTCAAAGTAAATCTATGGCAGCGTACCAGCCAATAGTAAAACGTGCAAAACTAAGAAAGGACCTCATCAAATACAACATGTGATCATAACTAGAGGCCATTCAAAGAGGGTTACACTGTGCGTGCCCAGGCACTAGACATGTCTAGATTCAAAGTCACACTGGGCATGCCCAAACAGTAGGCATGCCTAGATTAGCAAGTGAGATGCTAGTCTGCAAGGGGAAGGCACAAATCCAACATCAAAATTAGTAACCACTGTGCCTTTGGAGAAATTGAGACAAAAGGTTTTGGATGTGAATGTGCAGTGGGGTATTACTTCTTAAATTGAAAGGCATGCCAATACAATGTCTCCCATCTTTGTGATCTAATGTCTCAAGAAAGAGTAGAAGGAATCAGAAGCGCCCTTCCCCCGCATCCCGTTTACGTGGCCGCGGGGAGGCTGTTCAGGCCAAGCGGGGAGGAAGAGACGTGCCTCCTCGCTATTGGAGGAGGCTCCATGGCACCACTGGTTAGGGGCAGAGCGGTAGCGCCTATATTATGCAGCCGTACCCAGCCCTCGGCCTCTGTTGGATCAGGGCTCCCTCCCAGTATGCAGTGTGGGTTATCGCCTTCTCCCCTACAATCCGCTCAGGTCCTCTGGGAAAAATCTACTTCAGCTAGCAAAAACTAGTTTAACAACTGTTACCCAGAGGACCTTCTCTTCTGCTGTGGAATGGCTTGCCGGAGGAGACTCGTCAACTTAACAGTCTACTAGCATTCAAGAAAGCTATAAAGACTGATCTCTTCCAGCAGGCCTATCCAGTGGAATTCTAGGATGTATTTAGAATGTTTTTAGAATTTTTTTTTAGGATGTTTTAATAATGTATATTATGTTTTAATTCAGTTTTATGTATTTAACCGTTTACTGTTGTTCCCCGCCTTGATCAAAATGGAGAGGCGGGTAAGAAATAAAATTATTATTATTATTATTATTATTATTATTATTATTATTATTATTATTATCTGGTTGCCTGTTTGGGGGCCAAGTAGGAATTATTAGGAATTTTTTCACATAGCCGAGTTTTTCGCCTACTTCACACTATTAGTCTGGAGAGAGCATCTTAGGAGTTGGGTTTTAGCAATTTGTCACATTCGGCCTAGGTTGTTAGGGATGGGCACGTTTAGAATACAGTGAGAGTGATCATTCTGTGGCACTGTTATCTGGTGATACCTGAGGCCTTCCACTGAGGGTTCTTGCAGCCCCAGTGGGGGATATAAGGGTTACCTGTGAGGCTAACTCACCTCACTCCACCCGATACCTTGTGGATCGGGGGGAGTGACACGGGAAGGCCTCCCCTCCCCAAAAGGGGTAGGCCTGTGGGTGGCGATCAAGCAGATGCCACTCATCAGATATAGAATGTTTCGCTTGTTAAAACACCTGCTAGTTGCTGGCTTAGTTAGGGCCCGCCCAGTGCTTCCTTTGTAGATCTTAATAAATGTGGCCCTAATTTGAAACCATACATACTGGTCTCGTCTCTTTATTTCCCCCTTCGTCTGCAATGGACAATGCAAAAATCCACGCCCCGAGTACCTGCCCAGTGTCCAGTCAGGCTGGAGTAGACATGACGTAAGAGACCCACGATCAGCCACCCCACCTTTTTCTTTGTTTGAAAGCAGGCGTAGTGGGCATACATTGAATCAGCGCTGCAACTTTGAATCAGAAATAGGTTAACCTTCTCCCCCTACACTATTTCCCATTGCAGCCCTGAAGCTGCTATTAGGAAGAAAAAGTGGGGAGGTACCTGTATATTACCTTTCTTTCTTTTCCAGTTCTGTAGCTAGTTAACTTCCCTTAGTCATGGCACTGTATTGCAAGTAGGAAAGAAAAAACCTACACAAGCACAAAAACATAGACAGGCCACAGATGCAGTCATCACTAGAGTAACATGGTCCCCACCTGTTTCTTCAAAGCATCAATTTCTGCTTTCAGTCTCTGCATGAGACGGGTCAAGTCCGAAATCTCGCTCCGAGTGTTTTTCAGGTCATCACCGTGACCCACGGCTGCACTCTGAAGTTCCTGAAACTGCAATGCGGAAAAAGAAACACATCCCTTAGTCAAGGCTCTATATCCAGCAGTGTCAGCCCTAGGACTTGGGGAAGGGGAACTTGGACAAGGTGACCTCAACTGTTAAAGCTGCAGGAGCCCTGCCCTCTTTTGTATCTGGTCACTCTAGTATTTATTTATTTATTTATTTATTACATTTCTATACTGCTCAATAGCCAGAGCTCTCTGGGAGGTTCACAAAAATTAAAAACATTCAAAGTATAAAACAACAGTATAAACCATACTATAAAATACAATATAAAAGCTCAACCAGATAAAAACAGCAGCAATGCAAAATTACAAATTTAAAACACCAAGTTAAAATTTATTTATAGACTGTTAAAATGCTGGGAGAATAAAAAGGTCTTCACCTAGTATATTTCCTGCAGCTTTAACTGTTGTGATGAAGAGGGAATTTCACCAGGTGCTGCCTGCATATAAGTGACACCTGCTGAAATTCCCCTTTTCAATACAACTCCTTTCCATATGGTCACCCCAGTCATGAACACTTTGCCTTTCCTGAAGCCTGAGTCCACTAACTTCTGGATCCAAGCCTGATGACAAAATAGGAGCTGGGGACCAACCTGGGCAAAGAGGCATATTAAAATGAAAGATGTTCATTTCAAAAACATTGCTTTGCATATCGAGCCAATGAAGCTGCAAGGAAGATTGTTGTGGTTTTCATCTGAAGGTTCAGCATGAGTTGAAACTTTACACTCAAAATTGTGGTTTGAGGATCGCTAGCTGCAGTACTTCTTAGCAGGCCTCCCATCTTTCCTACCCTCTCCTGTTGCCCCTCAGCCTTTTCTCCCATTTGCTCTGAGCCCCATCAGATCATTTTCCTTTGGCTCTTATGGAGTGTGGCGGATGTCCACAATCTGGCATAATCTGGCCAAAACCTGTTCTCTCTCTTGCTGAATATAGCCTGGAAAAGGGCGACGGTGCGTGCTAGCTGTAGCGCGCCGTCGCCCCGACTCCCGGCTGGATTATCCGGTAGGTCTAGCAAGGCCCATAGTCTGGAACCCAGGCATGGATCACAGGCTTAGCCTTACTCTTCAAGTAGCAGTGGCAAAGCTACATGGTGTCTCACCTTGCTTTGGTACCAAGCTTCTGCCTCATCCCGACTCCTGTTAGCAATGGCTTCATACTGTGCTTTCACTTCAGAAATGATGCTGTTGAGGTCTAGATCTCTGTTGTTGTCCATTTGTAAGATAACATTGGTGTCACTAACCCGTCCTTGGAGCTGAGACAGTTCCTTTGTGGGGAGGGAAAAGATCATATTATCCATCCCACCTATCCATCCACACACTTCTATTAGACAGAATTAAAGAATTACATCTGGGTGCAAACATAATAATTAGGAAGTATTGAATGAGAGACACTTCCCAGGATGTGACCACCACAGGGGGGGCATCTTGAATGGCCTCTGCATGGCAGCTGTTCCACATGGAAAACAACTTGGTGGGTGCCAGCTCAAGGCACAGATCAGCCCACCACCACCACCACTATGTGGTTCACTTCCATGCTGCCGCAAAACATTCTTGCCATTAGGTTGTTGTGGTGATGTGGACATGAACCACACTATGGAGGCCAACTCGAATGGTGACATAGAAGTCATGAATAGCTTGATATTAGAGATATTGTGGAATTTTGGGGTGAGGGGAATGGATTCATTGATGGATCCTCAGGGACAGATTGAATTTCCCCCCCAGAGAACTGTACCAGAGACTTAGCAGAATTCAGCATACATTTGATGCATTCTGGGAAGTCTCCCACCATTTTAAATCCCCTGTTCCTGCATGGAGTCTCACTGCACCTGGCACAAGAGGCTTCTGCTCATGTGCAAGGGCAGTGACTCTAGCATGACATGTGTCAATAACACTACTCGTGTCTGTTCTTGCATTTGTTTGGAAGCCCGGTGTGACAATCCTAGAATCTGAAATGGAATCTGGGACACATTCTAGAAGTTTAGCAGATTCCAGATAACAACAACAACGACACTAGACAGATCTTACCAATTTAATTATGGGACCGTTTTTTACTACTCTAGTTTCAGGCTAATTCTGTGTGGTGGTCATATTATGAAAAATGACTCATAGAGATGGACAAATCTGTCTATTTGAGCTTTTAATTTTTACAATCCTTAGTTTGTTCTATCCTGATTCTACATCAATTTCTGAAGGATAACTTTATTCTAGTTCTCATATTGAATTTGGAAGTGCGGATTTTATAATACAATGCAAACTGAACGAAATTCTTCTCCATATGAACTCACAATGCAATTCTATGGAGATTTGCCTGGGAGTAAGATATATTTATTTTTCATTTATTTATTTATTACATTTTTATACCGCCCAATAGCTGAAGCTCTCTGGGCGGTTCACAAAAATTAAAACCATAATAAAACTACCAACAGGTTAAAAACACAAATACAAAATACAGTATAAAAAGCACAACCAGGATAAAACCACACAGCGAAATTAATATAAGATTAAAATACAGAGTGAGAACAGTAAAATTTAGGCACACATGGGATCACAGTGTCAGCCACAACTTCATTTAGAGTAAAGTTCCATGAAAGCAATCTGAGCCAGAGCAGAGTTTATGCTGCCCTGTGCAAAGGGAACTCCTCATTGCATCCCAACCACATGTGTATTCCTTAAATATATCAGGGGTGGGGAACTTATGGGCTTTCAGATATTTTGAATTAGAATTCTCAACAGCCATAGCTGGGATAGCCAGCGATATGGGATGATGGGAAATGTAAGGAAAAACATTTGGAGAGCCACAAATTGCTCACTTCTGAGATATATAGTAGTTTCCCCTGCACTGTGGGGGGTGGGAGGAAGACGTGGGTACACGTTGTGCATATTGGAATTCCTATGCTTGGAAGGAACTGCCTGATAGGGGCAACTGGATCTGTTTCCTTCCGGCCTCCCCATTTCCAAATGCTAAAACCAGTTTGAACCACACATTTCCCCCATACACTAAAGCAGGGAGTGATGTAGGCATTTCCAATGTTGGAAATTTGCACAAATTGGATGGGGAAAGTTGCACAGATCAAACACAAGCACTTGTTTGATAATTTGCTAACATTTTTGGTGGATACGTTCTCATGCAGGCTCACGTGTTCTGCAAGCAGAAATGAAATTATTGTACATCATCAGATTCCAGCCTGTGATGAGCTTCCCACTACTCACTTCAATTTCTATGGATGGAGAAAGTTAAATACTTACAGCTTCATACAGGGCTCTCAAGAAGTTAATCTCATCCATCAGCGCATCGAACTTTGCTTGGAGCTCTGTTTTGTGCATGAAGGAACTATCAACATCCTGAAAGAAGGCAATGAATTCACACATTACATTAAACAGGAAAACAGACTGAGGGTTCATTGGCAGCTCCCTTACAACAGGTTAGACTATTGGTTTATATAGCCCACTACTGACTGCTTTGACTGGTAGCAGTTCTCCAGGCAGAAAGAGATCTTTCACATCACCTACTACTTTAGCCATTATTATTGTTATTATTATTATTATTATTGTTATTATTATTATTATTATTATTTTATATAGCACCATCAATGTACATGGTGCTGTACAGAGTAAAACAGTAAATAGCAAGACCCTGCCGCATAGGCTTACAATCTAATAAAATCATAGTAAAACAATAAGGAGGGGAAGAGAATGCAAACAGGTACAGGGTAGGGTAAGCAGGCACAGGGTAGGGAAAAACTAACAGTAGAAAGTAACAGTAGAAGTCTGCACAACATCAAGTTTTAAAAGCTTTAGGAAAAAGAATTATTATTATTAGTGGTGGTGGTGGTGGTGTTAACAAATTATTCTTATTCTTATAGTGGATTTAACCTGGGCACTTTTACATGATCCAATGCATGTGCTTTTCCACTGAATGAGAGATATCTGTCGTTTGAAAATCCAGCCCTTTTTTAGTCCTACGGCTTGCATTCATGAGCCGAACCGTGGGCTTTCCCCAAAATCTGGGAACATTTTGCAAAAAAATTCACTAAATAGAAAATCTCTGTAATTTGTACAAATTCTGCCCATAATTTGTGCACATTCTGCCCACAATTTGCTCATTTTTTGTAAATTTGGCAAATTATGGTTGCAATTTGCACAACCTTCGATTGACGGTGGCAAGGGGGACCAGGAAAATCCATGAGTTGGCCCATCTTGATGCAGTTTGAGTCAGACCAGGGCCCCATCTACACCAAGCAGGATATTGCACTTTGAAAGTGGTACATAGAAGGCAGGAGCCACACTACTGCTTTATAGTGATATTGAAGTGCACTGACAACTGTTGGGCCTATACCATATACTGCTTTCATAGTGCTTTCATAACACTATATCCTGCTTGGTGTGGCTCCTTCCTTTTATATACCACTTTCATAGTACAATATCCTGCTTGGTGTAGATTCTTCCCAGGTTGCAGAGAAGCAAGTTGAAGTCTAGCGGGCAGAGCTGCTGAAAGTTCAGCAAACCTCCCCCCTCCTGGAAGGATTCTTCTGATAGCCATACACTGAAATATGGACCTGCCTAGTTCAGCATCCTTTTCCCAACATGCCTCAGGTAACTCATAAGTGGGGCATGAAAGTAATGAGATTCCATTGTTGTTTGTCCCCAGGACCTGGTACTCATAGGTAAGCTCACCCTGTGTATGTTATCAGCTGTTATGCAGCAAATGTCAGAGATTATATACACTGTTCTTCACATATATTACTTCACTAATCTTTACTTGTAAGGTAGGCTGGAATTAGAGTGAAATTTCCCTATTCATCACAACAGTTAGATCTGCAGGAGCCCTGCCCTCTTTTGTATCTGGACACTCTAGTTTGACTCCTGCAGCTTTAACTGTTGTGATGTAGCTGGAATTTCACCATGTGCTGCAGCATACAAATGACACCTGCTGAAATTCTCTTTTCTACACAATATTAAAGACACCGCAGCCCTGTCCTCCTTTCCATATGGTCACCCTAGCTGGTATTATTGTCTTCGCATTGCTGATGATGTGGCGGTGAAGACTATGCGAGAGGAGCCTGTCTAAGGAACAAGGCACTCCTCTAGAATCTACTCTTCAGTAAATTCCATTCAGGTCAATGAGACTTGCATCCGGTTATGTGAGTGTTGGGTAGCAACTTCATTTACTATTCCACATGTTGAAAGATCATGAATGAGATTTTCCTTACACTGATGTCAAATGTAGGGTATTTTTTCTGGCTACTGTTTGGTGGCAGTTTCAAGTTGAGCTGTGTGAATAACAGCAGAGTTAGCCTTTGCCACACAAATGAGAAAGCTAATAGGAAAGTATTTTGAGAGTAATCAGGTGAATTGGAATCTGGATCCTATTTCTTATTTCAACACATCCCCAACCTGGTGCCCTCCAAATGTTTTGGACCACAACTCCCAGAATTCCTGACCATTCGCCATGCTGGTTGGTATTGATGAGAGATGTAGTTCAAACCAAATGGAGGGCACCAGGTTGGAGAAAGCTGCTTTAAGAGCTAGAACATTTGTCTGCTTGAAATGCTCTCCTACTTATTAAACTTAAATAATTAAAGGATTTCCTCACTTAATTCAAACATTTATTTATTTATTTTTAAAAAAGTCACCTTTTTGATGCCAACGAAGTCATTTTCAGCAGCAGTACGTTTGTTGATTTCATCTTCGTATCTGTAAGGGGAAGAGACATGTTTGGATCTTAGCACTTCTTTGGGGTACAAGCAAGACTGAGCTGAGGATAAATGGCAAGAAGAAATAGTTCCTTTCTGTGGTGTTCACCACACACCATTTTAATTAGCTACAGTATTGAGGGCATGGCATTCAAGAGCCTATCAGACCTTTACAAATACATCCACAGAAGTTACTTGCCCAGAATACGTGTGTGTGTGTGTGTGTGTGTGTGTGTGTGTGTGTGTGTGTGTGTTCATTTGGCCACTCATACCAGTGTAAATCATTTATTGGGCAGCTCAAAAGGCAAGAAGAAAAAATTCTCAGTCAATTTGCAGAAAATTCAGAGCCAATTCTGGTACAGGTGAGTACACATAGGGTGACCATATGGAAAGGAGGACAGGGCTCCTGTATCTTTAACAGTTGCATAGAAAAGGGAATTTCAGCAGGTGTCATTTGTATACATGGAGAACCTGGTGAAATTCCCTCTTCACCACAACAGTTAAAGCTGCAGGAGCTAAACTAGAGTGACCAGATTTTAAAGAGGGCAGGGCCCCTGCAGCTTTAATTGGTGTGATGAAGAGGAAATTTCACCAGGTTCCCCATATATACAAATGACACCTGCTGAAATTTCTTTTTCAATACAACTGTTAAAGATACAGGAGCCCAGTCCTCCTTTTCATATGGTCACCCTAGTACATAAGTGGCTATTTATAAGCCTGGATTGCACCAACTCCTAGCCCTAAATGCATTTATGCAGAGGTAAGTTCTACTGAAATCACTGGGACTAAATTCCATATCACATGTTTAGGATCGAGGTCAAAGTTAAGGAAAATAGACTTTGCATATGATCTATCTCCTCTTCAGCAAGAAACATTGCTACAGAAGCTTTGCTACAGAACTCCACATAGGTATTAATTACCTAGAAGTTGGTGAGATATAAGCAGCCTTTCTTTATGCTGGATTGCAGACTTTGCCTGGACACTGCCACCCATGGTAAATTGTTATCAGTGTTAAGTAACCCTTTTTAAGCGTTGTGATCATAGGCACGTCAGAGAAGAGCATATATAATGCACTTAGAAAACATGAATGTCTTTGTCATATGCAACATTATTTTCTAAATATGGACATCCTTGTCTTTGAGACGCACAGCCACTCCGTTCCCATAGCATTTAATTTTGAAACTCAATGGCTGAAATTCTACCAATAGTCTCTTGAGTTGAGATGAAATGAGAAGGCAAAGCCGATTGCATCTCGTAGGCATGTAGGTAGCATGTGTATGTGTTGTATGTGTTATACAAATCATCCTGGTTAATGAATAATGACTACTTCATGTGTGGAGTTTTTAAAAACCTGTCTCATGTTCCTTAATCCCACCCACAGAATGTCCCTATGCTCTCAAGCATGCTTTTAAATAGAAGCCGTATATATAGGGTTAATTGCTGCTGTGAGATTTGATGGCGAGCCAAGATGCACATTTTACGATCCTGTAAGTGCTTGCTTTAAACGCCCTCATTTCTTTAACAGGCAGTGAAAACCTCTCAGATCTAAACCTCAAGCTGGAATCCGTGCCAAGAGAAGTAAAGTGGCATGGCCATGTAGCAAGCAGCTAGTTGGCAACCTTTCGCTCATTTGTTCTTCAAAATCCTGGATCTAGACATGCCAGTCCAATGAGATAGTAGGGTGACCTGTACCACTTTAGATAGCAGGTAGGATTTTGGAATGGTCTTTGATCCCTACATTTGAAAGAAAAAATTAGAACCTCCTTGCAAGTGGAAAACTAGCACATCAGGTAGAGGGCTGAGCAAGAACCCTTTTTACCCTGATGTGCTATTTTATTTTATTTTTACTTACAAGGAACTTTGTTCTGGTTTTACTGGCAGAAGTATTAAAACAATCTTATATTCACACCCCACTTGCACTCTGAAAAGGTACAGTTTATACTCTGCCCTTAAGATTGTACCTCCTCATTCTGCTGCATGCGTTCAGTGCCAACTCCAGCCTCCTTAATGGGCTCCCTCCCTCATTGCTCACCGCTGTTGCCACTAGCTGCTATCACTCTTCACTCTAAGGACTCCGTACAGTATCAGAGTATTACAGCTTCTGTGCACCGAGGACAAGCAAGTCCAAGGTTGCAAATTGAGACTGAAACTGATAGTGATAGCTATAGCTCAGAAAATAAGTCTGATGGAATTTCATACATATTCATTGAATCTTGTCCTTTTTATGGGAATCAGTACTTTATGTCTGCTTGACACTGTGGAGGACTAGTGGAGGCATAAAAATGTTCTTTGTTACTAATGTTGATGGTTTCTTCTGTTTGTGTTTTTAAATTGTTTTTCCCCTGCTCCTCATAAACTGGCAAAACCAAAGAGGTTCCTTACAGTTCAGGAGCTTATAGCTCCATTTGTTACCCACTTCCCTGCAAAAAAAAGTTAAAAAAAAAGTAAAAAAGTAAATTTAATTTGTAATCATTGCTTGAATACACTGTACTTTGAATATACCAAATGTGATCATTTTATGCCAAACCAACTTTTACATAATTACATTTTATATCCTTAAAGTAACAAAGTGACTTTCAATCTGTAAAAAGTGCTAATATTGCTCCCCCCCCCAATTTTTCCAAAAACTTTAATCCCCCCCCCCCAAAATGGGGGAAATGTTTTTTTTCCCCATGGCTTCAAAATTTCTGGAAAATTGAAATCTCTAGCTGGGGCATGTGGGCCCACAGCAGGTGCCCAACCATGCCTCCTGACTTCAGCCCTGCATGGGTTGTTTAGGATGCTGTGTCTTCCCCAAGTAGACTCCTGGGGCCCACTTACTTCTTTCTGTAATCTTCCACCATATCCTGCACATTCCTTAGCTCCCCATCCATTCTTCCTCGGTCACCGATCAGATTATCCATCTGCCTCCTGAGGGTACTGATGTAAGCATCGAACAGTGGTTCAATGTTGACCTTTGTTGCCGTGCTGCCATGTTGCTGCAAGAGGTCCCATTTGGTCTCCAGAACCTTATTCTGCTGCTCCAGAAACCGTACCTACAATCCATCAAGAGACACATGGTATGTCAAATTATAGCCTCAGAAAGCATCATGGAACCAGAACCTGCTCCCTGTTAAACTACGGCCAATGAACTACCTGCACTCAAGTCTATGGCCCTGTTCAGACAAGATGCTAAACCATGCGGCATGGTTTAGCGTGTTGTCTGAACGGGGCCATTGTTTCATATTCACAGTAGCATTGCTGCTAATAGGCATTTTCTTTCTTTCTACCTATCTGAATCCTCCTTAGATTTATTTATTTATTTATTCATTCATTCATTCACAATATTTATATACAGCTCCCCATTCAGAATTTCAGAGTAGTGGACAAAAAAAAAGAGAATAAAAACGTACTAAAAGTATATTTTTAAAAAGAAACAAAGTGCAAAATAAACTGTGGCTGGTCCTTAAGGGAAGGCTTCCTGGAACAACGTTTTTTTTCAGGAGGCACCGGAAGGAATACAAAGTTGGCACCTGCCTGACCTCCAGAGGCAGGGAATTTCATAGGATGGGGGCCACCACACTGAAGGCTCAACCAAGCAGAAATTGACAGATGTTAGAATTAGCCATTGTGAGCATATTGGCCCCAGAGCTATCATTCAAGCTTTACCGCAGACCCTGGTGCAACAGATTCAGAACCTGAAGGCACAAATATTTGCAGGAATGAAATGCACCCACGGACTGATTAAATTAAAAAGCACATGCACCTTTTCTTGTGCCTTTATTAGGAGCTTAAGGTGCACTTTTCTGCAACATTGATAGAAATATAGTTCAGGCTACAGCGGCTGGTGGGGGGCGGGCAGAACTAGCGTCCTTAGCCATATCCAATGCAAGTATTACAAACATCACTGAGTGTGGACTACAAATGCTATACATACATAACTGTTGTAAACTGCCCAGAAAGCTTTGGCTGTGGGGCGGTATATAAATGTATTAAATAAATAAATACATACATACATACATATAGGACCCCTGTGGTTTTTTTGTGGGCAGATTGCCCCTAATCTACTGATCTGGAGATTAAACAGAAACAGCACAACGTGGGAGAGCCCATCAGGAGTGTACAATAAGGGAGGGTAGAAGGTAGATGGGAAATCTACTTTCTGCCCACCCTGGTGTACTAGGCTTGGCTCTATATCATAGCCAGACTCAAAAGCCATCCTACTTCTCTCCAGCTTTGAGTGAGACAAACCCCTGCCTCTCGTGGGATCTACCTTGCATATTGACTACTCCTTATTCATAACATTTATGGATATGAACATAAATTCTCTCGCATATACTGTAGGTGTGACTCAGGCATGCAACTTTATCCTCAGAGGCACAGGGACTGTTAAACTGAGGTAAGCAAGAGCAGTGATGGCAGGCAAGTTTCTACTGTGTGTCTAAGCAAGTTTAATAGACATTCCCTCTGCCAATGGAACTCTGGGAATTGTAATCCTATGAAAGAGGCTAGGGATGTCTAGCCAACTGTAATTCCAAACATTGCTTGAAGAAAGCCATGGATTGAGAAGCTAAAAGCTTCATGACGAAGAAGAACATCTGGACTTTCATCCAGAATGCTCCCTGGATAGCCTGTTCATTCATTCCTCTACTGCAAACTCTACCACAAAATGCCACCACTCTTCAAGGTTCCATGCAAAGAACACAGATTTAATGGGCTCACCTTGTCAATGAATGATGCAAACTTATTGTTGAGGGTCTTGATCTGCTCTCTTTCCTGCACACGTACTTTCTGGATCTCTGGGTCAATCTCTAGGTTGAGTGGTGACAGGAGGTTGGAGTTGACAGTCACTTGCTGGATACCCCCAGGAGGAACAATGGGGGCCATTCTTCCACCACTAAAGCCTCCTAGTGCAAAACCAGGGCTTACACCTCCATAACCTCCCCCTCCATAACCCCCAACCCCTCCAGCTCCATAACCTCCACTGCCACCAAAACCACCTCCGCTACCAATTCCACCACTCCAGAAGCCTCCTCCACCACTGCCACCAACACCAATAGAGATTCTCTTGCTACCACCTGGGCTGTAGAGACTTCTACTACCAAAACCACCACCTAACCCTACATTTCCTCTCCCACTTTGAACTGTACTGAAGCTGCCTCTTGCCCCACCAGGAATGACAACCGTGGAAGAACTGTAGCCACGGGACATCTTGACCCCACCACCTGATCTAGAACTAAATTGTCTACTCATTGTGTCTGATTCAAAGAAGATAGGAGAGATTTTAGCAAAGGTTATGGTAAAGAGAGACAGAGAGAGAAGGGACACCAGAACCCTCTCTGAGGTGGAAATTTGGTCTCCCCTCTCTATATATACAAAGATGTGTGGAGATGGGCTTGGCAGGAATTAGGTAATTAATTACGGATAAGATCGTTATTGGGCTAGGTTATGTCTGGCAGCAACAAAATCCTTTTTAACGTCTTTAATTGTTTTCTTTTGAAGTGAAAGCAAGAAGCAAAAATTGCTTGGCTTGCAGGCTTAAATGGCAGTAAAACTACTTACGCCAACAAATTAATTTTCCCACAATACATCAGCCAAAAATCAGAAACACGTCTCAATAAAGGTTCCCCCCCCCCCCCATATATATAAAAGCAAAGAAAAAGTCATTGTCTTTAATTGTGGATGAGTATTCTGCAATATCTTACTTCAAAGCTACACATAATAGATTTCCTTCCCCCCCCACACACACACACACTTTTCATTGGCCTGGAATCCATAGTGCCTTCAAGATATGATCAATTATGGATGTCTCCTAAGGTAATTTGGTTTGGGTTCTTTTTTGCTCTCTCTTCAACATAGCTATGGAACGGCATTCATCTTTTTGTTGTTATTGCTTTTGGCATATGAACAGTACATTTCTTAGCCCTACTCCAGCCTCAGCAGCTGCCTCGAGCAAGGACATTGGGTTCTTCTACTACTGCAGTTGGAAAGGACTATCTTTTCCCAATGCTACCTTCAGACATGTGCTTCTTCTTCTGCTTGAGAAGGACAGTAGAAGTCAAAGGAAGGCCTAATGATGTTATAAGGAGGGTGGCCACTTCTGTATTGCCCCAAAAGAGGAAATGCATCACCAAAAATACATAGATGGGTGCTTATTTGCATAAAATCTGCATAAAATTTCACCCAAGTGGGGCAGGCTGTGTGCCTCCTCACTCTGCTGTCCAGTGCTAAGTTCTGATGAGCAGGTTCAAGGACTCTGCTCTCCCTTCTAATGTTTCTTCATGTTTAAACCAAACTTGGATTGGACGATGCTTCACACAAAGGTCTGTAAAGTAGGACACATAGGCCTAATCTACACCAAGCAGGATATAGCACTATGAAAGTGGTATGAAAGTGGTATATGGTGTGTGTCAATGGGCCCCAACAGTTGTCAGTGCACTTCAATACCGCTATGAAGCAGCAGTGTGGCTCCTGCCTTTTATATACTGCTTTCATACCACTTTCATAGTGCAATATCCTGCTTGGTGTAGATTAGTCATAGCCATCCTAGCTGTAAGGTAGTAGGATTCTAAGTATTGGGGCTTCTCCATAAGAAGATCAACATGCAGGCAAGCTTCCTCGAAACACTGCTTGGTGACCTCTACCGACCTTCCCCAACAATGCACATCTACAAGGAATGTTGGGTCTGTTCCAGAGTGCACTGTCAGTTTGCACTAGGGAAACGATAAGAGCAACAGGTCCTAAGCCAGTATGATACCTGAACCAAAATTGCATCTCTAGAACATGACCGAGAATCCTCTCCAACATGCTATGCTCCCACTACAGTCATTAGTGTAATCACATGGAGGGAGGGAGTGGGGCCATCCCATTGGCCCCAACCCTGCCTTCTCATCTCACCACCATGCCATCCATGTGTTGGGAGGCCACTTCCTTTCTCTGCCAGCCATTTCCCCCACTCCAAATCATTCAGCTGTGGTGTTTTTCACCTGAAGTCCCTTTATAAACATACATCTAGACCTTCAAGGGGGGGGCAATTGAATGGTGAAAGTAAAGGGTTAAGCACACCCTCTTCTCCACTCTTGAGCATCACAGCTTCTTCAGACTGCACTTCATTTAATAGAACCATTGCAGCTTGCTTAAAAAGAAGTCTCCTGCTGGATCAGACCAAAGGTCCATCTAGTCCAGCACTCTGTTCACACAGTGGCCAACCAACTGTCAAGCAGGAAACTACAACCAGGACATGAGCACAATGTGTGTCCATACTTTGGCCTGTACACAGTTTGATGCTAAAATCCATGGGACATCAAATAATGCCTATGTTCTGGACCTACAGGACATCCACTGCCCTGTGTGCAGCATTCTCTGAAGATACATGCTGACAGCTCAGGTCCTTCCTTCTGAAGAAACAGACATAATGCTACAGTGCCAACGGGCCTTAAACAAATAACAAACAAAACTCTGGCAAGAAGCCCAACACTTTGACAGGGAGATTTCAGGATTTAGTCTCATTTTTCAGGAGAACCCACCCTGGCCTTAAGCAATGCTTTATTTGAGTAATGTCATAACCAGGCACACTTTCAGTCAGAAGCAACCAAATGTGGGGGATAGCATCCAAGCCAGGTGGGTCGTATCAAATATCATCCAGCAGGGCCTGTTGTTTAGGTGTTCCAAACTGCAGTTGCTTCCAATAACCAGTTGCCTCAGGTGGCAAAAGCAGAGGAGCTTAAAATGTTTACCTGGTGCAGGGGAAGGGAAGGGGAGGAATACTTCTGTTGCCAGGTGGGCCTGGTTCTTCTTTTGCTTCTTACCATGCCTCATTCTCATCTACCATTCATTTCTATCTTTTTCATACAAGGTTTACCTACTTCTCTGTGTGGGGGGGGGGGGGATGTTGTGGGGATGTGTGGTGAAGGGCATCATTCTTCTTGCTAATTTTAAAGAGGTCTCCCATTGGCACCATTAAGCGGTTTGTGAGGAAAGAACTGTTCTATATTTATAGGGTGACCATATTTTGGAAACCAAAAAGGAGGACAACATGGTCGCCCCCAAGGGGGCGTGTCCAGTACCAAGGGAACATAGGTGTCCAGTACCCACCCGAACATAGCCTTGGTCACATGTCTGATTTTACAGCACACATTTAAGACAAATCTGTTCTACATAACATCTTAATGTTAAAATCACTGCAATAAAGAACAAGTGAGAGATTCAATGTATCTGAAATTAACTTCACTCACTCCTACTTTTGTAGGTTTTGCTGTACTTTGAAACTTTTGCTATACTCTCTGTGTTACATTCTCCCCTTCCCTCAAATATCTTTTCTGACTGTATCTTCACTCATTGCAAGCTGCTGTTGTTGTTAACAGGGTTTGCTACTGGCCCCAGATCTGTTTCAAATTTAGTATGGCTAAAGCTCTACCTAAAAGCTTTCATGGTGCCAACTTTCAGCTCTTTATCTTTAAAAATGACAGTTTTTTTTTAAAAAAATTAAAACCTCATTTTTAAAAAAATTCCTAAAAAATCAATGGATGAACAGATCTGTTTCAAATTTGGTGTGGCTAAAGCTCTACCTAAATCCTATCATGGTACAAAGTTTCATCTCTTTATCTTTAAAAATGATGATTTTAAAAATAATAATTTTGAAACCTCATTTTTTAAAAAAATCCTAAAAAATCAATGGATGAATGGATCTGTTTCAAATTTGGTGTGGCTAAAGCTCTACCTAAATCCTTTCATGGTGCAAAGTTTCATCTCTTTATCTTTAAAAATGACAATTTAAAAAATAATTTTAAAACCTCAATTTTTAAAAAATTCCTAAAAAATCAATGGATGAACGGATCTGTTTTAAATTTGGTATGACTAAAGCCCTTCCTAAGAGCTACCATTGTGCCAAGTTTCATCTCTTTATTTTAAAAAATGACAGAGTTATGAGCATTTTGTTAATTCCCATTAGAGCTGCTCTTTGGGGGGGGGGGGAATCCGGATTTCCCCTCCTCCCGGATTTGCCATCCTAATATTTAAATCTAAATGAATCTGCAGTTATGTTCGCTTAGTAGCAAGTTATGTTGAATCCACTCTTCTATTATCATCTACTAGTTTCACAGTGGTGGAGAACCTAGCCTGGGGGTCCCAATGTATCCTTCCATGGGTCCCTAGAGGCTACATGGTGAATTGATTCTGGTGGCAGCGATAGCCTCCCTCCCAAAACATAAAATGGCTTGCAAATTTTATTCTAATTCAGCTTTGCGTGTGTTTGGTTAAAAATCCAATATGGGTACTGCTGGATTTAGAAGTTTTTAAAAGACGGTGTGCAAAATATTGACTTTTTCAAGTTAACATTCCACAGCCTTCGTTTACAAATTGGCTGGTGTTATGGTCTGTGTGTAGGCCGGGTGGAACCAAACTACAATTCCAGTGTAGCTATATGATTTTGCATGTAGTACATGGCAATTTCAGCACATGTATCAACATTATGATCTGGAGAGACTTTGAATAAAACAGACTTCTTTTCCCTGAATGCTTAAGAAATCTCATAACTATCAAAACAATTCTGAATAGAGTCAAGAGGAATTCGTCCATCACTTAGCCATCCATGCACAAATCTTGAATGTGTGACATAGATAGGTAGTTACAGATATCCTCAAACACATATTTATACTTTATAAAAAGAGTTGTCATGCTACAACCAGTAGTTGAATTTGGGTCTACTTTGAGTTGTATAAGGTATAAGGGCTGGCTCATACACAACTCAGGCACTGATGTTCTATGCATGTTAAAGTGCATTAGACACACAGAGTAGCATACTGTTCACACTCATGCACTTGTATGTGTGCAGACTCTAGCCATGTATTCCCTTCCTCAAAAGGATTCCATGAATGAAGCGTAATTGTGTAGGCCTCACACCATCACACACTACAGAAAGCCACCTTATATGAGGTCAGATCATTTGTCCATCTAGACCAGCATTGTTTATGCTGAGTAACAATGCTGAGTAACAATGGCCCAATGGCTGAGATCTTTCACATCATCTGCTATCTGAACCTCCCTTTTTTAAAAAAAACAACAAAAAAAACGGAGTTGCGAATGGTTGAACCTGGGACCTTCGGCATGCAAAGCAGGCGCTTAACCACTGAGCTATGGTCACTCCTGATGCAATGGATCTTCCACGATTCTAGAAGTGTGTGTGTGAACATGACTTGTGCCTTTTCCCAACTAGAAAAGCAATGTACAGAATGGCAATAAGATGCCATCATAAAAATGGTGGAATTTCACCATTGTGTACAACTAGCTATGAGCCCAACAACTTGTTTCCACAAGATATTGGCTGTGGTGAAATGTGGCCATTGGCAAATCCCTTATATCACTGTTAAGTGTCATGACTAGGCCTGTTCCCCATAGGCTGGGGGAAGGAGTTCCATGCAATCAGATTCTGAAGCAGAAGAGTCAGTGCCAGAAACATTCCAGCCAAAGAGGGAGTGGAGGAGATGACTCTCATGGCCTCTTCATCATCTTGAACTATTTAAATGAACTATTTATTTATTTATTACATTTCTATACCGCCCAATAGCCGGAGCTCTCTGGGTGGTTCACAAACCTTATCTCTGAATGTGTAAACAAAACACAGTCTGTGGGAAATCAGTATTCTTCAGAGGGGGAGGGTACTGAAAGGCTAGCTAATCCTAGAGTATGCCACAGGCTCAAACAGTGGAAGCTAAAGGAAGGTGAGAAAAGGTCGGCCCAGCTAGATTCTTGCCAAGGGCTTCTACAGAACCAGTCTCCTTGAAGTCAAAGCATTTTGGGAAAAGGCTTCCCGTTCTTCTTGAAAGGACAATTGTCCCACTTAGTTTGCATAGTTTTGGCTAGAGGAAAGTTCCTAGAGGTTGGATTCTCTTCAGGTGGGAAGATATGTTTATTTCCTGAATAAAGCTTTGTGGATTATGTGGCAGACCTCTTTATTATCTCACAATAAGGTAGGAGGTTTGGGGAAACATGACAGTAAGTCACCCACATGCTCCATTGGCTTCTATAGCACCGTATCTCAAGGGGCTTGAGCTGTTCAGGGGGGGAGTTCAAGCGCCACCCTGAATTCCAGCAAACAATGTTCTGCATAGGGATGGGGAGAAATTTGTTTGGTTCACATGTTAAGGCAATCTTGTCAAATTTCACACTTTTGAAAGAATGTGTTAACGGAATCTTTTGAAAGTCGCACTTCTCCAAATTTTGCAGTGGTATTCCGCAATAGAAAAACAATGCAAGCAAAAATGTGCATATTAAGGCAAAGTGCACATAAACATATTATAGTAGAGGGGAAAAACATTCAAAAATGCATTATGTTAGTGGCAAAGAGCACTTTTTATCAGCTTAGGCTGATATACCAACTGTGCCCTTATCTGAACGGAGATAGCCTAGCTAGCTACAGTTATCCATGCTCTCATAACCTCTTGTTTGGATTACTGCAATGCGTTATATGTGGGCCTGCCTCTGAAAACGGTCTGGAAACTTCAACTAGTAAAAAACCGGGCAGCACGTTTACTAACAGGGACTGGCCAACGAGATCACATCACGCCAGTCCTCTTCCAGCTTCATTGGCTGCCAGTCCAGGCCCCGGCCCGATTCAAAGTGCTGGTATTAACATTTAAAGCCCTAAATGGCTTGGGACCAGGCTATCTGAAGGAATGCCTCCTCCCATATGTACCTGCCCGGACCCTAAAATCATCCTCAGGGATTCTTCTCTGTGAGCCCCTGCCAAAGGAAGTGAGGCAGGTGTCTACCAGGAGGAGGGCCTTCTCTGCTGTGGCACCCCAGCTGTGGAATGAGCTCCCTAAGGAGGTTCACCTGGCACCTACACTATATTATTTCAGATGCCAGGTGAAGACCTTTTTATTCTCTCAGCATTTTAACAGTCTATAAACTTAATTTTAACTTTGCTAGTTTAAATTTGTATTTTGAATTTGTATTTCTGCACTGCTGCTGATTTTATCCTGGTTGTGCTTTTTCTATTGTATTTTATATCATGCCTTTATACTGTTCGTTTCATACTTTGAATGTTTTTAATTTTTGTGAACTGCCCAGAGAGCTTCGGCTATTGGGCGGTATAAAAATGCAATAAATAAATAAATAAATAAATAATAAACTATACCATTAAAGTGGCATGCATGTTTATAGTAGAGAGATATGTCCTGAGTCTGATAATTCCTTCTCAGTAGTAGGTGTTTTGTTTTGTTTTGTCCATGGAGATGCACTCCACTTAATCCAATTTGCTCATTAAAGAACAGGGGTATCTCTAAAGCCATTAAAAACAGAGTTGTTGCACACAAAACACAGGTTTTTCGACAGCAGACGTTTAGTGTTATCGACAAGCCTCAAGGACGTGTAACCGGCCACTTTGAACCTTCAGAAAGTTATGCTTATGGCTCATCTTATGGTTGTCCTTTTGCTTGTAGAAGTGGTCGATATAATCTTCAGTCCAGGAGAGCTTCCTCCTGCTCCAGAGCCATATCCCACAATGCCTCTGCTGCTCCCAGAAGTTGAACTTCCTCCTCCAACACTGAGCCCTCCTCCACGACTCAGTCCATTTCCTCCGACCATGCTGCTGTTGCTGACTACAGCTACAAAAGAAAACACACACGCACACAAACAGACCAGTAAAAATATTTTAATTGGGATGCATCAACTGCAGAGAAAATCCCAAGAATGGACGTATGATACCCTCCTGTCCAGGATTCCAGGCAGACGTGCCCCTTTCCAAGATATTTCATTTCATTCCCCCTCCCCACCCCACAGTTTTACACCTCCCACCTCACCCGCCCCCCCCCCAATGCATTCCATGCACACTGAATATGTGCTCTGAGCTGGATTGGCATGGGTCTCCCCTTAGCCTGGCAGTTCTCTCAAGCATGCTCTTACCATCCTCGTGTTGTGTGTGGATGGTGGTATTTTGGTAAAATAAAGATCCACCCTTTGCAAATAATATCAGAGGCAGTTTGCCTATGTTCACTAGTTGCTGGGGAACACGGGTGGGAGGGTGCTGTTGCACTCACGTCCTGCTTGTGGGTTTGACATCTGGTTGGCCACTGTGTGAACAGAATGCTGGACTAGAGGGACCCTTGGGGCATGTCTACATGAGGGCTTATCCTGGGGATCGCCCCGGGATCATCCCTGTGCATCCACATAGTGCACAAGGGATCCCGGGGGCAGGGAGGAATGATCCTTCCTTTCCCCAGGATAACTGGGACAACTTCAATCCCGACTTTTCCCACGGTCTTGAGATTGTCCCAAGACAGTGGAACGTGTGGGCAGCTGTCCCAGTTTTGTCCCAGCTCTTTGTGAGTAAACGCGAGGAGCCAGGAACTGGGCATGGGGCATGGAGCTCTTCAGGAGCTCTGTACCCATCAGGGGTGGGAGGGGGGAGCGGGATCTTTTTTTAAAAAAAACCTTATTTTTTCGATGAAGTGCTTGTGCGCCCATCTTCAATTGAAAAAAAAAAATCCAGAATGGCAGGCACAATGTCTTCCTTCCTCCCAGGACATTGCGTGCCGCATGTGGACTGAGGGGGAGGGTCTTGTGATCACCATACCGTGAGATCCTCTCCCTCCCCTCCCTAGGTCTAGACTAGGGATGTGCTCCGCTTCTAATCGGACCGGCGAATTAGAAGCGGAGCGGGGGGCTTCGCCTGCCCTTAAGGCAGAGGCGAAGAGGATTGGGGGGCCGGCGGAGCGTGGCGAAGAGGATCGAGGTGAAGGCGGAAAGGTAAGTGGTGTTTACCGGGCCCTGCCACTGTCGCTGTCACTGTCACTAGGGGTGTGCATGGACCTCCCGCTCCGCCCCGCGGGCCGATCCAAAAATTTCGGATCGGCCCGCTCCGCGCCGCTCTGCCCATACTCCGCTCCTCTTCGCCGCGGAGCTCCGGCTCCGAATCGAAGCTCCGCAGTGGAGGGGAGTGGCGCCAGGTAAGGCCGGGAGAGGAGGGCGGGGAGGGTTACCGGGCCCTGCCGCCATCGCCGCCCGTGCGGCGATGGCGGCAGAGCCCGGTAAGGGACCAAGGGGGAGGGGGGCCTTACCTGCCTCCGTCCACAGTCCGTTGGCTTCTTCAATTGAGCCCGCGGTTCAACCAGGAAGTCTAGGCCGCACGGCCCAGACTTCCTGGTTGAACCACGGGCTCAATTGAAGAAGCTGACAGACCGCGGACGGAGGCAGGTAAGGCCCCCCTCCCCCTTGGTCCCTTACCGGGCTCTGCTGCCGTCGCCGCACGGGCGGCGACGGCGGCAGGGCCCGGTAACCCCCCCGCCCTCCTCTCCCGGCCTTACCTGGCGCCACTCCCCTCCACTGCGGAGCTCCGATTCGGAGCCGGAGCTCCGCGGCGAAGAGGAGCGGAGTATGGGCAGAGCGGCGCGGAGCGGGCCGATCCAAAATTTTTGGATCGGCCCGCGGGGCGGAGCGGGGGGTCCATGCACACCCCTAGTCTAGACATGCCCTTCATCTGTTCCTTCTCATGTTCTAAAGTTCAGGATTGGTATATATAGTGGGGTGGGAGACATTTTTTGGCCCGAGACCTGAATTGGTTCCAGGCAAATATGTCAGGGGCCACACTCCCACAGTGCAACAGAGCCATGTTCAGAAAGCAGCCTCTGTGCTGCAACCAGGCTTGGGGGTGGGCGGGGGGAGGCCTCTGTTTGGTAGCGTTTGCCCAATTCCCTTGGGGAAGCAGCACTTTTTTGAGGGGTGGGGTGGCTTTTCAACATCGATACTTCAAAAACATGCTCTTGTTACAAACCCAGAATACAGCACAAAACCTTCAGTTACTTACATATGTTCACAGCACTGCCACATTCTCCAGACATCCTGTTGGGTAAAATAAAATAGAAAACCAGTGAGCAGTTGGAGACTTCTCCTCGTCCTCCTCTTTTTCGAAGAAGGCTGTCCTATATTGTTGCATGATGCATACTTACAGTACAATCCCATGTTTCTCTACTCAAGAAGAAGTCCCACTGAGGCCTTACTTACAAGTAACTGGCTACAGGACTGCAGCCTGAAAGCGTCATCCAATATAGCCTAAGGCTCAGAAATGTGGCAAACACCTTCCCAGGTAATACCATCTTGAATATGGGGATTGCTAGATGGGATTTCATTTGTACATGATTGCTCAGTATGGCCCCTGAGCGCTTTCAACAAAAATATTGAGACATATTCTTTATTATTGGGAGGGGTGTTGGGAAAATCTGAAAGGAATTCAAATGAGTTTGGATTTCTATGAATCCGAACTGCAGATTTCCTGAAGGCTGGGGAAAC
Source organism: Elgaria multicarinata webbii (assembly GCF_023053635.1). Lineage (NCBI taxonomy): Eukaryota > Metazoa > Chordata > Lepidosauria > Squamata > Anguidae > Elgaria > Elgaria multicarinata. The sequence goes on from NC_086173.1 coordinate 28,031,328, forward strand.
TGTGTATTTTCTTCCTCCATTGAAGGGAGAAAATGAGCAATTTCCTCAGCCTTGAGGAAACTGTGACCTACCTGTTAGCTCGCGACGGAGGAGGGAAGATCTCGCATTATGTTTAATGCAAGATCCCTCCTCTGTTTACACGTGACGCACGACGACCTCAGAAGGAGAGGCATCACACCCGCTGTTTTTTTTATTAAAGGGCCAGCAGCGCACGAACGCTCATGCTCATAAGGTAAGTGGTTTTTAAATTTGAATTACTTTCCCTGCTCCCCCCACCCTACCCCTGATGGGTGCAGCTCCCAGCTCCTCGCGAGGAATTGCGTGGAGCCGAGTCAACCCATAGCACCTGGCCACACGTTCTGCGGTCTCGGGCTCAGCTGCAGAACTGAGGGCTATATCCCAGGGCAAGGGAGGGATTATCCCTCCCTGATCCCGGGATCCCCTGTGTGTCGTGTGGATGCACAGGGACGATCCCAGGGTTCGCCCCAGGATAAAGCCCCGTCTAGCTATGGCCTCAGTATCAGTGTTGGCAATACCAGCGTAGAGGTCAATGTTGACAATACTGCCCTTGATGGAGCAACACTCTGACTCAGGGCCTTGCTAGATGAGGTCTTAGCGCGCTGTGAGGCCCGGTTTCCCTGCTGTGCGTCCAGATGACGCACAGGGGAATCTGGGGTCAGGCTGCGCTGAGACCTCCCTTAACGCGCCATAAGCGAATTCGCTTATGGCGGTGCCTTTTCCGCAGCCCCGGCCTGAGGCCGGGGCTGCGGAACGTCTAGCAGTGTCCGTGGCTTTTTGCGGCTACTTGCTTACTCGCGAGTAGCTGGGAAAAGCCACGGACTGGGCACAGTGCTCAAATGAGCGCTGTGCCCATCGGCCCAGGGGGGATCCGGGGGGGGGGGAAGAGGGGCAGGGGGAAGGCCGGACCCACCAGGAGAGAGGGGGGAAAGCTGGACATCGGGGATGGCACAGGGTGGGAGGAAAGCCGGAGAGCCGGGGATGGCACGGGATGGGGGCGAGAGAAGGACAGTGGGGACGGGATGGAGGCGAGGGAAGGACAGCCGGGGACGGGATGGGGGCGAGGGAAGGATTTTTTTTTAAAAAAAACCACTTACCTTGTCCGGAGTCTTCGGGGCGCACGTGGCCCCTTTAACAACAACAAAAAATGGCCGACGCTGCCGGGCTTCCGGAGTCCCTGCGCGTCGTGCGTGTAGGAGGCGGGGCAGCGCGCGCTAAAGTTAGCGCGCCGTCGCCCTGCCTCCGTGCCAGCTTATCCAGCATGGTCTAGCAAGGCCGTCAGTATATAAAGCAGCTTGCAATATGGCAGGAGATTGAACAGTGCAGACGGGAAGAGGCATTGGGAGCTAGAGAAAGACAAAAGGCAGGCTTGGACCTAATCTACACCAGGCAGGATATTCCACTATGGAAGTGTTCTGAAGGGGGGATATAAAAGGCAGGAGCTGCACTACTGTTTTATAGCAGTATTGAAGTGCACTGACAACTGTTGGGGCCCATTGACACAGACCATATACTGCTTTCATGCCACTTTCACACTGCTATATCCTGTTTGGTGTAGATTAGGCCTTGCTGTACACACAGTTTTACAGCATCAGACCACTCTCCAGCCTCACATGAGACAAGAGGCTGAAGTCAGTTCACATCTGAAAGGATTCTGCTAGAATTATGGCAGAATTTATTTATTTATTTATTTATTGAAAAAAATGAAGAAGGCAGGAGAACAGGGAAACGTGGGGATGGAACAGTTTAACAGGTGGATTCTCAGGGTAAAATGACATTGTGAATGGTGCCAATAACTGGAGAAAATAGTGAATATTGAAGCCCCAAATCAATCACCACTGTTTCTAAGATACCCACCTGCATTCCTCTCCTTCCAGCAGTGTCCTATAGGTGGCGATCTCAATATCCAGTGCTAGCTTAATATTCAAAAGCTCCTGGTAATCACGCAAAAGACGGGCCAGCTCCTCCTTAGCTTTCTGCATGGCGTTCTCCAGGTCCATCAGCTTCTCCCTTGCATCCTTGAGGGCGATCTCTCCACGTTCTTCAGCCTCAGCAATGGATGACTGAAAATGGGAACACTGCAGTGAAAATACAAAGAAGAGCCAATCAACTCAGATTATATTTTATATGGCCAGGAGTTTGTGACAAAGGATAGACACTACTGGTGAAAGTGCCACATGGATCCTCAGTGCTTAATTTTGCAAAATGTATTATTCATCTGGATAACCAGAGTCCATGTTTATGCATTTAACTATCGGGTTGGATTTGATGGCCTTATAGGCCCCTTCCAACTCTACTATTCTATGGTTCTATGATTCTAGGTGCAAGAAAGGAAGAAGTCAAAATCAGGGGCAGCATAGGAAAGTGTGTGATTTATAGGAATGAAGCATTTATTGATAAAGGCTGCCTGCAACCGTATGCACATTTAGAGCTTTTCTGCAGGAGGCATTTATTGTGCCCTGTTATTCCCTATCTATGGTTGTTTACAGGTTCTTTAGACAAGTTGTGACCCTCCAGTTTCACTTCTGTTTTTAAACAGCATTTTTGGCGAGTTTTTCCGAGCAAGGAAAAAGCCGCATTTAATTGTGAAAACAAAAGAAAGTGCTGTTTCCACTTTTGCTATTCCACTGTATCACAGTGCCACCTAGAGGTTACATAGCAGAAAACCTGGAAAGGAAAATCTCTTTGTGTAGTGCTCAGATTTCTGCAACGAAATAGAGCAGATTAACAATGTCAGGTAGAAAAGCTCTTTCTGGGCTAGGAAGTGTCCAATAGAAATCTCTGGAAATGTATGAGTAAATATGGATAGGACCAGTCAAGACTTTGCTTGAAAGCAGTGTCATATACTGGATTGGATGGAACCAGATTTAATCATACACAAGGCATATCTACACCTAAGGGTGTAGAGGGAGGGAGGGAGGGAGGGGGGAGGATCACAGACTTACCTGCTTCCACGATTCTCCCCCAGCATCTTGATGGCCACGTGATGTCCTGGAAGGAAAGAGGGACGTCGCGGCCGCCATTTCTTTTCTTGGAACGGAGATGGAGTGCAATTGCGCTCCGGCGCATGTACATGGGTTGTTGTTGTTTTTAAAAAAACACCCTTTGAACTGTTCCACCCACCCACCCAACAGGCGCAGACTACCCCCATGCAGCTCCACACCCATTTTAAGAACTCTACTACTTTCAGGGAGGAAGGGAGAAGCCGGGAGCAGGCACGACATCACCCATGGTCCTCAGTATGGTCCCAGGACTGTGGGCAAAATTGGGATAACCGACATCTCGGTTATCCCGGGAAAATGAAGGGGTTGTCCCTGCTTGCTCCCAAAGTCCCCTGTGCATCATTTGGGTGCACAGGGACAATCTAGGGATGACCCCAGGTTAAAAGAATGGTGTAGACATGCCCTTAGTCATATATTGAAATCAAAGGAATTTAAGTCTGGATCCAACCAACTGAATCCAAGGCCAGATATACAAAACCAGGATATAACACCGTGACAGCAGTTTGAAAACGGTAGGGGGAATTTGTCATGGTCCCCAACAGTTGTCAGTGTACTTCAAATCCGTTATGAAGCAGCAGTGTAGATCCTGCCCAAGAATTTCAAAACTGCTCAAACTAAGCAGTACTGGATTGAGGTAATTTCCCATAAAGCATCACTTACTGCCGAAAAGGGAAGTAAGTAGGGATGTGCTCCGCTTCTCTTCGGTTCAGAGAAGCAGGAGCGAGGTGGCCTAATTCGCCTCCGGAAAAGGCGGAGGCGAAGAGAGTCAGAGGGGCTGTGGATCGAGGCGAAGAGGATCGCCTCAATCCGGAGCTTCACCTGCAGGTAAGTGGGGGGGACTCATCTGGCGCTGTTGTCGCCGCCATCCATGCAGCGGCGGTGCCAGGTAAGGGAGCAAGTTGGAGGGACGCTTACCTGCATCCGTCACGGGCTTCAATTGAGGCCCTGGTTGAAGGCGGAAGTGAAGGCCGAGGCCTCTTCTGGCTTCAACCAGGGCCTCAATTGAAGCCTGTGATGGATGCAGGTAAGGGGGCGGGGAGCGGCTTATCTTGCACCGCCGCCGCCGTCATCCATGTACTCTGCATGGTGCGAAGAGGATCGGGCTCGATCCAGATTTTCCCGATTGGGCCACAAAGCGGATTGGGGGGTCCGTGCACATCCCTAGCAGTAAGACACAGTATCCTCTTTCTTTAACTAGTTAACCTCACAATTGCTGAGTTAAAATACAGTTTCCAAATTAGGTTCACTCCCCATACTAACAAAGCAGCAGTGTGATGCCTCAAAGAAGTCTTGCTGGGTATCTCCACTAAAGCAGAGTACATCTTACCTGCTTCTTCACATTCTCTGTTTCGGCCCTCAGTCTGTGGATCAGTCGATTCAGTTCAGAAATCTCTACCTTGGAGCATTTCAGGGCATCATCATGCTTCCCAGCTGTGATCTGAAGTTCCTGAAACTGATTTTATGCGCTAACACATTAAAAGAGGGATCAGCAATGGCTAGTCCTCAGGCCAAATCCAGCTACCTGAAGGGAGCCATCTGGCTGCCCAGCAGCTAAAAGTGAAAGAGGCATCTATATATAGAAAATGCTTAGGTATGTTTCTGTAAAGGCTTCTGCTGATACAGGTTTCTAAGCAACAGTAACAATATGTAACGTCAGCTGATACAGGTTTCTAAGCCTCTCACCCAACTCCTCCGGGCTTTCCAAGGTAATCCTACCCCCCTTTCTGCCTCTTCGCTCCCCCCCACGAAGGAGGCAGTGCCACGGTCTGGAGCATGAGCAAGGCACAGCCGGGGCCCTTGGTGGCCGGGTGGGAGGCCACTCGCCTGCTGCAAGCCGAGGCCCTGACCTAATCTCATTTGAGCTGGGTGGGCGGCCCAAGGCTGACAGGAACCCTGGGGAGAGGGGGACACCTGCTCCCCCACCCCCTGACCTCCCTGCCTCCCAGGTCTGCCAGACAGTGCTGTATTGGTGGCATCCAAGCAGCCCGCAGCCCTGCGATGATATTTAATTAATAAACTTTAAGATATGCTACAACGGTGTATGTTACGCTGGGTACAGCTAGTGTGGAGAAAATATGTTGGTCCATAGCTTAGCAGCAGAGTACATGCTTTTCATGTAGAAAGTCCATTCCTAGATAGATAGATAGATAGATAGATAGATAGATAGATAGATGCGCACTCAGGAAGTAACACTGGGAAGGGTCTCTGCCTGAGCTATTGGAGGACTGCTAAAAGATGGAGTTGATCTGGGGTCTCCGACGTGGTGCCCATGATCACCAATGTGCCCCCAAACACCTCTCTTAGCGCCCACCAGGTTCTCTGTTCCTCCTGATGTTTTACATTTTATTTCCTAATATTTTTTTTATAATTTAAAACGTTTTATGTGGGAGGCTGACATCTTGGACAGCAAAGTGCTGTCCTTCAGCTCCTTCTTTATCTGGGCTCAGAAGAAGGGTTTCGTGTTTATTAGCTCAGAGTCCCACCTGTCTTGTACTTCAGAACTCAGGGAAATTATTTTTCTTTTAGTGTCATCACTTTGCTTTGTAACTAGCCATACGCACCATGGCAGCCATTTTTTGAATTGGCAATGTCAGGGGCAGCCATTTTGTGAGAGCATCCACTGCACTCTTTCAAAATTCTAAATGTGTCCACCAACCCAGAGACATTGGGGATGCTTGGAGGAGGTGATACTGGGCTATACAGACAAAGGGTCTGGCTGGATGAGCCATGTGTCCTATTTTACAGAAGACAGTCTTCTACTAGAAGGTGTTCTCTGTTTGAAGGGCTCTCTAGTCCAAGTCCAGTTTAAAGAAAAGAACTATAAAATGGGAGAGCAGGGAGAGGCCTCCAAGTTATCCAACAACATTTGGACAAGAGACTGAGCAAGCACACAGGTCACCTGGTTGCAGTCCCTTCCCAGGGCTATTGTACAGCATATTTACTTTCTAATTACATTATAATTATTTCTGACTTTGCACTTATACCTATAATTTAGTATATGTAGCCCTTGGCTGTCTTCTTTTTTAATGATGCATTTCTTCTTTGGCAGGGGCACAGTGTAAGTGGCCACCCTAAAGCTGCTTCCTATATTCACATGCCCACAAAAGCAGCTGCCACCTGCCAGCCTAGACACAAAAGAGGGGCAGCCATGGAGCCCAAATCCAGTCCCTTGAGGAATGCTACCTGGCCTACAAGTGGCTAATGGAGGTAAATGAGGAGGATGAGGGGAGCTAACAGGGGCTGCCAACAAATCACTTTGAGGTGTGGAGGCCTCGGCCTATTTCTTCTTGTCCTCATCTTCATCATTCTGAACATTTGAGCCTTACCAAGAGCATAAATCTCACCTATCAACATTCACACTCAGGTTAAATCTGGGAATGTTTGTACGTAGCTGTAGGAATACCAAAGGAAATGGGTGACACAGAGCCATGTGGGAAGTACAAGGAACAAAATACATGCATGCAAACATAGGGTTACCTCACCAGTCCTCAGCACTGTCAGTGACAAAATTCTGAGATCTTTGGAACATTGGGTGTGAGCATCCTGTTCTTTTAAATCAATAGCAGGTTGTTTGGAAAACAGTGACACATGCTTCTTTGGAACTTAAAAGGAAGCTAATAAAATAGAGACTCTTGTTTCATATTTATCCAACACCTCAGGGAATGTTTAATAAGGGTTGGTTACAACCCCTCCTTGTTGGCAGTGAAATTTGGATGTTGGAACTCATATAGTGTGGGTGTATCCTAAAATTATTTCATTTTGGACTGAAAGTCACAGGATTATTAACACGACTTTACATCTACAATTAAAAGAACCAGGTAACAGGTGAACAGAAAGATCTCTTTCCACCTAAGACCCCAGAGTGCTGCTGTCACCAGTGGATAGCTCCTTTAGAGTGGATGGCTCCTTCCTATGTTCTTTAGGATATCAGAAAATCCAAAGACCCCAGTTTCAAACTATTTCCATTTTAAATTCTGGTTATTTGTACACTCAAGCCCACCAAATGTCCCCATGAGTCAAACTTCTATAAAGTCTTGATGAGAAGGTATGTAGTTTGACAATACAGCACTGTTTTAATTACTGGGGTGATTTTTTTGGAGGAGGAGGAGGAGGAGGAGGAGGAGGAGGAGGAGGAGGAGGAGGAGGAGGAAAGTTCTTCATCATGGCCATGTTCTGAATTTGCCAAATTCCAAAGCAATTCAGGTGATATTTTGTTTTGGGGCACCAAACGAGCAACACACACCTTGCTTTGGTACATGGCATCAACTTCAGCTCGGCTCCTTCTTGCAATATCTTCATACTGTGCTTTGACCTCAGCAATGATAACGTCCAAGTCCAGGTCCCGATTGTTGTCCATTGAGAGTATGATGCTGGTGTCATTTATCCGACCATATATCTGCACCAACTCCTGTACATCACAAAAAGCTTAATCAATTAATGTCTTTTGTTTCATGGAATCTAACTAAGGCAGTCTTCCCCAGCCCAGGGCCCTTTCAGATGAGTTGGATTACAGGTCCCATAATCCCCCAACCAGCTATGAAGTAAGGGTAGGGATGTGTGAATCAATTTATTTCCAGTCCCATCACTTTTGCATGAGTTCTCTTCTCAGTGTGTTCCATCCCATTCCTGCATCAATCCATTGTTATTATTTTTATTTTTTAAATCCACACAAAAATATGCATCTTTTAGAACACATTTTCTTTCAAAGTATGAGTTTCTAAACATATTTTCAGTCAAATATACACATTTCTAACATTTTTTCCCAACAATGGAAGCATTACTAAACTTATTTCAATATTTATTGTTTGATCTGAAAATCGCGCCATAACCTTCAGAAAGTGCAAAAGACAGCAGATAAATAAGTTCTTATCTGAACATTAGTCCAGGAGAGGTAGGTCAGGTCAGTTTGTCTTGGAATTCACTAAGATCCAGTTCCTCAATTCCCAAATTCTCCTGTGCTAATTTTGATGTCCTCTATTCTCCTGGTATTGCAATATTCTCTGGTTATTATCGGCACCAAATATTTGATTTCAGCATTTGACAATTATTATCTGAAAGCATTGGATAGTTGGTTGATAAGTATGGGTATTTACAGCATCAGGCAGCATTTTGTAGATCATATACACCAAGGGCATAGCTAGACGGGGCGATATCTCGGGGATCACCCCGGGATCATCCCTGTGCATTCGCATGATGAACAGGGGATCCCGGGAGCAGGGAGGGATGATCCCTCCATTGGCCTGGGATATCGCCCTACCCTTTTAGCCTGCTTTTTCCATGGTCCCAGAATGATCCCCAGACTGGGCATCGTGGGTTGTGGCCGAGCGTCGTGGGTTATCCCGGCTCCTCGCGAGTGACCACAAGGAGCCAGGACCAGGGCACAGGGCACAGAGCTCCTCAGCTCTGTGCCCATCAGCGGTGGGGTGGGGGGACCAGGGAATTATTATTATTATTATTATTATTATTATTATTATTATTATTATTTTAAAAAACAAAACCTTATGGTTTGTGCATGAGCACTCGTGTGCTCCTTCTCCTTTTAAAAAAAAGGTGGGTGTGACGTCCTCTTCCTCTTGGGACGTCACGCGCCACGTGTAGGCAGAGCGAGAGACCTCACGATAACCATAACACGAGATCCTCCCCCCTCCGTCGCACTAGACCCGGAAGGTCTAGCCATGGCCTAAGGATTTGGCAGTTGCTTGTAAAATAAATTTTAAAAATCAATGCGCATGAACTATCTTTGAAATAGATAATTGTTGAGGTTTGCATTCGAAATCTGAGTGGTGGAAATGAAAATTTTGGTGAAATATTTGAAAATATTGGCTTGGATCCAGCATTCCATGGGGCATTTCCGCTGGAGGAGGCCATCTTTGGGAGGATCTACACTACTGCTTTATAATGGTTTGAAGGGCACTGGCAATGGTCGGGGCCCATGGCACATCTCGTATACCATTTCCAATCTGCTTTCATAGTGGTCTATCCTGCTTGGTGTAGATCTGGCCTTCGTTGATTCTCATCTACCCCAGAGGTCCCCTATCCCTCCTCCCACCCGCCCACCCCAAAACACCCTGCTCTGTAAGTTTGGGGGAACCCTCCAAACAGTGGAAAAGGAATCACCAGGGGCTGTGGAAGTTGAGACCTATGTAAGCTAGCATCGAACAACAGCTGAAGGGACACTCCTGGTTTAAAATATTGAGACAGTTCTTGAGAAGCAAGCAGAGAATTTCAGGTGGCTTTTAGGAGATTAGGAAGCAATCTTACCGCCTCATACAGGCATTTCAGGAAACTGAGCTCTTCAGTCAGAGAAGCTACCCTGGCTCCCAGCTCCACTTTGTTCATATAGGCAGCATCTACATCCTGAAGGAAACAAAACATTGCAACAGAGACTGTTCACAAAGATTATTTTTGGTTAGTCGTATTTTATTGAAAGACGGTTGATTTTATGCATGTATTACAAACCAACCCTATTACCTCGCCCAATGCCTCCCATATGCATATCCCCGCCTGCCCCTTCTACGTATGCATGCACACAGACATACTTTTAAAAAGGGGAGAAGAGAAAATAAAAACAAAAATATACTCATCGTATACTTATTTAATTATTTATTTATTACGTTTATATACCGCCCCACAGCCGAAGCTCTCTGGGCCGTTTACAACAGTTAAGAACATTGAACATTATTTATTTTACTTTATTTATTTATTACATTTTTATACCACCCAATAGCAGAAGCTCTCTGGGCAGTTCACATTAAAAAGTATACAAAAATTTAAAATCATCAAAAACATAAAAACAACAGTCCACTGCACTCAGGATTTATAGGTGAAATATACGTGACTGAGTTCTTCCTCCAGCATGGTCCAAGTGGTATCTAGATCATGTATTGCTCCAAGATCCCATTTAATACACTTTCCATTTTTTCCAGATTGTTCTGCCTTGGAAATGGCAACCACTTTAAGGCTGTATGTGCTACTATTTCCAGAAATGGTCCTTTACGGCCGCCACTGTGCACAAAATTAGATCTATGAAAATACAGAGCCCTCATCTTCCACCCAGGGGGAACAGGTGGCTGCCAGGAGTGAGCAGATGAGTCCAGAAGGTCCTGCTTGCTCATGCGGCTTGACTGGTGGGGGCAGGGGCTTGCCGGGTCCAGGAGGCATGACGGACATAACTCCTGATCATTTCAATGGGTCTATGTAGGGCTAACATTGGATGTTACCGTTCAACCGCAGATTTAGGCTGTAGCTAAACCTAAGGTTTATCCCAGGATCATCCTGGGTTCATCCTTGCCTGAGCTCTGGATGCCCTGTGTGGAACTTAGATGAACAGGTTTGACCCCAGGACAATCCTGGGATAAACCTTAGGTCTAGCTACGGCCTTAGTCTGAGCCCATATTCAGTGTGGAAGCTGCAAACTAGATGAATCCTGATCGAAACCAAAATGAAACAAAATTCTCATACATCCTTGTTACAAAGGCCAGATGATGGTTGGAGAGTATCTGGCAAAGAATTTGTCATGAAGACAATCAAACACTCACTAGAGCATATAATTCTGCCTATTGCATGGTGATGAGGGCAACTGGCATTAGCACTAAGCATGCTTTGGCAACTACCAGGGCCCCATCACAGTGTCAGGGGGCCCTGAAGACGTTGGCTCTGAGCCCATTGTTCTGGTAGCTGGATCTGCAACATGCCCACCATTTTAACTATTCACCATGTCTTTGTTGCAGTATCAATCTGGGAAACTATGGGAAATTTTAATGGCGGGAGGCTCACAGCTGCCCACCCCAGATCCCTGTGCGTCTGCCACCAGTGCTGCTTACTGCTGCTCAGCACAACCATCAATTGAACCAAATTCCTCAAGGGGTGTGTCATTGCCAGAAGGAGCCCATCAGGAGTCCATCAGGAGGCACTTTGCTAGGAGGCTTCTCAAACCTGGAGCTGGCCCTGGAGAAAGGTACCGAATTGTCTCTATACTTGCATATTACACACACACACACACACCTTCACTTAGATCAATTTAATCTTTGTTACCAGGAGTATATTTCAACACTTGCCTTTTTTAGCAATACAAATTCATTCTCAGAAGATGCACGCTTGTTGATTTCTTCCTCATACCTTTGGGGATTAAAAAGAAGGACAGCGATTATGCTGGATGTATGAGCTGACTATATTCCATCCATTTAATGACCAAAACAACTTGGGTCCGGCATTCCTGAGGAGTAACGTTTTGGCATTTAATGTCATGTATAATTTGGTTCTTGCCACAATACGGACGAAAGTGCAATTTCTGAAATTGGCATCAGCTTTAGGAGGAAATCCACCGTGGGCACCAGTATATTAATTTTGTGCAATTTCATCTTGAAGTTATCCAAGAGTGAGCCTTTAAAGACACAATCCTATGCATGCTTAGACATTTTAAAAAAGCAAATGCTACAACTCCCAGCATTCCCCAAACAGCCATACTGGTTGTGGAATGCTGGGAGTGGTAGAACTTTTTTCCTGTCTAAACAAGCATAGAATTGTGCCCTAAACCTTGCCTCATGCCTCGTTCTCAATGATGCAGTTAGGTAATGTTAGACCCTGGACCTAGTGGCCTTCTGGGGACTCCTCTTTAGATGGTATTGTGCATTACTGAACTTACTTCAAAGTGTGGGTAAGCCGGCTGCTCATTCTGCTGAGTGGTAGGGCGACCATATGGAAAGGAGGAGTGACCAGATATAAAGGCAGGGCTCCTGCAGCTTTAACTGTTGAGATGAAGAGGGAATTTCACCAGGTGCTGCATGCATACAAATGATGCCTGTGAAATTCCCTTTTCTATAAAACTGTTAAAGATACAGGAGCCCTGACTTCCTTCTCATATAGTCACCCTAACAGAGTGGGGACCTGCACTTCTGCTTCTAAGTCCTGCCCTGATGACACTACTTCTCATCCCCTCCCCCCCCCCCCCGAAATATGAAATGGTACTCCAGATGGAAAGAACTAGAAATTAGCAAACATGTGAAGTTTGAACTTGTCGAGATTCTCCATTTTCCACCTCATTCTCACTCCCAGATATGAGCCTCTCTTCTTTTTTCTAGCAGACATTTTTCCGGACACCTCCCCATATGTGCACCTTCCCCCATTGATTAAAGCATCCTTTTTGAAAAATGCCCATTTAAAGTGTGCATTGTTCCGAAAGGATGCCATGTGCGAGCTTTCCTCAAAAATGTGATTGCATTCAGGGTTGCGAGCGGGGCATTTTCATCTATTTTATGAACAGCAATGAAATCCTCATGCATCCCTAGGAAAAGCTGAGCATTGCCCTTCTAATATTACCTGTGCTTAAAATCTTCCACTAGATCCTGCATGTTCTTGAGTTCTGAGCCCAGCCTCCATCTTTCACCCTTCAGGGAGTCCAAGTGCTTCCTCAGACTGTTGACATAGCCCTCAAAGAGAGGTTCGACATTGTTCTTCATGTGGGAAATGGGCTGCTGCTGCAAAAGGTTCCATTTGGTCTCCAAGACTTTATTCTGCTGCTCCAGGAATCGAACCTGAGAAGGCAAAAGATTAAAAGGATGGGTGAGTTTCTTTACAAGCATCCACCAGAGCACTGGGAAGCAATGCCAACAACTCAATATCAGTACAAGGGTGCTGTACAACATCAATAGCTCAGTATCTGTCAAGGGTAGCCACATTCCATCTCAAGGCCATTCCAGAGGTAGCATAGAGAGCAAATGAAATAAAATTCCACATGAGTTTTAAAAAAAAGTCTGAGTCATTAAAATCTTGAACTGCATTCCAAAATTCTCAAAGTTCATGTTTCAAGTTTGCTTTCGAGGGGAAAAAAGCAGATATAGTACTAGTAGTTTGAAATCCCACCTTGTCAATGAAGGAAGCAAATTTGTCATTCAGGTTCTTGATCTGCTCCCTTTCTTCTCTGCGCACTTTCTGGATCTCAGGATCAATTTCCAGGTTAAGGGGTGCCAGGAGGGTCTGGTTAACAATCACTTCCTGGATGCTGCCCGGCAGACAGGAAGGAAAGCCTGGGCCATTTCTTCCATTGACAAAGTTGCCATTGCTCCAGCCGGCCCCAGCAAATCCACCAAAACAAAGCCCAGCACTGCCACCAAATCCACCTCCACGCCGGGCACCTCCTGGAACCACGCTCTGGGAGATACTTTTAGTCCCCCCGAGATTGTAGAGGCTTCTGCTGTAAAAGCCACAGCTTCCACTTGCCCCTCCCGCACTCCTTCGGCTTACAGAAGACGCATTGCTCCTGGCCCCTCCGTAAACAATGGCAGAGCCAGCACTAAACCCCCTCCCTCCACTCCACGCTTTTGCATTCAGCTGGCGACTCATTTTCGTGTTAGGACGGGAGCTTGGAGAGAGAGAGAGAGAGAGATGAACAGCAGTCCAACATCCTCTCTGAGAGGTCCTCCTTTATATGAGTTTCAGGTCCTAGGCTTGGTTGGACCAGTGAAATGAAAGACATGCAAACTATTCTTAGGCTTGGTTAGTCTGGCTCCAGCCCACCCTTTATTGGGAACCGTCAAATAATGGTTTCATACCTAGGGAGTCTGGATGAAATGCAAAAAACAAACGAACACAAAGACTTTCATTGGGATTAACCAACGCTCATACCTGCAGAAACATTTTACCTCTGAGAATGTACCCCTATATAATTAACAGACTAGCATCTGCCTCTTGACACTCATATTTCATCATACTTGTCAATCACGACTGACATTTGGTATTAAATTGTCAGCTATAAATGTTTTGAAAAGCTTTATATATATATATATATATATATATATATATATATATATATATATTCTATTTTTCCCCCATTAGTTTATTTCATCTATCTATGGAGGCCTGCCTTGGAATTTCTGGGAGTGGTTGACCATTCATGACGTTTATTGCCCTGCTTTCCATGGAGATTTCTAAGCAAATGGTTTTTAAATGTATGTGTTGCTCAAGACAGGTCTAACCAGCAAATCAAACATGATGTTTCTAAAATCACCCCATCCCCCAAAACCAGTGGGGACTGCTGGCTCCAATTTTGGTGGGGCTGTGAATCCATTCTTGGTTTCAGTCAGAACCAGCCAGAACTCTAAAGGAGCTATCCAAGGGGCTGAATTTATTTTGGGGGTAGGTTTCAGCACCTTGGATAACTTCTTTAGAGTTCTCGCTGGCTCTAGCTGAAACCCAGAATACATTCACTGCCCCACCGAAATCGGAGCCACCAGCCTCCATTGCCAAAACGAAACCCTTTTTGGGGGGTTCAATATTCATAGGCAATGAATACATGGGATGGAAGTCTTTCTTCCACCCCATCCTGGGTACCTTCATTAGTGTGTCTGTAGAAGCCAGGCTCCCATATGGACAACACACATATTGACTGAACACAAGAACAGGAAATGAGCTGGATTGAAAAAAGTTTAATTAAGAGTGGAAACTTTTTAAAGATGTCTTGGGATGCCAAGCAAAGAATGATTAGGATGTTATCCATTCCCTTATGTTATACATTTTTCTAAGATATAGCAAGGTATTCAGTACTGTGTTAAGAACAGGGATGTATGAGAATTTCAGTTTTGCTCGTAAAACATGCGAGCCTTCCCCATGCAAAGCTTCAGAAGAGAACATGGCCGTCAGCACATGTCCACTAAAAATATTCACAAAGCGTCGAACACGTCCTCACATTTGTCTCATTCCAGATTCCCAGGTCGATTTGTGCAAATATCCTAATTTGCACAAATCGACCTGGGAATTTGTGCAAATTAGGCGGAGCAAGTGCGGCCCAGACTTCCTGGTGGAACCGCGGGCTCAATTGAAGACAGCGACGGACAGCGGACGGAGGCAGGTAAGGTCCCTTACCGGGCTCTGCTGCCGTCGCCGCATGGGCGGCGATGGCAGCAGGGCCCAGTAACCCCCCCGCCCTCCTCTCCCTTACCTGCCTCCGTCCGCGGTCCGTCAGCGTCTCCAATTGAGACTTCCTGGTGGAACCACGGGCTCAAGTGAAGACAGCGACGGACCACGGACGGAGGCAGGTAAGCCCCCCCCATGCGGCGACGGCAGCAGAGCCCGGTAACCCCCCCTATGGGGGGGGACCGGAGCTCCGATCCGGATCCGGAGCTCCGAGCGGAGCGGAGTGGGCACAGGCAGAGTGGGGGCGGGGCGGAGCGGGCCGATCCGAAAATGGCGGATCTTAAAGTGAAGCGGAGTGGGGGGTCCGTGCACACCCCTAATTTAAATAGAGTTGCCACCCAGCAGCCCAGGCATTAGACCTTGGTTGAATCTTCATTCAATCAGAAGCAGGGCCACTGAGGTTCCTCCTGCGCAGTCCTGCCATCCTGTAAGTAGCATGAAATACCTATCATTTGGGCTCCTCTTTTGGTGGGAATGATGCAAGTCACCCACAGCCAAAAGAATGTAGCAAAATAGTCCACAGGAAAAGAACCATCCCAGCTAATGTCTGAATATATCTCTGTCATTCTTTTTTTAATTATGCTTTGCAAAGGATATAATACATTTGGAACCAGAGCCAGTGTGGTGTAGTGGCTAAGGTGTTGGACTGGGAGTCGGGAGATCAGGGTTCTAGTCCCCACTCGGCCATCGAAACCCACTGGGTGATTCTGGGCCAGTCACAGACTCTCAGCCCAACCTACCTCACAGGGTTGTTGTTGTGAGGATAAAATGGAGAGGAGGAGGATTATGTATGCCACCTTGGGTTCCTTGAAGGAAAAATGGTGGGATATAAATGTAATAAATAAATAAACCAATAGTCTCCATGAGAAGCAATTAATGTTTCTCAACAGAAGCATACACAGCAACCTCTGTTTACATGCGGCGCGTGATGTCCTCAGACGGAGGGGCAACGTGCCCGCCATTTCTCCCCATGTTTTTTCCCTTCAAATTATCCCCTCAGCCACACTACAAACCATGCCATCTCCACTTATCAGCCCATGCTTTTCCTAGCATTGCTTCTGCTAGTTGCAGGCTTGGGCAGTAAAAATTAAAGCCTAGCAGCTCTTGGTTCGTGTTTGCATTTGGCACTTTGTCACCCAGTTAACTGAAAACTGCCTACAGATGGAAAAGGTGAGGTCACCAGGTGTAAATTGCTAAGCGCATTATGCACAATGTGGCGGCACACCCAGAGTGACAGGTGCAAGAGAGGAAGAAGTCGAAATAGACTGCAGTTGCTCTTGGAAACCACCTGGTGGTTCCTCCTATACATGAGATGTTGAGTTCATTAGTTTGTTTTTAAGCACTTCCCAAATGTTAGGTGCCAGAAGTGGAAGGTTTCTCCAGTTATAGCCTGCAGTCTGTCCATCTGTACTCACAGAAACCGGTGCTTTACGCAATTGGCATCTCAAAACTCTCTGCCCTATTTTTGAAAATCATGGGCAAGCTTACCACAAGTAAATTTGTTACTTATTCGAAAAGTAACGAATTTGGCCATGGGAGCTCCAATGAGGACTTTAATATGAAATCTCATTCCATGTCTACAGGTTTTTCACATACACAACATCAAGCTGTAGTTTCGAATCATGTAGTTCAGCTTGACAGAATAGCCATAGCTAGATGGGGCAAAATCCCGGGGTGATCCCCGAGATCGTCCCTGTGCATTCAGATGATGCCGAGGAGATCCCGGGATCAGGGAGGGATGATCCCTCCCTTGCCCTGGGATATCGCCTTCCCCTTTAGGCCTGGTTTTTCCATGGTCTCGGGCTGAGTCCATGCGGAACGTGTGGCCAGGTGCTGCGGTTTGTCCTGGCTCCTTGCAATTCCTCGCAAGGAGCCAGGACCCACGCATGGGGCGCAGCGCTCCTCAGGAGCATTGCACCCATCGGGGTGGGGTGAGTGGAGGAAGTAATTATTTTTTAAAAATAACTTATCTTTTGTGCAAGAGCGTTCCTGCGCAGCTGGACCTTTAACTGGAAAAAAATGGTGGGCGTGATGCCTCTCCATCTGAGGACATCACACGCTGCATGTAAACAGAGGGGGATCTCATGATAAAACCATCGCGAGATCTTCACCCCTCCGTCGTGGACTAAGAGGTAGGTCTAGCTAAGGCCAATGTGTCACCATATTATTTGCCCCCTTTCTGAGTGGTTGTTTTTATGTGGCCTGCCTGTGTGATGATGCCATGTGATGTTTACTCTTCATTGCCAATATGAATAAGATGGACAAAGAGAACCCTCCTCCTCCTCCTCAGAGCCAGAGCTGTGGCGGCAGCAGCAACGACAACAACAATGAGGAAAGCAGCTAATGGGACTGCTTTAGTTAGGTTTTTGGAGGGGGGGGTTCTAACCAGTAAGAGCGCTGCACCCATCAGGGTCAGGGTGGAGGGAGCGGAGAAATGAATTTGGTATGAATGAATAGTTTATTTGTTTGTAGCACAAAGACCATTACAAAATACAGAATTGCTCACATATAGCAACACACATTATTTAAAATATTCAAAATATTTGAGGTACAATCCTTTCTCGACCAAGGAGTCAGTCAGTGGGTCACTCTAGGGGTGCTCCATTTGTCTGCAGCACCCACCCTTTGCTATCACAATGGTGACATACATGCCAAAGTCACAAGAATAATTTCAGTGATTACATTATAACCTAAAATGCTAGCAGTCTATATCTGGCACTATCAGATAGGTGGGATCTCTGGTGATAGTTTATACAAAACTATTAAATCAAATGATCCCCCTTACAATCTACGCAGACTTTGTTTAGAAAGTTATTTCTGATTTTTTGAGCTGCAGCCGCAAACTTTGCTACCTTAATTGTGATTGCTTTGCTATGGTCCGCCAGCAGATCGCAGATAATGTCTCTAGTGTGCCATCCTGCTCTTGCTAACAATAGTTCCTTTAGAAAACACTCCCTGATTTCTTTGTACAGAGGGCAACGCAGAAGATCATGCGCTAGGTCTTCGATCTCCCCCGAGCCACAAAAACAGATCCGCTGGGCATGGGGGACTTTTTTATACTTCCCCTCCAAGAAAGCAGAGGGCATTGTCTGAAAACGAAGGGCAGTAAAGGCCTTTCTTAGGGCAGGAAATGATAGGTCAAGCAAATATTGTGAAAAGTACTGTTCTTTCTTAATAAGAGAGAGATTAATGGAGAGAAGGCCTGTAATTGACTAGCTATTGCGTTTCCTTGGGCATCAGCCTCATAGATTCTATCTCCAATACTCCTTTTGTTATTAGCTAGCAGTTCCTGCACCTCCTTGGCATAGAGCTGGGACAAAGTTAACCAGTTATGTGCCCATCCACCCTTTTTCAACTGTTCATTGAAACATTGTTTAGCTAAGTTATTTTCATCTAGAGTCATTAACTTTTTCCCATAAAGTATAATACTCTTGTGGATTCTTGACTTGAAGGAGGGCAAATCCACCTCCATTCTGAATAAGGCAGCGGGAACCCCTACTGGAAGGCCTAACAATTCCTTCAACACCATCTTCTGTACGGTCTCTACTGATGAAATAGAGTCTTGACCACATAATTCCGCCCCATACAATAGTTGCGGGAGAACTTTGGCTACAAAAAGCTTCAGGGTAGGGGCAACCAAGGAGCCACCTTTGTGTCTTCCATATTATAATATTGCTTTAGCTGATCTTATAGCTGAGTATTTAGCTGCCTCCACTTCGGTTTTCCAACCCCCATTATAGGAGAAGTATATTCCCAGATATTTAAAACTTGTGCATTGTTCTATCTGCCGGCCATCCAAAAGCCATCTGTGCACACGATTTCTCCTAGAGAAGACTACCACCTTGGTTTTAGAATAATTGATTACTAATTTTTCCTTTTTACAGATCGTGCCTAATCTATTCAACAGTCTCCTCAGGCTGACCTGAGTAATAGATAAAAGGGCCATATCATCTGCGTAAAGGAGTGCCTGGACCTTCTTGGGGCCAATAGAGAGAGGAAAACAGTCCAGCGCTGTTAGCTCGGACACCAGATTGTTCACATAATAGTTGAACACAAAAGGGGCGAGTAGACAGCCCTGCCTGACTCCTCTTCTGATAATTTTGTCAGAGAGGGTCCCAGATGGGCCAATCCTCACTCTTGAGTCCGTTTGTGAGTGCAGTTTTTGCAGCAAAAACAGGAGTCGTCTGTCTATGCTTGACCTTGAAAGTTTGTCCCAGAGGCGATCTCTGTCAACGAGGTCAAAGGCGGAAGTGAAGTCCACAAAGGCCATGTACAGGCTTCCTCCAGGTTGACTCAGATATTTGTGGGTCAAGTGATTGAGCACAAAGCATTGGTCAATAGTGCTCCCTCCTTGGCCTGTTCCTCCGCCAGGATGTCATTTTCATTCGCCCACGCTTGAAGTTTATCCAGTAAGAATCTGCCATATACTTTCGAAACAATATCCAATAAACTTATGGGCCTGTAGCTTTTGGGGTCGTTTTTTTTCACCTTTTTTATATAAAGGGACTATAATACTTGACTGCCATCGGGCAGGGATATTTCCTGTCTGGTTGATGTTTGAAAAGAGATTTGCCAGGATTGGGGCCCACCAGTTGATATTATATTTAAAAAGTTCCAGGGGAAGCATATCTTCTCCTGGTGCTTTATCTACTGCCAGCTTGCCCAATATACGGCTGACCTCATTAGCTGTCACGTTGGGCCAAGATGGGAGGTCGGAGATGGTTAGTCCCTCCTCACGGATATCATAGCTAGCGAAGATATTCTCAAAATGTTGTTGCCATTTTATCGCCGGGATTTGCATCTCCAAATATGGTTTGGAGGCACGTAGGCCCTCATGCACTGTTTCCCAAAATTTGTCATCATCCTTCTGTTTTACTGCCTGGGCGAGCTCTTCCCACTTACGGCTGATACACACTGACTTTTTCCTTCTCAGTAAGGCCTTGTATGCCGATCTTTTCCCTATCACAGTTTTTAAAAGCATATTTGAGTTTGCCTTTCTGACCTTTCTGCTTAACCCCATTAATTCTTTTTTTATGTTTCTGCATTCTTTATCAAACCAGCCAGTGTTTCGGGATTTAGAACTGCCATAGGGACCCGATTGGACAAAAAAGGGTTTCAAGTAATCCACAATTAGTTGGTAGCCCTCCAAACAACCTAGCTTCCCTTTTTCAATCTGCTCTTTAAAACCCATGAGGATTGGACCGTGTAGCAAATTTACTACCTTGGAACTCAGGGCTCCTGACCATTTGATCCTTCTGCTACCTGTGGGACTCAGCTCTATGGAATAGGTTTTTTGACGCTAGTTCGCGCAGCCAAGGCTTCCATCACTAATTTGATTGGAAAATGGTTGTTTTCAGGCCTGTCTTCCACTGAAATTTTTTTGATGTTGTGGAGCAGGTCAGGGGAAATTATAAAATAGTCTACTACACTGCCCCCCCCCCCCATGAGAGAGGTATGTGTAGTGACCGTTAGAATCGTCAACTACACTACCATTCAAAATTATCAGAGAATGTAGGTAGGCAAGCATTATTAGATTTTTACCATACTTATTTATTCTTTTGTCATGAGAGTGCCTTTCTAAAAAGAAGCCATCGTCCAACGGAACAGGCAACTGTTTCAGTAACTCTGTATTTGATCACCCCAGACGGGCGTTTAGATCACCTCTTATGATAAAATGGGGATTTTCAAAGTGTAATTCTATTTCACTTATTGCCAACTTCAGTGATGACCAAATGGGAGACGCGTCCATGGTTGCTGGGGGCACATAGACATTTAGACAATGTAAGGAGGAGCCATTTTTGAAGGATACACCAACAATGAGAATCCCCTCATAACTCTGAGGAGCCACTATTTCTGAGATGTAGTCCAAATCTACTGAAATGAGGGTTGCCAGACCCCCACTGGCACGACCAAATTTGTTTTGCCTCGTTGCCGCCTTTGTGAAGGATTTATATCCTTGGAGCTGTGGCTGAGAACTGTCTTCCACCCATGTTTCTTGTAGGAAGATTATAGAGAACTGTTGTAAAAATTCAACGAAATCCTTGTCAACTAATTTTCCCATCCAACCCGATACATTCCAGGAAACTATTTTTAATGTCGGAGAAGTTGTCGCCACTGGCTCTCTTCTTGGTCAATAGTTTTGTGTGTCAGCAAGGGACCTTGCAGACTCTTTGGAATAAACAGAGGGAATCAAGTTACTGCTGGGATTTTCCCTGGTTAGGGCGTTGGTTTTCGCTGGCCCTGAAGAAAGCTCCTCTCTTAAAATTGAGAACAATTGCTCTTCTAGCTCCCCTAAAGCCTTTACAATGTTGTTCTGGGCCTCATGGTTTATCCGTTTGATCTGCTCTATTTTGGCGGTTTACTCTGGGGGGAGTTGGGCAGCCAATGCGCTCATTTTTTCAGGTAGCCCGGTGGTATCTGTTAGGGGTGTGCACGGACCCCCCACTCCGCTTCACTTTAAGATCCGCCATTTTCGGATCTGCCCGCTCCGCCCCGCCCCCACTCCGCCTGTGCCCACTCCGCTCCGCTCGGAGCTCCGGATCCGGATCGGAGCTCCGGTCCCCCCCCATAGGGGGGGTTACCGGGCCCTGCCGCCATCGCCGCCCATGCAGCGATGGCGGCAGAGCCCGGTAAGGAGGAGGGGGGCCTTACCTGCCTCCGTCCGTGGTCCGTCACCGTCTTCAATTGAGCCCGTGGAACCATGGGCTCAATTGGAGACGCTGATGGACCGCGGACGGAGGCAGGTAAGGGAGAGGAGGGCGGGGGGGTTACCGGGCCCTGCCGCCATCGCCGCCCATGCGGCGAAGGCAGCAGAGCCCGGTAAGGGACCAAGGGGGAGGGGGGCCTTACCTGCCTCCATCCGCAGTCCGTCACTGTCTTCAATTGAGCCCGTGGTTCCACCAGGAAGTCTGGGCCGCAAGTGCCCGTGCGCTTGTGCGGCCCAGACTTCCTGCTGGAACCACGGGCTCAATTGGAGATGCTGACGGACCACGGACGGAGGCAGGTAAGGGAGAGGAGGGCGGGGGGCGTTACCGGGCCCTGCTGCCGTCGCCGCATGGGCGACAACGACAGCGGCAGGGCCCGGTAAACCCCACTTACCTTTCCGGTGGAGCTCCGGATCGAGGCGAAGGATCCGCCTTCACCTCGATCCTCTTCGCCACGCTCCGCCGGCCCCCCAATCCTCTTCGCCTCCGCCTTAAGGGCAGGCGAAGCCCCCCGCTCCGCTACTGCTTCTCCGGTCCGATTAGAAGCGGAGCACATCCCTAGTATCTGTACCCGAGGCAAAACCTTCATTCTCTCCCATTTTACATCTAGACCAAAGATGGGCCCTCAATATTTCTTGGAGCGAGCTTAAGTTAAACACTATTTCTTCTTACTCCGGGCGCTGCATCATCTGAAATTGTTCTAGAAAATCTACATTATTCGGGTCCTGCGGGATGTTTTCTTTGCAGCCCTCTGACTTTAGGTTATGTATATTTACATTTTTGGTTTCCATACTAAACTGCAAATCTTTTCTTTGTATTATTAGGTCTCTTGCCACCATTTTGGTTGTGTCTTGCGCCTGTTTTTGCTTCTGGCTTGTTTGGTTAGTTTTCTTTGGGTCGTTGCTGAGGGCTGAAACCAGTCCCCCACTCCCTCCTAAGGCCTTAACTTTAGGCTTCCTAAGATGTTCTAACAGGGGGCATTTGTTAATTTGCCTGAAATGTCTCGTAGTCCAAATATTTTGTCTCTCCAATATTTTGTTTACTTCTTAATATGTAGTTGGTTGTAGATATATCCAGAAATGTGGCCAGCACTCTGCTGCTTGAGCGTGATGAGGAAAGACAATTGATCTTTATTACGTCTGTCACTCTAAGTAAGTTGAGGCCCAACTGCCACATTATGCGGATAAATTGATCTGTTTCGTTTAAATAAGGGGAACAAGCGGGAATCATAGGGAGGTTTGTGAAGACTAACTGATTCCTCATTAAAAGTAGGGTAGACTGGATTTTTCCTCATGGCACACTGGTCATGTTATTTAGTGCCTGTTTATCTACATTATCAACTACTATAGATTCTGTTTGAGATGAACTATTTTGTATCCTGTAGGACTCTTCCCTCTGGCACCTTTCTTGTTTATCCTTTCCACTGGTATCCTTTTTTTAGGCTATTTCTGTCACCTTTCTTGTTACTTTCCTGTTTCTCATCCAATAATTTGAATAGTGGTTTGTAATTTAAGCCCTTTCCTTTATTCTTTGTGGTATCCTTATTCGCCTGTGTTTGCCCACTCTCAACCCCTGATCCTTTACGTAGCTCTTTTTTACCCCCAATCCTTTTCCTCCCTTTTGGGATTTTCTTCCCTTTGCCTAAACCTTGCCTATTCTTCCGACACCTCTTCTCTAATCTTTTCCGGTCAGAGGTAACCTTTATGTCTGTCTTCTCAGCCTGTACCCCTAACTCCTCTGCTATGAAGTCCAAATGGGGTAGCAGAGGAGCAATTTCATTTAGGCATGACGGCGCCTCATCTGCTGAGAGCTCCAGATCTGAGTACAATTCCTCCTTCTCTACTGGTATTGTCTTCGAACCAGCAGCTAGAACCTTAGATTTAATTAGATCTATCAAAAAACCCACTTGGCCTTTCAGGCCAATTATTTCTTGCTTTATTTTACTCAATTCTAAGAAGGTTTTAGCGCATGATTCCTCATTCAGGAAGCAATATTTGGCTAGAAGTTCTGGTGTACTATCACTAGGATAGCTATTCCACTTAGGTGACAGACTCTCCTTGGGCAGCTCTTCCTGAGAGCGTGTATCTATTTCTAGCAAGTCTATTACCTCTTTATTGGGGCTATCGATGACTGTTGGAGGTGCCTTTTCGCCCGACAGGTTCGATTTGTATGATCCCCTCATGATGACTTGAGTCCCAGGGGCGCATAGACTTTAACTGCGGGGGTGTGAAATCCTGTCTATGACCATGTATACCGCCTAACATGTTGGCCGAGGGGCTTTCCCATGTCAAATGGGTCCACACAGGGTTCCCCCCAAATCCTAAGTTTATGGAAGACTTGGCCGTTAGGCTGTCCTCTTCAGCTAACTCCCATGCTAGATTTTGCCCCCCAATCTCCATTGATAATTCCAGTTTATTCCATGTCTTATCTAGAGACCAATCCAAGCCCTGAGGAGCATTGCTACCTATTTCACTCTCCTTTTTCGTTACCTTTTTCTGCTCAGCCTTTGAATGAAAAAAGGATGATATTTTCGTTTGTCTCTTTCTTGGTGGTAAGTCAAGCACTGTGGGGGAGAGGATACCCAGGGACTTACAACCCTGCCTTGTCAGAACCATATCCAGTGATTTTGATACTTACTTTAAAACCAATTAACACTCAAAAATAAAACAATTAAAAACACCTTAAAATGGATTATGTTAAAATTTGTTAAGATTAACTCTAACTACACAACCCTTAAAAACTATCATCTGAATATATTACTAGTTTCCAGAACAGTTACTCTTTACAACTTTAACACAGTTAATCCCTCAGTTTAAACAGAAGTAACAGTTAACGGGTGAATTAAAACAATTTAAACACAATCATAATCCTTGTACCATAAATCCTGTGAGTGCGAGTTTCCCTTGACTCAATGCTCCTTCTGCTCTTGGCTGCCGTAACAATCTGCGACTATTTTGAGGACCGTTCAACAAACTCTCAACAAACTCTCTTTAACACTCTCAAGCTTTGCTCAGGGCTCAAAGACTTCAATTCCTCCGCATTCCTTGGAGCATAAATGTTTCCTGCCTTAGGTGTTAATTGGAGGTAAGTTTGTAGTAGGATGGTAATGGGAGTGGTGGGTAAATGCCCTGATTTTCCCAGCTGAGAATAATTTTCTTGTGTCTTTGGGCAAATGCCCTTTACTCCTTCCACACCAGGACGTTGCAGCAGAGAAGGTAAAATTGTTTGTTTGTCCTTGAAGCGTAGAGGGGGGCTGCCAGAGACTTAAAGTCTTTGACAGCAGTTTCTCTTCAACTGTTTGGTTGT
Organism: Elgaria multicarinata webbii; assembly: GCF_023053635.1. NCBI lineage: Eukaryota > Metazoa > Chordata > Lepidosauria > Squamata > Anguidae > Elgaria > Elgaria multicarinata. Next base: position 28,056,268 of record NC_086173.1, read on the forward strand.
CTTACATATGCATTTCCTGCTCCGTCCCAGAGTCTTAGATCCGCAGCCAAAAACCGCAAATCTCCAGGAGCAGTTGGCTGGTGGTGTTGCTCTGGGCAGTGTGGTTTCCAGGTTTTTCTGGGCCTTTGGGCATGATACTCACAATGGGCTCTGACCGTGTTTGTCAGCTACAAGTGAAGATTTATGGCTGTTGTTAGTAAGTCTGGAGGCTGAGCCAGATAAACTGCAACTGAAGTCCTCAGCTTGAATGCCGACTTGGCCAAACTCCTCTCGGTTCCGCGCGTGCGTCTCCGGCCTCCAGTCGCAACGTTCATCAAGAAATGAATTTAATGTTTTTAAAAAAACCACCTTACCTGTTTGCACGACCGTTCGTTCCCTTTAAGAATGAAAAAATGGCGGACGCGACGGGTCTTTTCTTGAGCTCGTTGCGTCTGACGTCTAGACTGGAACGACATCCTGTGATACTAGCATTGCAGGATCTCCCTTCCTCTCCCCCGGATTTTAAGGAAGGTCTAGCAAAGGCCATAGATATGCCCTAAATTTAAGTACTAATCTATCATGTGGAGCTAATGCTGACTTGGCTTAAATTTAGAGAATTGTTATGAGATTTAAGTCATTGGGGAAAGGGTGTGTGTGTGTGTGTGTGTGTGTGTGTGCATACATACTTCCATATATCTTATTATTTTCCTCCTTTCGTGAATAGTTTACCAGGTTTCCTGCTTTGTTTTTGTCTTTTCCTTGAAATTTTCTTTTATTTTGAAATTAACAAAATTTGAAGTTAACAAAATAAAGGCAACAGTGTATATTGTTTTGTGTGTATGCAGATATTAATCAGAAATAATATATATAGGTAACTGTACTTGGTTGGAATTTTATCAAAAGTGTGAAGAATTTCAGCATAGGAAATAAATAGTAACCATGGTGCCATAACATCTTTTTAAAAAGTTAGGATTCCTTGCTCGCTGCGCTGCTGAGTAATTTTATACATATTCATCTCCCAAATGTTATCAATCCACTGCTCTTCAGTTGGATGCTTTAGAGACTTCCAACTAGGGGTGTGCACGGACCCCCCGCTCCGCTTCACTTGCAGATCCGCCATTTTTCGGAGCGGGTCGCTCCGCCCCGCCCCCGCTCCGCCCACTTCCGCTCCGCTCCGCTCGGAGCTCCGGATCCGGATCCGGAGCTCCGTTTTTGCCCCCCCATAGGGTTGCATTGAAAGCTAAAAAAGTAAACAACTTTTTTTCCGTTGAAGTTAGAAACCTCACGTTTGGCACCATGACACCTCATGGGCGTATACACACACACGCCAAGTTTCAAGGCAATCCCATCATCCCCTGATTTTTGGCGAATTTTTGAAAATCGGGCACCCCATTCACACCCCTTGGGATAGCTCCGTCAATTTGCATGTTAGAAACCTCAAACTCGGCACCAGGGCAGCTTATCCATGTGTCCACATGCACGCCAAGTTGCAAGCAAATCCCATCATCCCCTGATTTTTGGCGCGGCTCTACCCTCTAACGCACCTCCCATAACCCTAATTCACACCCCTTTAGATAGCTCCGTCAATTTGCACGTTAGAAACCTCAAACTCAGCACCATGATAGCTTATCCACGTGTCCACATGCACGCCAAGTTTCAAGGCAATCCCATCATCCCCTGATTTTTGGGGAATTTATGAAAATCGGGCACCCCATTCACACCCCTTGGGATAGCTCCGTCAATTTGCATGTTAGAAACCTCAAACTCGGCACCAGGGCAGCTTATCCATGTGTCCACATGCACGCCAAGTTGCAAGCAAATCCCATCATCCCCTGATTTTTGGCATGGCTTAACTCACCCCAAATTGTCCCATTCTACAACTACGTCAATTTGCACGTTAGAAACCTCAAACTCAGCACCATGATAGCTTATCCACGTGTCCACATGCACGCCAAGTTTCAAGGCAATCCCATCATCCCCTGATTTTTGGGGAATTTATGAAAATCGGGCACCCCATTCACACCCCTTGGGATAGCTCCGTCAATTTGCATGTTAGAAACCTCAAACTCGGCACCATGAGAGCTTATCCATGTGTCCACATGCACGCCAAGTTGCAAGCAAATCCCATCATCCCCTGATTTTTGGCGCGGCTTAAACTTTTTAACTCACCCCAAATCAAGTCCCATTCTACAACTACGTCAATTTGCACGTTAGAAACCTATCCTTTGGTCCCATGACAGCTTACCCATGTGTCCCCATGGACACCAAGTTTCAAGGCAATCCCATCATCCCCTGATGTTAGGGGAACTTTTGAAATTTGAACACTCCAGTATGTCAGGGATTTAAAGTTGCAATTGCAGACAGCTCAATGGGGCCAGTTCCAAGGCAATCCCAACATGCCACGAGATAACCCTAAATCTTCTGGCACATTTGAAAAAGGGATTATTGAATTTGATAAAGTCTAAGTGAGCGCAGGAAGGACTTCTCCCCTTAGTCAAAGCAAGACACATACACCATCGCTGCAAGGCGGGAAGGGGAGAAGGGAGGGAAAGCAGGCAGGCAGCATGCATTGTAGTGCCGCAAGGATGGCTTGAGCACTAACGCATAGCAAACCAACCCATAAGTGGGCGCAAAGTGAGGCAAAGATGGCTGGTTCTTTCTTTCTAAGCCAGCAGTTACGCCTTGAGGGGCACAGAGGAGGACGATTGGGAGCAAACCAGGCACCAGGCGGGCAGAGAGGCAGGCAGAGTAGGCGAGGAGTCAGTCCTGGCAGATGCCCCACCACAGCAGCACCCCGGGGGAGGCGGGCAGACAGGCAGGCAGGCATGGGTTGGCGGGCCCAGAAAAGCTGGTACCTTGCACAAGTAAGCCATAGATCTGTGGGGGAGTCAGTCCCAGCAGATCCAGCTACCTCACAAGGATGGCTCCCAGGCAGGCGGGCAGGCGCCTCCACTGTAGTGGCTGTGCTCAACTCGGCGGGCGCACTACAAGACGAGTTGAAGTGAGAGCTCACTTCTCAGGAAACGTAGTGGCTGTGCTACGGGAGATCGGTGGACTGCTGGAGCTTAGCTTTTTCTCTGAGGGGAAGTCCATGAGTTGAAGTGACAGCTTGCTTCTCAAAGACAGGGTTACAGCGGAAGAGGGGTGGGACGAGACCGGGGAGACAAGCTCGACCAGTGACTACTACTAATCCCCACATCCTGGAGGACCACAGCATCCCACACAAAGTGGCTGTGGTGAAGTCAATGGCTGTCATGAGTCGAAGTGAGTGCTGACTTCTCAGGAGGAAACTTAAACTGTCCCTAGTATGCACTAAGTGGCTGTGCTATGGGAGTTCGGTGGACTGTTGGAGTACCAGCCGCAATTGGGGAAGTGAATGAGTTTCAGTGAAAGGTTGCTTCTCAAAATCAGCACACAGATCAAGGACTCCATTTGATCCCCGAGCTATCTAAAGGGTGACCCGTGGACTGCTGGAGTTTTCCTCCGGTTCCCGGTGGCTGGGATGGGTCTCGGCTTCTCAAAGCCATGGCACTGCTGCATATGCAGTGCAGCTTCTCGAAAGAGAGCTGTCCCACGGAAAAACGGTGCATTACTGGAGCTTAGCTTTTTCTCAAAGGGGAAGTCAATGAGTTGAAGTGAAAGGTTGCTTCGGAAGTCTATGGCTTTCATGAGTTTCAGTGACAGCTTGCTTCTCAAAGAGGGCGTTACAGCGGAAGAGGGGTGGGACGAGACCAGGGAGAGGAGCTCGACCAGCTGCTGCGACTAATCCTCACCCACATCCTGGAGGACCACAGCATCCGCAGTAGTGGCTGTGGTGAAGTCAATGGCTGTCATGAGTTGAAGTGAGTGCTCACTTCTCAGGAGGAAACTTAAACTGTCCCTATGCACTAAGTGGCTGTGCTATGGGAGTTCGGTGGACTACTGGAGTACCAGCCGCAATTGGGGAAGTGAATGAGTTTCAGTGAAAGGTTGCTTCTCAAAATCAGCACACTGATCGGGTCACCCAGAGGTCCACAGCCTCTACGTAGTGGCTGTGCTGAAGTCAATGACTTCCATGAGTTTAAGTGAAAGGTTGCTTCTCAAAGGCGAGGACTTGCCTGTTTCATTTTCGCAGCGAGACAGGCAGCTGCAGTAACACTCACAACCACACACACAAGGACAGCTTTTGCACAGAGGCTCATGAGTTCAAGTGACAGCTTACTTCTCAAAACCATACTTCGGGATCAGGGAGTACGTCTTCCACTCCCAGGGCACTCCAAAGGGCGACCCGTGGACTGCTGGACTTTACCTCCCTCAGTTGGGGAAGTGAATGATGAGTTTAAGTGAAAGCTTGCTTCTCAAAGACGGGTTACAGCAGAAGGGGAAGAGGAAGAGGATGAGACTGAGGAGAGAGAGGTTGCTTCGGAAGTCTATGGCTTTCATGAGTTTCATGAGTTGAAGTGAGTGCTCACTTCTCAGGAAAATTAAACTGTCCGTACACACTAAGTGGCTGTTCTATGGGCGATCGGTCGACTGCTGGAGTACCTCCCACACATAGGGGAAGTCCATGAGTCGAAGTGAAAGCTCACTTCTCAGATAACTTGAATTGCGAGACTGGGGAGAGACGCTCGGCCAGCTGCTGCAACTAATCCTCCTCACCCACATCCTGGTGGAACAAAGCATCCACCGAGAAGTGGCTGTGGTGAAGTCAATGGCTGTCATGAGTCGAAGTGAAAGCTCACTTCTCAGGAGGAAACTTAAACTGTCCCTATGCACTAAGTGGCTGTGATATGGGCGTTCGGTGGACTGTTGGAGTACCAGCCGCAATTGGGGAAGTCCATGAGTTGAAGTGAGTGCTCACTTCTCAGGAAAATTAAACTGTCCGTACACACAAAGTGGCTGTGGTATGGGCGATCGGTGGACACCTGGAGTACCACCCGCACATAGGGGAAGTCCATGAGTTGAAGTGACAGCTTGCTTCTCAGGAGGAAACTTAAACTGTCCCTACGCACTAAGTGGCTGTGCTATGGGCGATCGGTCGACTACTGGAGTACCACCCGCACATAGGGGAAGTCCATGAGTTGAAGTGACAGCTTGCTTCTCAAAGACAGGGTTACAGCGGAAGAGGGGTGGGACGAGACCGGGGAGAGAAGCTCGACCAGCGACTGTTACTTATCCCCACATCCTGGAGGACCACAGCATCCACAGTAGTGGCTGTGGTGAAGTCAATGGCTGTCATGAGTTGAAGTGAGTGCTCACTTCTCAGGAGGAAACTTAAACTGTCCCTGTGCAGTCAGTGGTTGGGGAGAGAGGCACGGCCAGCTGTGCCTCCACCGTAGGGGCTGTGCTCAAGTGTCTGAACTTGAAGTCGAAGTGAGAGCTCAAAATTGCTCCATATGAGACTGGGGAGAGAAGCTCGACCAGCGACTGCTACTTATCCCCACATCCTGGAGGACCACAGCATCCGCAGTAGTGGCTGTGGTGAAGTCAATGGCTGTCATGAGTTGAAGTGAGTGCTCACTTCTCAGGAGGAAACTTAAACTGTCCCTGTGCAGTCAGTGGTTGGGGAGAGAGGCACGGCCAGCTGTGCCTCCACCGTAGGGGCTGTGCTCAAGTGTCTGAACTTGAAGTCGAAGTGAGAGCTCAAAATTGCTCCATATGAGACTGGGGAGAGAAGCTCGACCAGCGACTGCTACTTATCCCCACATCCTGGAGGACCACAGCATCCGCAGTAGTGGCTGTGGTGAAGTCAATGGCTGTCATGAGTTGAAGTGAGTGCTCAATTCTCAGGAGGAAACTTAAACTGTCCCTATGCAGTCAGTAGTTGGGGAGAGAGGCACGGCCAGCTGCTGCAACTAATCCTCCTCACCCACATCGTGGTGGAACAAAGTATCCACCAGGAAGTGGCTGTGGTAAAGTCAACGGCTGTCATGAGTCGAAGTGAGTGCTCACTTCTCAGGAGGAAACTTAAACTGTCCCTGTGCAGTCAGTGGTTGGGGAGAGAGGCACGGCCAGCTGTGCCTCCACCGTAGGGGCTGTGCTCAAGTGTCTGAACTTGAAGTCGAAGTGAGAGCTCAAAATTGCTCCATATGAGACTGGGGAGAGAAGCTCGACCAGCGACTGCTACTTATCCCCACATCCTGGAGGACCACAGCATCCGCAGTAGTGGCTGTGGTGAAGTCAATGGCTGTCATGAGTTGAAGTGAGTGCTCACTTCTCAGGAGGAAACTTAAACTGTCCCTGTGCAGTCAGTGGTTGGGGAGAGAGGCACGGCCAGCTGTGCCTCCACCGTAGGGGCTGTGCTCAAGTGTCTGAACTTGAAGTCGAAGTGAGAGCTCAAAATTGCTCCATATGAGACTGGGGAGAGAAGCTCGACCAGCGACTGCTACTTATCCCCACATCCTGGAGGACCACAGCATCCGCAGTAGTGGCTGTGGTGAAGTCAATGGCTGTCATGAGTTGAAGTGAGTGCTCACTTCTCAGGAGGAAACTTAAACTGTCCCTATGCACTAAGTGGCTGTGCTATGGGCGTTCGGTGGACTGTTGGAGTACCAGCCGCAATTGGGGAAGTGAATGAGTTTCAGTGAAAGGTTGCTTCTCAAAATCAGCACACAGATCAAGGACTCCATTTGATCCCCGAGCTATCTAAAGGGCGACCCGTGGACTGCTGGAGTGTAACCTCCCTCACCCTCAATTGGGGAAGTGAATGAGTTTCAGTGAAAGGTTGCTTCTCAAAATCAGCACACTGATGGAGTCACCCAGAGGTCCACAGCCTCTATGTAGTGGCTGTGCTGAAGTCAATGACTTCCATGAGTTCAAGTGAAAGGTTGCTTCTCAAAGGCGAGGACTCGCCTGTTTGCTTCTCAAAAAACCATACTTCTGGATCAGGGAGTACGTCTTCCACTCCCAGGGCACTCCAAAGGGCGACCCGTGGACTGCTGGAGAGAGGCAGCCTGGCTAGTGGTGGTGGTGGTGCCAGGCATTGCCTTGCCCCCTGCTTGCACCTCACCTAAACGTGCAGTCAATCATGGACAAACGGTTGTAAACCGCCCAGAGAGCTTTGGCTGTGGGGCGGTATATAAATGTAATTAATTAATTAAATAAATAAATAAATAAATAAATAAATGGAGTCTTTTGGAACTGGGTGGAAAACTATCCGGATGAGTTGACTAAGCTGTACCGGACGCCACAGAAATGAAATGAACTCAAGTGCGGTGCTTTGCCCTCACAGTCAGTCACACACACGCACGGTGACAAACTCTGCCTAGTGCCTACAGAGAAAAAACCAGCCTGCCTGAACTGTAGTGTGCCTGCCAACCCAAGGAGGGGTGGAATTAAAGGGAGCCTGCCTGTCACTCCCACGAGGGCTTGAGGGTGGGGTATCCCAGCAGGGGGAGATTGCCCTTCAGAAAGACCAGCTGCTCCACCAAGTCCGGCTCCAAGCGAGAGCGGTGAGGGGTCACTATGTCGCCCGCCATAGAGAACACCCTCTCGCTTGGAACACTGGTGGGTGGGCAGCTGAGTCGATCCATGGCCACCCGCGCCAGGTCCGGCCAAATCTGAAAACGGGATGACCAGTAGGCCAGGGGGTCCATGGAGGAGTCCTCGATGGGCTCTGACAGGTAACGCTGCACGGTGGTTGCAGCGTCATCCTGGCTGGTGGCTGGGGAGGGTCTCTGCCCAAACACGGTGTGCAGAGCCTCTTCCCAATACCCCTCGCCTGTGCTGCTGCTGGGAGGGATGCAGGTGAGGCTGCTGCTGGTGCTGCTGGTGCTGCTGCGGGGAGGGGTGGCCTGCTCCTCTGCCTCACTCTGCCCCACCCTCTTGGCCCATGCCGCCCGCACTTCGCCCACCAGCGTTTCCACCCAGTGCTGCCTGCTATTTGGCCCACAAAGCCCATCCTTCACACGAGGGTCGCACATGGCTGCCAACATGTGGACCCTGTCGGTTTGGATGGGCTCCAGCCTCCGCGTCACGCCGTCCCTCAGCCTAGTCACCGCTTCGCGGACCTCGGGCTCGAAGCGCCTGCCGGTGACGGGATCCCTGTACTCCAGAAAGTCGCCCATCTGTTTCTGGAGATGCCTGCATACAGGGATCACCTGGCTGAGGAGGGCAGAGCTTTTGCTCAGGGTCTCGGTGGCGTTCAGGAACGGCTTGAGGACCGCCACCAGCTGGGACATGGCGTCCCACTGCTGCTTGCCCAGGTGGTGGACGCCCATGTCCCTGACCCTGAACAAGTCGTGGATGGCACGCTGTTGCTCCACCATCCGCTCCAGCATCAGGTAGGTGGAGTTCCAGCGTGTCACCACATCCTGCACTAGCCTGTGCTGCGGGAGATTCAACTCCTCCTGCTTCTCCCGCAGCAAGCGACTGCCCTTGACGCTGTGGTGGAAATGGCCTGCCACCTTTCTGCAGCTCTCCAGGAGGTTACGGATCCCGGACAGGGGACCGAGGTTGGGCTTGCTGCTGCCCATCCCAAGGCCATCCCTCACCACCAGGTTCAAGACGTGCGCGATGCAGCGGACGCCCTCGAATCCGCCGTCGCGCACCGCCTTCACCATGTTGGCTCCCCCGTCCGTGACCATGTAACCGCGGGTGACCTTCTGCCCAGCTAGCCACCCATCCACCATGCGGTTCATGGCCTCCGTAATCTCCCCTGCCGTGTGGGACTGGTCCATCACTTGCGTGTGGAGGAGGGCCCAGCAGTAGCCCTCCTTGCCAGTCCCTGTAGTGCTGGATCCTTCCTGCCCCACGGCTGCCCACCAGTGTGCCGTCAGGGACAGGTAAGCGTGCACTCCGCCCTCGCTGGACCAAATGTCCGAGGTGAAGTGCACCATCCGTGCCTCTGCCTGGCACAGACGACCCAGCACTAACTCCCTGCAGGAACGGTACAGGGAAGGCACCACCCGCCTGCTCAGGGTGGTGCGACACGGCAGCTTGTAGTATGGCACCACAAGCGCCATCAGCCTCTTGAAGCCTGCGTTGTCGACGAGGCTGAATGGCTGGTCGTCCAACGCCACCATCTCACCGATTGACGTGGTGATCTGGGAGGGCGTTGGAAAACGCCATCTTGTGGTTCCATACTTCCCCCACCCCATTTCCGGCAGGGTTGCCTGCCTAACCCTTGTGGGGATGGGAGATGGAGAGCTGAGACTGGAAGTGCCAGCAGCAGCAGCAGCAGCAGCAGCAGCAGCAGCCGCCGCCTTCGGCTTTCCCCTGGAACCAGTCGCCTTGCCCGCCTCTTTCCCCAGCAAGACCGACTGGTGCTGCCTCTTAAGATGCATCTTCATGCTGCTGGTTCCATAATGCCCTGTCGATGAACCCCTGCTTAGGCTGAGTTTGCAGTGGCGACAGACAGCAAAGCGGGGATCCGCTCCCAACTCAAAGTGGTCCCACACGATGCTTGTCTTTCGTTTCCGTGGTGACACCACCAATTGCCCGCCTGAGCTCTCTGGTGTTGCCACAGAAACAGGGGTGTGGGATGAGACTGGGGAGAGAGCCTCGGCCTGCTGCTGCTCCTCCTCAGCCCCCACATCCTGGAGGCCCACCGCCTCCTCCTCCTCCTCCCCCCCCTCCACTGTGCTGAGGACCTCGTCTAGGTCCATCATCGGGCTCGTGGGCTGAAAGGAGAATGAAGGAGTTGGGGATACTCCTCCTCCTCTAATGGCACTGCTGCCACGTGCCTCTTGCAAACGGGCACTTTTCCCATTCCCACCCTCAAAAAGAGAACGCCGGGCACAAGTTGCAGAAGAGAGTGGCTCTGCCTGCTGCTTGTCCTGCTTCTGTTTTGGAGCAGTCAGCCAAGGAGTTGCCCGTTTGAGTTTCACAGGAGGAGAGGAAGCCTGCTTACTGCTGGCAGACTGAGCCTTGCTGCTTTCAGCACGCCTGCTTCCTCTTTTCATGATGACTAACAAAATATTAATACTACTAATACTATGTATAAGGTACTACTAAGAATATGTATAAGAAGATATAATATGTTTAAATGTAGGGAAATGGGACAAGAACAATAAAATATACTACTACTAATATGTATGAGAATATACTAATATATATATATATATCTACTACTAAGAATATCTACAAGAATATAATAATATGTTTAAGAATATTACTAATAAATGTAGGGAAATGGGACAAGAAATGGGACAACCACTACTATAACAAGAACAAAATATGAATACTACTACTACTAATATGTATGAGAATGTATACTAATAGACTACTAAGACTATGTCAAAGAATATAATATAATATGTTTAAGAATAGGGAAATGGTGTGCGTATGCTTTCCCCAAAATGCTCAATCTGTGGCTGCCTGTTGAACTTGACAAAAGCAGCCCACTCCGTCGAAGTTACACAGAGAAGAAAAAGAGAATCCAATTTTTTTGGTATATTTGGTATATAGAAGATAGAAGGAAACACAATCAGGATTTAAGAGAGGGGAGGGGGGAAAAGAACCAACCACTACTATAATATGTATGAGAATGTATACTAATAGACTACTAAGACTATGTCAAAGAATATAATAATAATATGTTTAAGAATAGGGAAATGGTGTGCGTATGCTTTCCCCAAAATGCTCAATCTGTGGCTGCCTGTTGAACTTGACAAAAGCAGCCCACTCCGTCGAAGTTACACAGAGAAGAAAAAGAGAATCCAATTTTTTTGGTATATTTGGTATATAGAAGATAGAAGGAAACACAATCAGGATTTAAGAGAGGGGAGGGGGGAAAAGAACCAACCACTACTATAAGAAGAACAAAATATGAATACTAATATAATATGTATGAGAATATATACTAATGGACTATGTGAAAGAATATAATAAAATATGTTTAAGAATATAAATGTAGGGAAATGGGACAAAAACTGTGTGTATGCTTTCAAAAGAAAGCTTTCACAAAAGCAGAACAGTCAGGCTTTAATACAGGGAAGGGGGGGGCAACCAACCCAACCACACACTCCAAAATTCAAAAATAAAGTTTATATTAAATCAAAGTAAGGGGAAAACACAGGGCAAACTAAGCTACAAGTCAGAAAGAAGCAAACAAACACACACACGCGCCAAACTAAACCTATATTAAATTAATCTATCTCCAAAGCAGGAGCACTAGCTAAGTAAGTGTTCCCTCCACGAACGCCAACCCACAAAGAGACACAAAACAGAAAGTTCTCAGGGTGGGTCTGCCTTAGTCCCCCCTCCAACGCTGGGATTGGAGGAGGATGCTTTCTGAGGAGATCAATTCTCATCAGGATTGGGAGTTGAATGTGCCTGTCATCGCTTCCAAAAAAATAAAAAAAAAAAAATAAAAAAAACCCAAACCCCGATTTTTAAAAAAATATTGCACGTGAACCACAGCACGCAGAAAGTTGAGAGTGGTCTCAAAATGACCCCCATCCACGACTCTCTGTGCACAAGAATTTTCAGAACGATAGCTTAAACCCCCCCCCCCAGTTATCCCCGATTCTTTCCCTCAATGCAATCCTATGGGCGAAAAGCCGAAACGGAGCCCCGCGGTTGACCCGATTTTTAAAAAAATATTGCACGTGAACCACAGCACGCAGAAAGTTGAGAGTGGTCTCAAAATGACCCCCATCCACGACTCTCTGTGCACAAGAATTTTCAGAACGATAGCTTAAACCCCCCCCCAGTTATCCCCGATTCTTTCCCTCAATGCAATCCTATGGGCGAAAAGCCGAAACGCAGTTTGAGCCCCGCGGTTGACCCGATTTTTAAAAAAATATTGCACGTGAACCACAGCACGCAGAGAGGTGAGAGTGGTCTCAAAATGACCCCCATCCACGACTCTCTGTGCACAAGAATTTCCAGAACGATAGCTTCAAAAACAACGTAGTTATGCGCGATTATTTGCCGCAATGCAATCCTATGGCGAAATGTTTTCAAGATGGCGACCGGAGCGCTCCGCCTGAACTCGGAGCTCCGAAAAATGGTCGCTTCTCTTCGCCTTGCTTCTAGGGGGTCCGCGGTCCGCTCCTACTCCGCCTCTGGGTAAGGCGGAGCAGGCCAATCCGCTACTGCTTCTACGCTCCTAATCGGAGCGGAGCACATCCCTACTTCCAACTATGCATGACTTTGCACATGTATGTAATTACTTAAGAAGGCTTTAATTCAGGAATCCAGGATCGTTAGGTTAAAAAAAGATGAAGAACTGTAGCTTTAGGAGTTATCAGTGATCTAATGTGAAGAAATCCTGACAGTAAGCAGCAACCAGCTTCCCAAACTCCTGCACTGTAGAACATTCCCACCAAAGATGAGAGTATGAACCAATCTGACCACACCCCTACCAACAATATTGACTATAATCTGGATATATATTAGGTGAAGTCTTGAAGGAGTAATATACCACCTACTGAGAACTCTGTATTGTGCTTATATTAGTGTTGATTGATAAAGCTGTCAAAGAAATTTACACACTGTTAATCATTTTCTTTCTAAATCAGTCTCCCATGCCTGCAAACAGGATGGGTTGTCATCCAATAATGTCATTTGGAGGATTTTATAAATAGATGACATCATAGGGAATGGGACATCCTTATGCTGCACTCTCTTAAGACTCTGATTTTGAAACTCACGGCAGAGCCTAGGAGGTCAGAGTTCATGCTTGACAGGCTAAGTGACAAAATGGCTCTGGTAAGCTTGGCTTGGGCCTTAAACTGGGCAGTAGATCAGGGGCTGGAATTTGTTACATCAGGGTCAGGTGGGTTGGGTTCAATCACAAAAACACAGTGCAGCTGCGGTAACAGGGCTGAAGAATCACTTTCACCTCCTACAACACAGATGAAAGTAGGTGTGGCCTATAAAGCTTTAAAGTCAAATGATATGTTTATAAAATCTTTACAGTCATATTGCTCCATGAGAATTGTGGTAGTAACACAGCACAATAGACAAAAGCTTGTTGTATAAAAAAACAGGAATGGTGTAGAAGAAAATTCAAAATGGAGTCTGTATTGCATGTGAGAGAAATTAAAAATGGAGTTTGTTGTGCCTAAACTGGAGTTTGCTGTGCTGAACAACGTGTGTGAAATCGTAATAGAGCTCAGCACTAAAAAGAACTGTCAGGCATGCTCAGAAACTTTCTATCTAGAAGTAACAGAACACAGGCTTCCAATCTTGAAGGCTGAGTTCATAATTGTAGTTCTCGAGACATGCACACTGAGATTATTTACTCTACAGTATAAAAAGCGTGCTGTAACTGCTCTCAGAGCTTCCCCTCTCTTAATGGGGTTCAGCTCACATATATGTGCTAACTCTGTTTTGCTGCCAAAAATAAGCTGTTGTTAGTGTCTCACTGGTCTCTTGCCAGTACCTTGGAAATCCATGCCCCCCTCTCAAAAAAATAATTAACAGGCAAATGCCTTTTCTTAAGACTAATTAAAAAGTTTTTAAAAAATAGTCAGCAAACTCTGTAAGGTTGTTTTTCCGGCTAGATTTTCGTTAAGTTCGGACAACACGCTAATCAACGGTTGGCTTCCATTTTGTTCCTATTAAACCCCACCCCTGGTTGATTAGCATTATGTCTGAACTCAGCTACTATGTTAAACAAAAATGGTTCCAAAATGTGTATATGCATATGTGTATGCTTCGGGACCTGGTAGAAAAGCCCCGGTGTGTCCATGGAGTAATTTCAAAAATATAAAAAAAGAATTTAAAAAAATGTAATTTCAGAATTAAAATACAAATGTTTCATTCATGATTTCTGAGATTGTATGTATAGATAGGATCATGGTATGTGTGTGGTACAAGTTTGTACTGGGCCCCAAAAATGACACTTGGGCTCTGTGAGGCGAACCTGAGAAGGATGCTAAAGCCCTGAGATCCGGCAACATTAAGGTTGAATTGTATGGCATGTTTCTGCTTACTATGAACCGTAAACTAAGAAAGAGAAGGCCTCCACAAGCTCCTGTAAGGATGGGGTGATGATGCCTCCTCCCTAACTCCTGAGGCTGAAACTGGCTCTGCAGGCTCTTTGTGAGCCAGAGATAAACTAGCAGAGATCAGCATGACCTATTCTGAGTAATTAAAATCTGTACACACTGCACCATACAGACAAGGGAGGGTAAGAATTTGGAGAAAATTGCCACTGAAGATGTTCTTTCAGAGAAGAAGCCAGGCCAAAATGGATGCCTAACACTATTCTGTCTCTGATAGGCTTCTCTCTTCCTTTTTCTCTCCAAAATCACCATTTTCTAGCTTTTTATAAAGGCCTCCCCAGGTCTTTAGCTTTCTGATGGAAACAGGCCCTCTCATTAGGCTTGGTAATAAAATGCTCATCGAATCTGGCTAGCCCATTCTTACTAATTCTCCTCAGTATTGGTAAATAATTTGAAGATATGGTCAACTTCCTTTCCCATCACATAGATGAGAGAATTAACCCGCACTTCTCCATTCTCCTTGTGGAGCTTTGCTGTTATGTGGAAACTAGGCTGACCATATTTTGGAAGCCAAAAAGGAGGACAACATGGCCACCCCAAGGGGGCGTGCCCACCAACACATCCAGCCCCTAAGGGGGCGTGCCCACCCAAACATGGCCTTGGTCACATGTCTGATTTCACAGCACACAATTAAGACAATCCTGTTCTAACAACAAATATTACATGCCAATCCAGCCATTCTGAGATTCTGTGGAAGTGGACGTTTTCTGGGGTTGAAAGCTGTGCCATGGCAAGCAATTCTTGAAAGTTTGAAGGCTTTGATGTTGACAGTGGAGAACAGAATAGACTAGATGGAAAAAGTCATCCAAGAATATTTCATCCAGCTCTCAGAATCTGAAGGAAAAGAATGGTGTGGGGTTGGTTTATTGGTATTTTGGTTTGTTTTTAGTTCTAAGTAGGGATTTAGGAGAACATTGTTCCTGTTCACAATTTATGCAAACATGCCCTATTCGCATCCCCATAACCACATTACCACACTTTAGAATATGAGGGAATGCATATTTTTGGCTAAGAAAAATGCATATTTTTTCAATTGTGAAAAGAAATACACACTTTTAAAAATGCACATTTTTCCCCCAATAAAAATTGGGAAAGACTTTAACAAAGAATTTGAATAACTTCAGCACCCTGAACATTACATGTTCTCCCATCTAGTTCTACTATGCTCTTTATTTTGTGTTGTACCCCGCCTCGATCCAGAGGGAGAGGCGGGTAACAAATAAATATATTAATAATAATAATAATAATAATTAAATTAATGTTCCCAGAAATTTGTTGTATTTGAGACTCTTTATTGATTACATTATGGTTTTATGATTATGGTGTATGCTGCTCTAGGCATCTTTAATAGAGGATATATTATTGTTATTATTGTCAGGATTATCATCTTTGGTGTTTTTATTCGTGAATGTGTACACAGATTGTTGATCTTTACACAGTATTCACACATGACATTCAGCATGTGATATCTATGTATTAGATATATTGTATATAAGTGAATGCATACAGTCTTCTGGGCAATAGCCCCTGTAAACATTTAAACTATCAAAATTCAGTATTTCTGCACATTTTTCCCAAACTTCCCTTACGTAAGAATGCTGAAAAATGAATTGTCTTAAGGTTGCAATTCAGTGAACACTTATTTAGGATGAGTCTCATTGGACTCAGTATGGCTTAATTCCCCACTAAACATGCCCAGGATTTCACTTGCAAGAGTTTTTGCAAGCCAATTCGATTTAGGAGATTGTTTATGTGAATTCCTGAAATTCATGGTAGCCTTACATTATATGAATTGTTCCAATTAAAAACGACAACAACAAGACCACATGTGACTTGACTGCAGTTTATTGAAAATGGTTGCCTCCCAAGGGAATGGGAAACAAGCCATGAGAAAGAAAGATAGGTGCAATGTAATCCACAAGATTGGTACAAGGATGAACATTTTCATGCTACTGTTTATATGATGAGATTATTTTCCAGATTCACAAATGTAACTAACAGTTGCTTACTCAGGGTTCTATAGGACCATATTGCTCCCTTAGCCTGAACACTGAATAAAACATTGCTTTCATTACAAAAAAAATGCTCTACCTTACTGCATAATTCTAGGCCGATAAGAACAATTGCATCTCAGTCCTATATTTTTTTTACTTGTCCAACACAAACATAGACATAGTCAAATACAATGAAAACCAATGATGTCTTCTGTGATGCAGGGAACTACAACAACACCTAAAGAGAATGATCGATTTGGAGAAAGAAGACTCAAGATAGAGAAGGAAAGTCCACTTTCAGACACATTGCCATTTGGCAGCCACCATAAAAGCCAAAAATATACAGCATACTGCAAGAAGACCAGCCCAGATTCATGATCTAAGATCTCCCCTTCCCCTTCCAAGCAACTCTCTGCTGATATCCTAAAATGCAATACCATCAGCACATTTCATTGCTATTTTTACCGGTATCTCCCACCATTGCTCATCTAAGCCACAGGCAACCGAAGCAAGATGGGAAGATGACCACCTTAATGGTGCCTTGTTGCAGCTTTATTTTGGAGAGAAAATAGATATGATCTCGTGCTTTAAAGGACACAGTTCGTTCTTTTCTGAATACCAGGATGGGGCTGAAGGTGTTGTGCTGTTGCCAGTAGAAGCTAAGATGTTTCTTTCATTTTGAGGACCTGCAGGGACACTTAATATCTTCCGCCTGATTTGGTAGATGAGGAGGATGTGGTGGTTCTCCTTATGATTGTGCTGGAACCGCTTCCTGATCCACGTGAGTATCCTCCACCTCCTACACAGGAAGAGCCTCCGCCACCTGAAATTCCACCATAGCCACCACTTCCGCCTCCATAGCCACCACTTCCGCCTCCATAGCCACCACTTCCGCCTCCATAGCCACAACTTCCGCCTCCAATGCCAATGCCGCCGCCTCCTCCCATGCTGCCGCCGCCAATGCCAATGCCGCCTCCTCCCATGCTGCCGCCTCCAATGCCAATGCCACCGCCTCCAAGGCCACCACCGCCAAAGCCGCCG
Organism: Elgaria multicarinata webbii; assembly: GCF_023053635.1. NCBI lineage: Eukaryota > Metazoa > Chordata > Lepidosauria > Squamata > Anguidae > Elgaria > Elgaria multicarinata. The sequence continues at coordinate 28,073,216 of NC_086173.1, forward strand.
CCGCCAAGGCCGCCTATTCCGCCGCCAAGGCCGCCGCCATAACTGCCGCCCCTCACAGCTGCAAAGGAAACAAATGTTCAATAAGCACATCTTCATGACTTAAAAATGAGGTTTTAACATCAATTAAAGGGAAGACAGAAGCTACTTACAGACATGGACTTGGGATCCTTGGCCACTTATCCTGTGTAGGAGCAGGAAACATAGGTCATACATTAAAACAAGTGCTCCTTTACTAAAAACATAATTTTATTATTTATGTAGGTATTGCATTTATATCCCAACTTTTTTCCCTCCAAGGAACCCAAGGCGGCCTACATAATTCCCCCTCTTCTTCATTTTATCCTCCTCACAACAACAACTCTGTGAGATAAGTAGATTGGGCTCAGAGTCTGTGACTGGCCAAAAGTCACCCAGTGAGCTTCCAGAACCTGGATCTCCCCACTCCCAGTCCAACACTCTAGTTACTACACCACACTGGTTCTCAATGGTTGTAGTCCTGTCCCTGGCAGGATCTACACTACTGCTTATAACAGTTTATAATGGTTATGACAACTGTTCAGGCCCAGGACACATTACATATGCTGTTTTCAAAATGTTTTTATAGTGTTATATCCTGCTTGATGTAGATCAGGTTCCTGTCTAGCATATGTGATTTGTGGAATTTTGAATTGCAACTTAGAATGGACCAAAAGCCATCTAGTCCCACATGCCCTTTTGCAAAGCTTGACCTTCCAGCCACTGCTCCCTCCCTGCAGATCAACCTACACAATCCAGATCAATGGGACCCAAGCAGAGCAGAGAGCCCTGCATGGCATGATCCAAGCAAGCAAGGTACAGCACTCAATATAAGGAGAGACACAACAACATCTCCCAAGGGAGTTTGGAGCCAAATCAGATTCGCTCCCCAAAAGTAGGGTGGCAAATATTCACATGAATTTCCACAAGTACTCATACATTTGGATCCTCACTGCATATTTGATATCTATAGTTGATATCCAATAACATGTGAAATGGAGACAAGATACCACTTATGGACATTTGGCCCAGTTAAAACCAACCTACAGAGAAACCAACAACACATCCTTATATGGAAGGGAACAAGAGACCCACCTGCTCTCTTCTCCTTCCAGCAGTTTCCTGTACATGGCGATCTCAATGTCCAGAGCGAGCTTGACGTTCAGCAGCTCTTGGTACTCTCTCAACAGGCCAGCCAACTCTCCCTTGTCCTTTGACAGGGCATTCTCCAATTCTTCCAGTTTCTGCCTGGCATCTCGGAGGGCCAACTCGCCACGTTCCTCAGCTTCAGCAATGGATGACTGCAGCTGAGCAGCCTACAGGAGGAGTCGGGGAATAATAAAAAAAATCCTTTTAATTTCCACTGCAGACTTCTTTCTGCCACGATCAAGACCCAAAGCCTTTGAACACTGAACATGTTTTCATTAAGAGCAGAGCAAGATGTTCAAGGCGTAATTTGAGCTCCAGTTCACGAGGGTTCAGTCTTGGAATCCTTTTTTTTTTTTTCCCTCATCCCAAACTGGTACACAAGAAGTCTTAAGAAAGAAGAGAAAATGTCTGAGCATGTGAAGAGTGTCTTTCACAAAATCTGTCAGGGAGAATCTTTGCCAGGTCAAAGAGTGGGATTTATGGACCAGCTTGAGCCCCATCACCTCTCTTTTTACATGCGCTGGGGAAATTGGCTTTTTAAAAGGGCAGATCTGGGCCTCCAAACTGTATGGTAGTCCATGACCTCTGCCCTGAAAACCTTTCCCCTTAATTCAAGACAGATGAGTATTGGTTGTGGTTGCTCAGTGGTAAGGGACCAACCTAGGGTGACCATATGAAAAGGAGGACAGGGCTCCTGTTTCTTTAACAGTTGCATAGAAAAGGAAATTTCAGCAGGTGCCATTTGTATATATGGGGAACCTGGTGAAATTCCCTCTTCGTCACAACAGTTAAAGGTGCAGGAGCTATACAAGAGAGACCAGATTTAAAAGAGGGCAGGGCTCCTGCAGCGTTAACTGTTGTGATGAAGAGGAAATTTCACCAGGTTCCCCATATATACAAATGACACCTGCTGAAATTCCCTTTTCAATACAACTGTTAAAGATACAGGAGCCCTGTCCACCTTTTCATATGGTCACCCTAGACAAACCCTCTGTCTGCACTTAAAGGCCTCATCATCTTGATTCTTCTCTTACTAGTATATAGACTCTACAGTCCTGTTCCTTCCATGCTTTTTGCCCCTCAGCCCTTCACCACAGAGGGGCTCATGAATAATGCAAATTTGGCTCATACATAGCGAATTCCCTCTCTGAAATTTGCATGTGTTGCAGCCCCTCCTCTCTCTTGCACACCCTGATTGGCTGCCTCTGTCCTTTCCCCCCTCCCCACTGACAGCAACAATCTAACCACACGGCTGTACCCCAGGCCTGCCTCTGCGCCACTGATTGGCCGAGCAGGGCTGTCCATCATCCACAGGCTGCGCTGCCTGTTTGGCACGGAGGAAATTAATTGCTATTAAAGCTCGAGCTTTGAACTTGGTGCTGCTGTCTGCAATGTTCACTAAATGCTGAGTCAGGATCCCTTCTCATTTTGATCATGGGAATTTAGGGGCATAGGAAACTGCCTTCGAGCCAGACCATTGACTCATCTGGCTTAGCACTGTGTTCACAGATTGGCTGATAGCAGCTCCCCAGAATTTCAGGTGGAGTTCTTTGTTTTTGTTTTTTCCCAGCCGTGCATGTATCCAATAGCCCTTGCTTGAGCTATGGCCCTTCTCTGCGATCTCTCGGTTCCGCCTTAAAACTTCTCTCATTCAAATTGCAACACGCTGTCAACTGAACCACCCAGGTTTCGTGGGGAACTGTAGTTTCAAACGATGTCACACCTGAATTTACATATAGGCAATGCAATTCATCTTGTGGGCCAGAGTGCCTGGCTGGCATGATGCAACCATCAAACGAGGCATTTTCTTTCTTGATATATTACAGAGTGTTGAGCAATTGGAAGGGCAATTTAGAGGGAGACAGGCAGACTTCAGCAACTTTCAGAGATGATTGTATGGAGCTGCTGAGTCGGAAATGTATGGAGCTGCTGAGTTGAGGCACTATCTATCTGGAGAGGCAACGGCTCTCCAAAAACTTGCCCAGCCCTTAGATCATAAATTTCAGTTTTATAGATTTCAGTTCTATAAAATAATATAAAATAATTTATTTAACACATTAATCTCACATTACTGAGGGTTTTTTTCCTATTTCAAGAAAGGTTATTACCCAGTGAATGTTCAAGACCTGCAATTAAAATGTTATGAGTAATGGTATGAAAGCAGCTATAAATATCCAGAGTAACTGTTTTCCCATACTGTTATGTACGCCACTTTTATCGTTTGGCGTTTATTATAATATTGTATTCACATGTTCACACCATTTGTTCATTGTGTTATAAATATTTGTTACTTGCCACAATAGTTATTTCATGTATCATTGGCACCTTTTGATTATTTTGTTCTGTTTGGTGATCTCTTTTCACAGAATTGAGTGAAACTCTTCTCTTTCTCCTTGGTTTTTGGTATTTTGCATTACAGCCCTTAGATCAGGTTCTCTAAACTGGAGTCCTCCAGATGCATCGGACTACAACTCCCAACATACCCCAGACGTTTTGGACTATAACTTCCATCAATTCCTGAGATAGGAATTGTAGTAGTCCAACACATTTGGAGAGCATCAGGTTGGGCAAGGCTGCTTTAGATATAATTAAACACTGGAGTTCTCAGGGATTCGACCAGGACTTTCCACAAGGAACCACTGATCCATCTCATGAACATAGATCTCCAAAAAGGAAGTCACTTTTCAACCTTAATCCCAACGGAAAGCTCGCCTCCCCTCCCATACCTGTTTCTTGACATTCTCAATTTCACCACGCAGTCTCTGGATGTTCCTGGTCAGCTCCTGAATCTCTTGCCTGGTGATCTGCAGATTGTCCCCATGTCTGCCTGCTGTATTCTGCAGAGCTTCATACTTTTGGACAGAGACAGTGTGTTAAGAAACAGCACCATTCAAATGAATGAAACTATCCAAAGGTCCACATTATATCCACAAAATATCCACATTTGCCCAAATATATGGGCCATAACAGAAGCAGCAAAGTGCTAAGAACCTCTAGCTACAATACAAAGTTATATTGCCTTTGTTTTCCCAAAGGAATCCTGAGAACTGTAATTGGTGAAGGTGCTCTGAGATGCCCCCTGCCCAAAACCACCATTCTTTGAGTCCCTCCCCTGAAGAAAAGGAAGAACTATTAAACCAGTTTAAATATGCGCTGTGACTGGCTGAGTATGGTTGCGGAATAAGAAATATATATATATATGCATCAACATCGGTCAAGGATAGTTTTAGGACCAATTAGCTTTAAGGGTTCTTTTCACCACCACCACCACCCCAAAGATCATCCATTCTAACTAGTGCTTCAGATGACAGTTTTTTGTAGCACCTTTAAGGAAAACAAACTGCTTAAAAATTAGGGAGATGGAAGTGGCATTTCGAGAAAGGTAATCTCTGGAACAAAGGATGCCTAAGAACAAAAGAAACATATGGTTTCTTTTCCTTTTAGACTAAGCATGCATAGGATTATGTCCTAAACAATTTAAGCGTAGTGTGGATGTACCCTCGATTTCCTTGCAAAGAGCACAACTCAATGAATGAGTGGTGACTGTCAGCTCCCAACTCCAGTCTGTTTTATACTCTCCATAGAGAGGAAGACACAAGGTTCTTGGGAAAGTAGAAGACATCCCAGTATTGATTATTTTTTCTCATTCGGCTTTGTTACTTACTTGGGTATGATACCAAGCTTCAGCCTCCGCTCGGCTGCTACGGGCAATCTCCTCATATTGCTGTCTTACTTCATCAATGATACTTTCCAGGTCCAAGTGGGTATTGTTATCCATGCTCACTACCACTGAGGTGTCATGACTGACTCTTTGAAGTGAAGCTATTTCCTGCAAAGGACCAAAAAGTCGTCAGTTGTAGGCTGCACTCTGCCTGGCTTCTGCCATTGAATTTGGGTTCTGAGGCAAGATGGCCGAGAGAAGTGCTAGGGCATGTCCATCTCTGATCATACCAACTTAATCTTGTGAATGGATGGAATCGAAAGCTTCAGTCCTTACCATTTCAAATATTCCTCTCAGGAAGTGAATCTGTTCAATTAAAGCATTAACTTTCGCCTCCAAGTCAGTCTTGCCCATGTAGGCACAGTCCACATCCTAGAAGAAAAGACCAAGGGAAAAACAAAATTAAGCTTCACAGAGGGTTGTCACTTATTGCAGCATACACAAAAGCCTTTTGGCAGCGCCATACAGACTTTCCTGTTTCCAGTTGGGCTCTTTTAACAGTGACTCAGCAACAGTGACTCAGCAGAGCTCAGTCTGCTTCCCAGTGCTGGGAGCATATGGAGAAATGATGAACAAGAGTGTATCTGAACATGGGCAGTTTGCTCTTTCCCTCTTCACTGAAGAACCACAGAGAGTTGCTGCTGCACATCTCGGGTGAAGAGGAAAGGGCTTCCAGGTCAGATGATGTGACTGTGAGGCAAACTTAAACCCCAGTGCCTTCCATTTTAGAAATGAAGCAATGACCATAGTTCAAAAATGGATGCCCAGCAAGCGGTACCTTAACAGAAGCTACAACATTGTGCAGTGTCTTGCACAGCTCTCACTAGTGTACACGGTGCACCTACCATTCCTCTATGATGCCCCACATAGACTACTATGACTCCAGTGTGATTTGCCGATGGGGGAATCAGTTATTCCTCCAAGAGGCCATTAAACATGTAGCCAGGCACATACGACAGCCCTCTCATGGTTCCCTGTCACTTCAAAATGCAAGGGGATATTTGTTGGAACCCCTCCCACTCCACATGTCAAATTCTCCCTGAACATGTAAAGCTAGCATGTCAAGGAAACAATTGATAACTTAACCCTTCTCTTGATATGCTAGTTTTCCAGGCACAAGGATATATATGGCTTTGAAAACATTTTGTCACCCAATTCAATTATATCACTAGATTATGTTTACAGTATGCTGCCAAATTCCACTTCTCACCTTTTTCAGCACCACAAACTCATTCTCAGCAGTTGTGCGCCTGTTGATCTCCTCTTCGTACCTGTTTAAAGCAAAAAACAGTATGTTTATCTAGCATGCCTGTATGTGCTACTATTTAAACAGGAAGAGGGAGGGAGCTTGAATGCCCTACAGCAGGAGTGGGGAAGCTGCAGCCTTCCAGTTATTTTGGACTCCAACTCCCATGAACCCCAACCATTGGCTATCCTGCTTGGGACTGATGGGCATTGGAGTCCAAAAACAACTTGTGGGCTATGGGTTTCTCACCCTTGCCTTGAGCGATGTCACTATTCAGAAGCAATGTTAATCAGTAGCTTATGGCAGACTATCACTGAAGCACAAACACCTGGGGATCATCTGTACCAAGGAGGATATTGCACTATGAAAGCAGTATATAAAAGCCAGGAGCCACATTACTGCTTTATAGCAGTACTGAAGTGCACTGACAACTATTGGGGCCCATGTCACATCTACACCAAGCAATATATTCTACTGTGAAAGTGGTATGCAAGCGACATATGGCATGTGTCAAGTGGGCCCCAACAGTTGTCAGTGCACTTCAATACCGCTATAAAGCAGTAGTGTGGCTCCTGCCTCTTATATACCACTTTCATAGTACAATATCCTGCTTGGTGTAGACAAGCCTATGGACTGGGCTATGGATGTAGAGAAGCATTTTGTGTTCTTTGTTTCGTACTTGTTCTTGAAGTCTTCTACATAGTGCTGCATATTCTGAAGTTCTGATGTCAGCTGACCCTTCTGGCTACGGATTTGCTCGATTTGGTTTCTCAGGTTATTCATGAAACGCTGAAACTCAGGCTCCAGGTTCTGCCGTGGGCCTTGACCTTGAGTCTGTTGTTGTAAGATCTGCCATTTGGTTTTCAGAACCTTGTTTTGTTGCTCCAGAAACCGGACCTGAAACCCAGGAAGAAGATGCATAAGCCATTGGAAAGCTTCTCCATCATTGCACCTTGGAGTGGTGGTCATATTGACATCAAAAGCAGCCATTACACAAATAACTGAATTTCACATCAAGGCCCAGGGGCAAACTGGTTGAGCACGCGCATGCGCATGCACACACACGTACACACACTCCAGTTCTCTCATTTGTTTTCATTTTTAATTTGAATGAAAAAATTACTAAATTGGAAACACTGGCAATATTTCAGGGACAATATTTCAGGGATATGTGGACACGGAAACACCCTGGGAATTCCACTAGTCTCATCAAATGCTCTTTGGCTTTCAGTGACATTCACCAGAGTTTCCACTGAAGGAAAAACTTTCCCGTAACCTTCCAATTCCACTTTAGTCGAGGCTTGTAAGCAAGTGCTCATCTGGCCACCCGCAGTGAGTGAGAATTTCCTCCAAGAGATCTTATAGGCCACCAATGAATATAGGCATATCTTGGGCAACCTTTTTTGTGAACTGCCCAGAGAGCTTCAGCTATTGGGCCATATAGAAATGCAATAAATAAATAAATACACTTGGCTACCCAAATTTTTGAAATGCTAGTAATCTTTGTGGACTTTGGAGAAGGGTGCTAGGTGGTAGACCACATGTTCTGCATGCATACAGTCCTCTATTCAATTTTGGCATATCTAATTAAAGTATCTTAGGTAACAGGGGTGGAAATGACCCCTGTCTGAGACGCTGAAAAGCTATTATCAGTCAGTGTAGTCCAGCCTGACCCATCCAGGTGCTCTCCATATGTAATGGATGTCAACACCTAGAATTCCTGACCACTAGCCATGGTGGCTGATGGGAGCTGTAGTCCACAATATCTGGAGGAATCTAGGGAAGGCCTTCCCTTTGTTTTGGGGAAAGGCTGGTGTAAACAATATTGGCCTAGAATAAACAATATTGGCCTGACCAGTTGAAGACCAGTTGGTCTTCAGCTGGTCAGTTGTGACCCAGAAGTTTCAATGGCAACAGTAGTTTTTTTCCCCAGCCAGATGTTGGCCAGCAATTCAAGCTTCAGAACATTACACCATGGCCACTTCCATATACTTTCTTGGGCTTTGAACCCCTCTATCACTTTGTTCAACTGTTTCTGTTTTATTTCTTGCAATTGTTTAGCCATTGCCAAACACTCAAGAGACAATATTAAATACAAAGGCAGTCATATAGAAGCATTCATACATCTGCAACACAATCAATTCCATATAGTTTAATCAATGCCTTACCAAACCCCATTTTAAAAAGTGGCAGCTTTGTTCATTATCCTGAAATCACTTTGAAAATCTGCCTGCTAATGCAAACATTTAAACGTCTTCCTGCTTCCCTCCTTGCTCCCAACCACCTGTCTATATTAAAAATATTGAAAACCTTTTGCAAATGGCCATAGCTGATTTTGATGGGTTTTAGTGCTTAGCTAAGAGGCCTTTCTAGCTAATATAGCTAATGCTACATAAGCAGACAATTCTTAATTTCAGAGCCAATTCCATCTACTCCCTAATTTGAGATTGACAAATAAATATAGAAAGCAAAGTTAAAATGTTCAGATGTTACTTGACTGTAGACACCAAAAATAACTGCATTTTTTCCAGCCAACTACAGCACTTGCTGTTCTGATAACTCACCTTGTCAATGAAGGAGGCAAATTGGTTGTTGAGTGTCTTAATCTGCTCTTTCTCCTGATTTTTCACTTGCTGGATATGGGGGTCAATCTCTATACGCACTGGCTGCAGAAGACTCGGATCTATTTGGACACTGCCAATGCCTCCAGAACCACCGCCAATACCAAAAGGAACACCACCAAGCCCACCACCCATTCCTCCGCCACCAAAACCACCACCCATTCCTCCACCACCATAGCCACCACCCATTCCTCCACCACCATAGCCACCACCCATTCCTCCACCACCATAGCCACCACCCAGTCCTCCACCACCATAACCACCAGAGATTCCTCCGCCATAGCGACCTCCGAGTCCTCCGCCATAGCCACCACCGCCATAGCCACCACCGTATCCACCGCAGTAGCCACCACCTCCATAGCGTCCATAGGAAATCCTTGTACCTCCACCATAGTTATGGAGGCTCCTGCTGCCGTACTGGCCTCTCATACCACCACCACCACCAAATCCCCTGCATGAAGAGTAGGTACGTCTGCTTCCTCCTCCACCACCACCACCATAAGCAGAACACGAGCTGTAGCCCCTTCTGCTCCCTTTGGAGCTTTGGAAGACGGTCTGGACTAGAGACATGGCTGTATCAAAACCAAACAAGTAGCAGAGAAAATGATCAAGCCTAGCAGCTGCAATGCAAAGAAGAAGAGATGTATGCAGAGCCCAAGGGAATCAAGTCCCTCTGAATCCAGAGCTGGAAAACACCTCCCTTTTATCTGTTTCAGGGAGGTGTTGGGTTTGATTTTGCATGGGCGGGAAGGAGGATATCATTTTATTGTGTTCATGAGTTTGGTGTGGTTGACAGATCTTCATCTGTAATTTGCCAAACATTGACCCTACCCATTAGCACACCCTTTCATTGCCAAAAGAAAAGTGATGATGAAGATGACGGCAATGTAGGAGAAGACCAATGTTCATGCAACATACCTCAATGACTAAGATGTCTTAAGCTTGGTTCTTGTGTCTGGGGAGTAGACTCTTTAATTGACACAGGGTGCATCACCCTTTTTTTCTCTCCAATTGAGGTCCTATCAGTATCTGCATCTGCATGTCTAATTGCAAAGCTCCATGGCAGGCAGCCGCTTTGCAGAATGCCAAGCAATAGCATGGCTTTCACAATTCTGAAAGCACGCCCGCAAATACACCCTAAAACTTCCTCTATGTGGAAAATTGCCTTTGGCTCACTAGGGAGCAGTTTCTCAACTTGGCCGTTGACAAAGGAGCTGCATCCACCTTGGTAAATGCAAAACTTTGTCAGAGAGGATATGCCTGGGCTCTTCATCTCGGTTGGGCATCCATAAAACTTTGCAACAAAAGCAGTTCCTTTCACTGAGGATCTAGCTTCCTCACGATATGAATATTAGACTGGAAACACTGGCTAACAAAGAATGAGGATCAACTGCTGATGAACCGGTGACACCTCTCCTTACACTTTGGATGATAAACAACGGGTGACACCTCTCTTTACACGTTGGATGATAAGTATAAGGAAGCAAAGAGATGGCAGAGACATGCAACCCTCGGCTATATTCTATGGAGATGGGTGATTGTGGATGATGAAGCTCAAGGAGAAATGCGGGGTTAAACAAGGGCAGCAAAAGGATCCAATGTGTTGTAGCCTCTTAGAGATGGACTAGTTAATTGTGGCATGAACTTTCATGCAACACACAATAAACTAGCTCTTCTTTTCTCTCTCTTTTGTTTTGTTTTTGGCCCTGTAGTTTGATAGAAAGATGGCCTCTGAATGTATATGAATGTGTAGGTGGCCTGTGTCAGACACAGACAAAAATGTGAAGGAAGATTAGAAAGAATGGATGGATCATCATGCAGTGGAGGGTGGTGGCTCTTATTTCAGTGGGGCCGTGAATCTGCTCTGTGTTTCAGTCAGAACAAATCAGAACTCTAAAGGAGCTCTCCAAAGTGCCAAACCCTGGCCCCCAAATAACTATGGGCATGTCTACACTGGGCGATATCCTGGGGATTGTCCCGGGATCCCCCCTGTGTGTCCACATGATGCACAGGAGATCCCGGGAGCGGGGGGGGGAGATCCCTGTATTTCCCTGGGATATCGCCATACCCTTTCTTTGTGGCTTTTCCTGTGGTCCCAGGATGATCCCAAGGACCACAGGTGGTGTGGCTAGCTGTCCTGGCTTCTTCCCTCTTCCCCATGAGTAGCGGGGGTCATCTGAAGGAAGGAGCCAGGATGGGATGAGTCCAAGGCCATCGGGGGTGGGGTGGGGAATGGGGTCAGGGCTTCTTTTTTAATTAATTTTTTTTTTTTACTTACTTACTTACTCCTGTATCCTTTTTTAAAAATGGTGGGTGCGACATCCTCCTTCCTCCCTGGATGTCACACACCGCGTCTGAATGCAGGGGGAGGATCTCGCGATCAGCATATCGCGAGATCCTCCCCGCTCCCTCCCGGATCACCAGTAGGTGTAGACATGCCCAAGGTCACCTTAGGTAGGTCCTTCAGAGTTCTGACTGGTTCTGGCTGAAATACAGAGTGGGTTCACTGCCCCATTGAAATAGGAGCCATCAGCCTCAACTGTCATCATGGATAGGCAAACAAATGTGGAACAGATAGACAGGGACAATGAACAGAAAACATAACTGCTTTTTTTAAAAAAAAAATGCTATTCAGGCCATAAGAGAATGGGATCTAGAGAACAGGATCTAACAGCCACCTGATTATAACAGCGAAGACAGCAATGTGAAGAAAGCCATTATGAAATGTATTAGTTGTTATTATGAAATGCATTCATCATGAACATGCTGTCTAAGCAGTAACAAACAGGTTCATCATTTGTGAAAGGCATGACCCATGAGGCTTTTTTCCCCTACTTTCCATGAAATACTAAACCCCCAAAAGGTTTGATGTTACAATTCAAAGTGCTGGTTATCACCTATAAAGCCCTCTACAGCTTGGGACCAGGTTATCTGAAAGACCGTATTCTCCCATATGAGCCTGTCCGTGCTCTGAGCTCTTCTGGTGAGGCCTTTCTCTCAGACCCACCAACATCCCAGGCACGCCTGATGGGTACACAGGAGAGGCTGCTCCAAGGCTCTGGAACTCCCTTCCCGGGGAGGCTAGGCTGGCTCCCTCTGTGCTACAGTTTCAGAGGCAGGCAAAACCCTTTTTTGTTTCAGCAGGAACTATGCTGCACCTGTGTTAATGTATTAGATCCCCCCCCCCCTTTTAACCTGTTACAGTTTTTAAACATTTTAATATGTTTTTAATTTTTAGGTTTAATTCTTTTTTAACTTTTGTAATTTATATTTAAATGTTTTAATGGTACATGTTTTGATCTTGTAAACCGCCTTGAGTCCCATACTGGGAAAAAGGTGGGATATTATTATTATTATTATTATTAATAATAATAATAATAATAATAATAATAATAATAATAACAACAACAACAACAACAACAACAACAACTTTGCTAGAAATTCATTCATCCATTGCAACTTCTATAATATTGGCTGAATTCACTAAATTGTTTTCTAGATATGACTCACTCTCCTTTCATATGCAGAAATCATCATAAGCAACAACAACCAGAGGCTATTTTCGTTTTAAATCAGGCTCTTTCAAACCTGTTTTGTGGATGAACAGGTGAATTCCTCTTTTCTGTGCTTGATTATTACTACCCCAATCCAGCCATTTCATGCAGGTGCAAAAGCTGTATTGCACATGCAATGCCTTCCTTGGTGCAAGGATGTTTTATGCTTTTCAATAGCAAGAGTAAATAATTGCACAAAAGGTATGGACTTCTGGAGTAGGATGGGTGAGGATTTTGTTTGAGTTCAAGACCTTAGCTAGACCTAAGGATTATCCCAGGCAAATGGAGGGGTCAGCCCTGCCTGCTTCCGGGATCCCCTGTGTGTTATTTAGATGCACAGCGATAATCCCGGGACGATCCCAGGATATACTCCTGGTCTAGCCATGGCCAAAGTTTGATAAGTATTTACAAAAGTTCACAAAGTTCTTCATATTTGGAACAAAAATAACTTAAGATTTATCTATTTATTTATTTTAAATTGAATGTGGGAGAAACTAAAATTGACAGATTGATCAATCCAGGTCAAGAACGTTGAGAGTTTTGCTCCAATATACTGTGGATCCCTGTATATCCCTGTATATTCAATAATGTTAGTGCTTACTTACGGTTTCTACCTCTCTTTTTTTTCCCCTTCTGACTGGATCCTTTTCTTTATCAGCTATTTGGTAGGCTGTTACAACCTGGCCCTGCTGGGAATAGCTGTATCTATTGAATTTGGCTGGTGTGGATGGGTGAAAATTTCATCTCCATTCATTTTTGATAAGAATTGACCAAAGTTTTGAAAGTTGTTCATATTCTGGAGAGAAAGAGCCTGAGATTTTAAAAATCTGGCTGTCCCAGAAAATGAATGAGGCACTGGTCTACTCTGGAGGTGGCCCCTCCATGAGCTCAGGAACTCCATGTCAGTTGTTCCATGAGTGATGCTATACATAAGAGTTAAATGTGTGCTTTCCAAGACCAGAAGAGGAGATGGAGCCCCAAGGGGAGACCTCACACACACATACACACACCTTTTCCTATTTGTGCTAACCATATATGAAGTTCTGCATCTCCTGTGAAGTACACAAGTTGTGTGTGGTGAGGTGTGGTCTGGTATGTGTAGAAGGACTCTGTTTAATAATGTAGGAGACATTAAACAAGCAATGAGAAACATAATATCCATGCAACTCTCTTATTAAATAATATAAGTAACTATGTAGAGTATGGCATGGAATGCCTTTCACTGCTATGCTCTTGGATCACATCCTTGCATCAGAGGGCTAATAAAGGTATTTCATGATTATTTCCAAAATTTAGGTTAATTATTTTATTCTTTCATTCCACCTCTCTCTCTCTCCTCTTTCTTTCTCCACTAGCACAATGCTTCCATCTTTCCTTCCAACTCTCCCCAACTTTTGTCTCATGTCTTTTTCAGATTGTTACCTTGCAGGCCAAAATTGATTCCTGTACATAGACACACACACACACACACACACACACACACACACACACACACACATTTTTGTACAGCAACTACTCCGTATTAGGTGCTTCCGTAAATAATAAATTGGTGGTGTTGATGATAACAGAAATTACAACTGAGATAATCTTGACCGATTCCTTGTGTAGCTAGCACAGGCTAAGTAGATTTTTTTTCATGTTTCTATGATGGTGTCTTATTTCTGTTTGGATTTTAACACTGTCTATGGATATTATATTGTGTGTCATTATCCAGAACATCACAAATAAAGCTTCTTACCACAAAAACAATTTTTCTATTGGTTTCTATTCACTAATGCATATAAACATTGTTCATTTAATTATAGACTCCATATACCAGATTCTGAGTAACCTGTCCAGTAATTAATTAATTACACTTTTAGAATGCCCCTTAGGTGAAGTGGTCTGGGCAAAGTATAGTTAAATTAAAAACATGGTATGCAAAACAACAGTGAAACAACGATAAAAACAGCAAGAAACCATAAAAGCAATGCAGTACATAATGAAACCAATATAAAATTAGCAGCAAAACTTGAACATTGGAAATATCTAAAAGCACCAAAGCAGTTCTTAAAATGCCCAGGAGAATCACAGGGTCCTAATCTACACCAAGCAGGATATTTCACTATGAAGGTCGTATATAAAAGCCAGGAGCCACACTACTGCTTTATAGCGGTGTTGAAGTGCACTAACAACTGCTGGGGCCCATTGACACATGTTATAAACCACTTTCATACCACTATATCCTGCTTGGTGTGGCTCCTGCCTTTTATATACTGCTTTCATAGTGCAGTGTCCTGCTTGGTGTAGATTAGGCCAGGGTCTTCATCTAGTGCTCCAGAGACTAAAATGTATGTATGGTGACACCTGAGCCTCTTTGGGGAGGCCATTCCACTGGTGGGGTGCCAACCTTGAAAAGGCCCTTCATTTTGTAGCTTGCCTTGTCTCATTTGATTGGGGCATCTGGAGGAGGGCTCCAGAGAATGACCTCAGGGTCCTGGAAGGTAGTTATGGTAGGAGTAATTTAGGACTCTAAAGATTAAAAGCTGTACTTTTCACTGGGCTTGGTAAAGGACTGGCAAAATCTGACTACATCAGCCTGTCCTAGTTAACAGTCTAGCTGCCCTGTTCTGGATTAACTGAAGCGTCCAGGTTGTTTTCAAAGCCTCCCCCCCCCCATATTGTGCATTGTAATAAACCAAACAAGAGATCACCCAAGCATGAATCACTGTTGCAGGGCTATCTCTGTCCAAGTAGGATTATAGTTGGCACATCAGCTTGAGCTGATAAAAGGTGCTCTGAACCTCAGAGGCCACCTGTATCTCTAGTGATGGATCTAAGTGCACAAACAACAAACCTGATTCTTTATGTGGAGTACAAGCCCCTCCAGAACAAGGTAAACAGCCCTTAACTGGACAGACAAACCATCAACAAACATAGCATCTCCATTTTGACTGGATTGAACCTCTCAGTTTATTGGCCTTTATTCAGTCCAGTACCACAACCAAGCATTAGTTCAGAACATCAACTGCCTCACCTGTACTAGCTGAAAAGGAGACGCAGAGCTAGAAGTCACCCACACATTGTAGGCTGTCACCTCAGCCCACAACCCTAGATAATCTCTCTCAGCAATTCCATGAAGATGTTGAAAAGCATGGGTGGTCAAACTGAGGAACACTGTTGCACACAGGTATTGAACCTCTTTCAGCCCAAGGGGCAAATTCAATTTCACATAAGTTCTTCGGAACCAAATTGTAGTGGTGGGTGGGTCCAAAGGTAAAAGGTAACCAGAAATACACACACACACACACACACACACATAAAAGAGGTGCCAGCATATTTTAGTTTAAAGCTCTTATTGCCAGTAATTAAGCCGTATGAAAGGCATTTTGACCTTTAGGAATAGGGGAAACAAACGCAGTGCAAAATCTTGGAAAACACTGAACAATCAGCAGTAGGAGGAAAGAAGGAGTGGCCATTTGAAGAACTCCGGTGGACTGAATTGAAACACACACACACACACCAGTCACATTTGGTCCATAGGCCTGAGATTCAACATTCCTGATGTAGTACAACTCCCACAGGGCAGAGCACCATCTTCTAGAATCCCAGCTCAATCAACCTACCTAGAAGGGTACCTTAGTCAAGGGTATCAAAAGTTGCTCAGAGGTCCAAAAGAAACAAAGGCCCTTTCTACACCTAAGGATTATCCCAGGAAAATGGAGGGATCATCCCTGCTTGCTCCCGGGATCCCCTGTGTGTCATCTGCATGCACAGGGATGATCCCAGGATGATCCGGGGAGGAAAGGCAGGTGCAGAGACAGCCAAAGTCTCCCTCTCCCAACAACCACAACAGTTTCTGTTTCAAAAAACCCCAGAGAGCTTGTGAACCGCCCAGAGAGCTTCAGCTATTGGGCAGTATAAAAATGAAATAAATAAATAAATAAATAAATAAATAAATAAATAAATAAATAAATCTAGGTTTCAAACCTGATATAGAAAATCAGTTTAATCCAATAGGGCCTGTTCAGCATCTGTAATAATGGCAAAATATTTGCCTATTTCACAGGGCTCATCTACATCAAGCAGATATTCCAATTTGAAAGTGGTATGAAAGCAGTATATAAATAGCAGGAGCCACACTACTGCTTTATTAGGGTGACCATATGAAAAGGAGGACAGGGCTCCTGTATCTTTAACAGTTGCATAGAAAAGGGAATTTCAGCAGGTGTCATCTGTATATATGGAGAACGTGGTTAAATTCCCTCTTCATCACAACAGTTAAAGGTGCAGGAGCTATACTAGAGTGACCAGATTTAAAAGAGGGCAAGGCACCTGCACTTTGCCCACTCTCCAAAATTATGGATAACAGTGGGACCTTCTTTGCATCTGCAAGAATTACCCTGGACCAATGTGTGTATCTTGGTTCATGTCCTCCTCCATTTGTATGTGCAGATATACTGTGAGTCTGCCAGAACACAAACTGGAACAGATGTGTTATAGTTTATGTCTGAGCATCTAAACATCTTTTGTTCTATTTAGCTGTTTTAGTCTAGACAGCAAACTTAGCAGCTGTTCTAATGGAAGTATCACACACACACACACACACACACACACACACACACACACACACACAGCCTACCAAATATACCAGGTTCAATTCCTGTCATCTCCAGGTAGGGCAGGTAAGGACATCTGTCTAGAATTATTGTTGTTGTTGTTGCAGTGCATTCTAACAAAGCGCCGTACATGTGGAAGACACTGGCCCTTTCTACACCTAAGGATTATCCCAGAAAAATGGAGGGATCATCCCTGTCTGCTCCTGGGATCCCCTTTGTGTCATTTGCATGCATAGGAATGATCCCTGGACGATCCCAGGATAAATGGCTGGTGTAGACATGCCCCCTGTCAGTCGATGTAGACCTGGGCAGGGTAACAAGTTCCTCCCTTCTCTACTCTAAACATTATCGAGGTAGATGGATGAATGACTTGATTCAGTATAAGGTAGCTTCTGATGTCCCATACTTTGCACATTTATGATGTGAATCAGGCATGTCTCTGGCCTCATCTACACCAAGTAGGATATTGCAGTATGAAGCGGTATGTAAAAGGCAGGAGCCACACCAAGCAGGATATAGCACTATGAAAGTGGTATATGGTCTGTGTCAATGGTCCCCAGCAGTTGTCAGTGCACTTCAGTACTGCTATAAAGCAGTAGTGTGTCTCCTGCCTTTTATATACCACTTTCATACTGCAATATCCTGCCTGGTGTAGATGAGGCCTCAGAGATCAGCTCTCCCTGAATGAGGGATCTAATTCTGGATAGATGCCCATTATGTTAGGGATGGGTGAACAAGATTCTCAAAACATCAGCTTGCTGCTCATCTCTCCTCGATTTGCACTCACATTTGCGACGAAGAACAGTCGTGGGGAAAATGAGAAAATTATGCAAAACAGACAATTATCTGTATTGTTCCAATTTTAGTATATGTGCTGCCGAAGCGAGCACGAAAAAACAGACAACTATTGATCATGAAAATTGCACTAACCCACCCACCCCAAAGTTGTGCAAATTTCCAGAGTTGTGTAAATGTCCCTTGTAGACTAAAGGAGCATTGAGTGATTTTTTTAAAAAATGCCTGTCTTTGAAATTTACACATAACCGCACATGGAAATTTGTGCAATTCAAATGCAAGCACTTGTTCAAGAATTTGTGAAGCTTTTTGGTCGACACATTCTCCTGTTTGCACTCATTTTCACGGTTGTGAACAGGGCGTGCTTTAATGTTTTCTTGTCCATCCCTGGTTATAGTCCATCAATGCAGCAGGTCAGATTGCTGTTTTTATTATGTTGTATTTTGTAATGCTGTTGTATTTTATGGTTACAGATCTTCAGCTGTGGGGTGGAATACAAATGGAATGGAATTAAATAAATTATTATTATTATTATTATTATTATTATTATTATTATTATTATTGCTGTGATTGTAGTGCTCTTGGTTGTGTTCTAGGAGCCTGGTGTTCTCAGCCTAAAAAAAACACTTTTTTGTAAGACAACATGTAAAGGTTCTCAATTTACCCCATCATTTAATTCAGATAACTCTATCATTCTCCTTTTATGTTCACTTTTAAATTGTTGCACCATTGTGAGCATTTCTAAATTCATGTGACCATGGGCACATCTACACGAAGCAGGATATTCCACTATAAAAGCAGTATGTAAAAGGCAGGAGCCACACTACTGCGTTATAGCCGTATTGAAGTGCACTGACAACTGTTGGGGCCCATTGACACATGCCATATACCACTTTCATACTGCTATATCCTGCTTGGTGTGGCTCCTGCCTTTTATATACCGCTTTCACAGTGCAATATCCTGCTTCGTGTAGATGAGTGCTGAGTATTAATGTGTCATGCGTTTAGGATTAGTTTTTAAAACTGCTATTTTAGTAGGTGGTTCCCAAAGTGCCTAAGAAGCTAGAATAATGATGAAATGTTCCACAGGCATCACATATATTATCTTGTTGGTGTATAAATAATTTCTATGTGTAGGATACAGGGTTTTTTTAGGTTGGAAGGAAAGCATATTTTGAAATGAATATTTCTAGCCTTTGGGGAATGAATATTCCCATTAGACAGAGACAGGCAGCAAGAACTGAGGGGTCAGTGGTTGCAACCCCTAAGCTATTCCTCCTGAGCCTGCCAGCCATCCCCCTCTGTTGGAGCTGTGTTTGCCCCACAGCCTGTCCCACAGCAACCAGCCTGCTGCCCAAAACAGGCTGGTGGCTCTGATTTCAATGGGGCTATGAATCCTCTCTGGGTTTCAGTCAGAACCAGATAGAACTCTAAAGGAGCTATCCAAGGTGTTCGCCAACTTTTGGAGATACGGTTCAGCACCTTAGATAGTCCTTTGGCATTTTGGCTGTTTTTGACTGAAATCAGGGTGGATTCACAGCCCCACTGAAATCAGAGCCACCAGCCTCCACTGCTGCTGTCCTCAGGTGCCTTGGAGGATGCTATACCATCACCAGTGTTGAAGTAAGACTCAACTGACAGTCCAGTCAGTTGCTGTACATGGAATGGGGGACAGTTTGTCCTTTACCTCAGGCAGCAAAATGACTTTGGCCAGCCCTGAGTGTTCCACAGAGCCCACTAATATACCAAGTAGGATCTTTTTTTAAAAAAATAAAACCAAAAAATGAGTACTATGAACCCCAGAGAGGTTCACCTGGACCTACATTATACTCTTTTCAACACCTTTTCATTTTCCCATTATTTTAACAGTTTATCATCTTGGCTTTTTTTTTTAACTTTGCTGTTTTAAATCAGTATTAATCTCTGCATTGCTGCATGGTTTTATCCTGGTTGTGCTTTTATATTGTACTTCTATACCGTGTTTTTATCCTGTTGTTTGTGTTATACTTTGTGAACCGCCCAGAGTGTTTCGGCTATTGGGCGGTATAAAAATGCAATAAATAAATAAATACTTTGAATTGTCTTCATGGTTTTAATTTTTGTGAACCACCCAGACAGCTTCGACTATTGGGTGATATAGAAATGCAATAAATAAAGAAATGCCCCGTATTAACAAAAAATAAAATAAGTGTGCCTAGTTTCCCCACCACTCAAATTAATGCAGAGGAAAATCGGTGAGCACAGGAAAGATGAAACAATCCTTCCTCATGTAAGGGCAAAGAGAAGGCACTCTGTGTGTATTTGTGTTTGTGTTTGTCAGAGGCAAACTGAGGGAGACACGCCGCCCCGCCCCCCCACCGAGCAGAGGATTGAGGACTACAGTGTAATTTTTTTCCCTCCCATTGGAAGGCTTTTTTTTTTAAAAAAAAAAAAAAAGGGAACTCTAAAGAGGAGAGGGGGGAAAGCTGCCCTTCCCCACTTTCTGCCCTGATCAGCATTGCCTGGCATGGCTTCGGAAATGGTGGTTCTTCCGCCATAGACTTTCCCTCCCATATGGTTGCTTTGTAAATAAACACAATATTTGAACATCCCCAGGGCATAAATGTTTTGATTTATATCATATTCATAAGCTAAATAGAGAGCCAGGGGAGGGGAGGGTGAGGATCTCATGATATGCTGATCGTGAGATCATCCCCCTCAGTCCACATGGGCCGTGCGACATCTTGGGCATCACGCCCATCGTGGCAGCCATTTTTTTTTACAGACTGAAGAGCTGGAGCCCCCACTCAGCTCCCCTCCCCACCCTCGATGGGCACGGAGCACCTGAAGAGCTCCATGCCCCATGCCCGGTTCCCGGCTCCTCACATTTACTCACGAGGAGCCAGGCAAAACTGGGATGGCCGCCCACACCTCCTGTGGTCTCAGGACGATCCCAAGACAGCAGAGAAAATTGGGCTATGGAAGGATCTTCCCTCCCTGCCCCTGGGATCCCCTGTGTTTTGTTTTATTCTGTACAGTGCCATGAAAATTGATGGCGCTTTATAAATAAATATTAATAATAATGCACAGGGATGATCCCGGGGCAATCCCTGGGTAGACATGCCCCCTGTAATTATTATTTTATTGGATTATATTGTTCTGCTAACTCTTTCCTCTCATTATCCTATATTTTTCTCCGTGTTTGTAACACATGAAAGATGAAGTCGTTTCAGTGGCAATATTGTCACATCCAAATTATAGAAGTGAAAGAACAACACGAGACTTGGCAAGAGATTCACTTAAAACAAAATGAAAAACGACGGCACTCATTTCCCAGGACACTTTACCTTAAAGAGCCCTGATGATGTTAAGTCAGCCTGAGGAAACCTGTGTCATAAGTGGAGTCAATAAAAACGTTTAGAGATAATGTGTCTCTTAAATCACAAGTGGTAACTCTAGACAAGTCTGAGAAAGTTGCATTGTGATTATCGGCCTAAGGATCAGCCGTGATCCAGGATGCCTTGCATATACAAGAGACAGAAATGTACCCATGACAAATGCTCAACTACAAGGAATACAAGAAAGTGATGTGGCATTTTTTCATCTTCTGCATAGACAGGCACATTGTACCCTTTAGTACCAGGCTGAGGAATCTCAGGTCTGGGGACCTATCCCAGAGTCTCAGGCCATAGCTAGACCTAAGGTTTATCCCTGTATCATCCAGGGGTCAAACCTGTTCACCTAGGTGACACACAGGGGAACCAGTGCTCAGGCAGGGGTGAACCCTGGATGATCCCAGGATAAACCTTAGGTCTAGCTGTGGC
This sequence comes from Elgaria multicarinata webbii, assembly GCF_023053635.1. Lineage (NCBI taxonomy): Eukaryota > Metazoa > Chordata > Lepidosauria > Squamata > Anguidae > Elgaria > Elgaria multicarinata. The sequence goes on from NC_086173.1 coordinate 28,094,718, forward strand.
CTCAGTTTAACACACTAAAACTACCTCACTACACTGACTCTGATGGGGATGGTCATGCCCAGTTGCCAGCATCCCCAGGATTGGCTGCTCCGGATGGTAGATGCTTCTGAAGACCCTTGAGGGCCATTGAGAAGGGGGGATTGGAGAAAGGAACACCGGTGTCTTCAGCCATTCACGGATGAGACGTCTGTAGCAAATCACAATCCAAAACTCTGAATTTGGTTTGGCAGCTAGAGATACCCTGCCCCTGAATGTGGTGGTTCCATTTTTAACTTTAATGATTGGTTAGCCTTTGATGAACCTCTTCTCCATCTTCTCAGGCACAACGAACATGTAGAAGTTGGAAATGGATCCATGGATACACTCCATCAGCCGTTGTGGTTTCTAACCACATGAAAGGGGCTAACGAAAAGCTCATTTGAGCTTCTCTTTTGTTATTTGTGTCACTTGCAAGTATTGTTCATTTGGAAGAGGAATGTGGACAACCCATAATCAAAGCCTTAACTAGCATGCCAAGGATACATGCATACATGTGCTCTTCCTCATGCATCTTTAACTATTTCTTTTCTTTTTGGCAAGAATGCATTTTCATCTGATTTCATTTCGTGATTTTTAATTCCATCGTTCCGTCAAGAGAAAAATCCAGCCACGAGGTCACTGTCCATTTCCCCCACACACACACCTTGCCCACACCTGATTACCCAACAGAGCAGGATGCTGCACTTTGGGGACCTGACCTCAAAGGAACTGAAACCCAGGTTTGCAAAGCCAGTGGAATGGGAGGACTCTCAAAGGCAGCGGAGAGCACACCTGTCATTTCTCCTTGTAGGTGGCAAAGCGCTTGCTAGCATCAAGTTACAAAACGAAGGCACATGACTAGCCCTTCATTTAGCCGTCTCAGCAGAAGGTGAATCAGCATGAAGATAGCAGAATTCCCACCCCACTCCAGGGAAGGTCTTGCTTGCTTACACATGCATGCAACTCCTCCTGGGTCATACTGTTGCAATCTAAGATTTTTATACAATAAGGGCACCCAACTTCTGGAGTCTTTGGAGAAGTGGGAATTATATCACTGCTGGTGAAGCTATCCTAGGCCGCAATCCCTCTTCCATAGCACTCTGGCCAGGGATGACCGGGCTGAAAAGGTTGTCAGTGAGGGGGCACCTGCAAGGTCGAAGGTGGGGACAGGTGAGAGTCATCCCAAAGGACTCTCATCTGTAAGCTCTCATATCCCTGCCTGATCAAAAGTGATTATTCTCCCAGCCTCTGACACCCCTCTCTGTAATGGATTGTGAGTGAGAGCTGTGTTGGGGCTGCTTAGCTTGAAGGTGACCCTCCCAGAAGACAAGAAGGGCACCAGCCAGATTTTTTTTAAAAAAGCAATGCAAGAGAGCGCTGAGGGCGGGGGGAATCAGGCTTCGGAGCTGGAGGATAGGGAGCTACCTTCTTCTGTGTCAGGTCATTGGCCCATCTATCCCTATAATGTCAATACTGACTGGTAGCAAATCTCCAAAGAGTTCAGGCAGGAGTTTTCCCTGCCCTGCCTGGAGGTGCTGGAGATCTAACCTGGGACCTTCTGCATGGAAAGCATCAGCTCTCCCCCTTAGTTATTGCAGACTACCCACTGGCTGTCCTTGATGTACAACAATGAGCCAATCATGGTAGAGGTCCCACAGGGCACTGTAGCCACAGCTGATCTGCATCAGTTCCAGATTGACTGTGCATCCCACACTACCCTAGTACAAGAAAGAAACTAGAGCCAAGTTTGGGCAAATTCACATTTGACATTCCTGTGCATTATTACATCTCCCCCACCCCATGAATTATCATCTGATCCATTTTTGCACTGTAAATATAGCAAACCCTCACATCGTGAATCACTAATTTCACATGATGGCATTTCTCTGGAATCACTCTTTGACATGAGATATTCTGTGAATTTTCGCATGAGAGTAGTTTTCAGGCAAACACTCTCCCCGCATACAACAAAGGTGGTACAGCCCCTTTTTGGATGTCTATCCCTCACCAAAATGCATCCATGAATCAGCCTTAAATCAGGCATCATGAATACAAAACTGTAACTGTCATAATGCAGGTTAAGTGCCACATTGCAGTCAGTCTTCTCAAGCAAATTTGCCTGCAGAAACTCAACTTGAGATTTTCCTCTTTTATATTTTCCATTGTTTTCAGTTATAGATACTGTTGGGTTTAGGGATTTGGTAAGAGATGGAGGAAGCAAGGTATTCAACCGTTGAACAGTAACTGAACTGTTGATACTTAGCATCATTGATTAAAGCCTTAGCTAGACCCAAGGTTTATCCCAGGATCATCCCAGGGTCATCCCTGCCTGCTCCCAGGATATCCTGTGTGTCATTTACATGAACAGGGATGACCCAGGGATAAACCTTAGGTCTAGCTAAGGCCTAAGGCTAAAGATTTGGATTGTTGTTTCTTTAAAGTCATCCTTATTATCTGTTTCACAAAAAACAAAAATTTACCACATTCGATTTTTTTTAAAAAAAAATTTTGGTCAAAATGACATTTCATCTATAATTCAGAATCAATCATTTTAGGAAAATAAGGCCACAGCTAGACCTCAGGTTTATCCTGGGATCATCCAGGGTTCGCCCCTGCCTGAGCACTGGATCCCCTGTGTGTCACCTAGGTGAACAGGTTTGACCCCTGGACAATCCAGGGATAAACCTTAGGTCTAGCTATGGCCTAAGCCCTGTTCAAGAAAACACCACATAATTTTGTTTAACAAATGCTTGCATCCAAATACTCTTCAATTAAGATGCCCCATGGGCTATCATATACCTTTCTTTCCACAAATCACAATATCATTCTAATAGCTAAATATTAGGACTTGGACAGGTACTCTCAGGACCATTTAAACTACTAATATGTTGATTTTCTACAAGTTTATTTCTCACGGCTACCCCCAAAGATTCCTGGGATTTGTAGTTTGGGTTTGGCAAGAGTCCTGAAAACTCTCTATCTGCTGGCACCCACCACCACCACCAATATATTTTCCAGGGTGGGAATGAGATGGTGTGCTCTTATAGTATCATTGCCACCAGATAAAAGGTCTTAGGATGTTTTTAGGATGTTTTAATAATGTACACTATGTTTTTAATTCAGTTTTATGTATTTTATACTTATTGTTGTTTCCTGCCTCGATTCAAACAGAGAGGCGGGTAAGAAATACATTTTTTATTATTATTATTATTATTATTATTATTATTATTTGCAAAAATCCAGAAGACACCAATGTTCTTTTCATTTTGAGTTTAATGAGATGCAGATGATCACACCAGAGAAAAGGAATCACCACCAAAACTAAAACGAGCAAGGAAAATATTTTTGAATGCCATTACAAAAAGAGAGAGAGAAACCATATGGAGCATAATACAGCCAAAGTTAAATCTGTGTAAATCCCACTGATTTCAAAAGGAGTGATTTCAAAAGGTACTTAAACTCTCCCACTGAAATCAACAGAACTTAAGAGAGCTTGACTTTGGCTTGGTCACATGCCCCAACTTTTTAAGCTGCAAATATTTTTACATATTTCTTTGAAAGCCCATTACTGGTCAGCAGAAACACAGGCAAGTAATCACAGAAGTGTACCAAGTACAACATTCATCATTTGCATGAGTAAGTAAAATACTACAGCCATGTTCACATGAATAGTAACTTTGTTGTAGTTCACAGTCACACTATTTCCTCTTCAGTTCTCATTCAGAGTAGTTAAAATAGGAATAAAATATCAGTACAAATTACTCTTCCAACATCATGAGAATCAAATATTCCTGGAACTGTTTCTTCATGAGAATCCTACCTAATCAGAGCAAAATGTGCTCCAGGATTTCCCAAGCTGCCTCAGTTCACCATAGAAAGAAGGATCATTTCTCTACTTGAAAGCAGAGTCAAGGAGAACTTTGGGATACATAAGATAAACGTCATACTCCCTGAAGGGCAGCATGGGAAAACTGTACTCATAAAGATAAAGGATGTGTGAATGGTAAAGAAGTCAGGCGCACACTGTCCTGAATAGCCTCTGTAGAACCTCTTAATGATGTTTGTCTTTGCTCATGCAAACACAGTCTTAGTATCTTTGATCTCAGTTATCTTGACTGGTACCTCCTGCTTTATACCTGGGCCATGAAATGTATCAGCAATGAGTTAAGGACAAAGAATGCAAGCCTAAACATATTCTGAGAGAACAGGCATAGTGGTCATAAGGGACCCAGTCCATTTCTCTAAAAAAGTGCCACTGTTGGGTTCAGTGTGGCTTGGCAGAGATCATCAGAAGAATGTTTCTTTCATCCAAGGTCATGTTGTCATTGCCTCAGTTGCTTACTGTTTCCTGTTTGAAGACCTGATGGAGGTGGAGGAGGTGGTGGTTTTCTTCACAATGGTGCCCCCAGAACTATATCCTCCTCCCCCGATGGAGCAAACTCCTCCACCGCCTATGCTGCAAGCACCTCTTCCACTTCCAGAGCTGAAACCACCAAGGCCACCAGATCCTCCTCCAAAGCATAATCCTCCTCCATATCCACCACCGTATCCACCACCAAATCCGCCCATACCAGAGGTGTTAGTGGTAGAGCCAACCACAGCTGGAAGAGAAGACAACCGAGATTATTCCAGAGTTATTAACAACTAATATTGCCAACTAACGTCAGGGGTTCCTATTTTCTAATGTGGGGCCACAATGGGGACAGCCATCTTCCTCCCCCCAAGAATGTCCAAGAGAATGACACTACACCATGTCTGTCCCAGGGCATTATGTCCCATCAATATGCCAGAGGAGAAGCCAAGCCGCTGCTTGGAGCCTCTGCCTCATCCCTTCTATGGCTCTTATTTTATGGTTTGTATGTATCTGCTACAAGCACCCAGCAATGTTGGTTGCTATTGTCAAAACTGTATCAACACACTGGCATCTTCCAGGACAATTCATTAGGACCAAGAGGATGGTGCTACACTGACATACAACCTCCTGCACACTTATTTGCCTGAGCAGCAAAACATAGGATGGTGCTACTAATTTCAAACATCTCAGCCTAAGCTACCTCACAGGGTTGTTAGGATAAAATGGGGAAGAGGAAGAAAGGCTGCATATAACTATAACAAGTATATTAAATAACAAATAAGAGGTGAATACATTGTTGCTACTTACAGACGCTCACAGCACTTTGGCACTCTCCAGACATCCTGTGAAGAAAAGAAATCAACATTTAGGTAATGGACCAGATCCAGTCGGGCATTTATATAGAAAATTGTGACCATATGCAGTCAACGGCCTGGTTCAGACAACACTCTAAACCATGCTGCTTAACCACAAGATAGTTAATGGAATGCATGCATTCCGTTAACCATTTTGTGGTTAAGCAGCATGGTTTAGTGTGTTGTCTGAACAGGGCCTATATGAACTAATCCCTTGAAGCTCTGTCCCTTTCATTATCAGGCACTGCAGAAGTCAATGTCGTGTGGTAGAGAAAGCAAATTATATTGGATGCAGGAGAGCCAGGTTCAGCTCTTTGATTGGCCGTGAAGTTCACTGGGTAGGTTTGAGCATGCTCAGATGGCCCTAATTCAAGAATCAGGGGCACGGTCTTTCCAGGTTTTGTTGTCCAAGATTGCAATCCTACACAAGTCTACTCAGAAATAACTCCCATTGAGTTCAGTGGATTACTCCCAGTTAAGCATGTTGCAGGCAGGCATTTTGGGCTCAAAGCTCAGGGATTTCTTGTCAGCTTGGCTCCCCAACTTGGTGCTCGCTGAGTCAGGCAATCGCAGTGGGCCTCACTCCTCTGCCAAGCTGCAAAATGGCAGCTTCATCTCTTTTGTAACGGGCCCTTTTATGTAAACAGCAGTCATTTAGGCAAAATTACAGTGATCTATTTAGACCATTTACCAGTGTAAATGGCCAATTTATGCCTGCAATTTTATGTAAATGGCCCACTTACAGCCACCATTTGTGCAATAGGGCCCTTTACGAGAAAGGCTGAGCTGCCATTTTTATACCAAATGGCAGCTTGGCAAGGGAGTAGGAGGACAGGTGCTGCTCACTGGGGACTCACAGACTGCCAGTCAGCTTGGCACATGTGTCAAGCAGAGCCAGGCAGCCAGCAGGGCTCCAGCCAGTGGCACACGAAACACGGTATGGACATCTATTCGTACTCCCAGGTAAGTGGGCATAGCATTGCATCCTAAATCAGCATGATCCTTTAGTTCATGCTGGTTTACCTTATGTAATGCACATGGTGGATCCCCTCCTCCCCAACACGAAATGTAGGGGAAAGGTACTTGTATTTCCTTGTGATTCTTCCCATGATCCTGCTACAGTATGCACTTAGCAGGAACATGGGCAAAAAAAAAACCCATCAGGATTTGCACTTCTGCAGCCTAATCTCAGCACACACCATTCCAGCAAGCTTAACCATAGATTAAATGAGCCAAAGCAGTTCATCTTTGTAGTGTTTTTCCCCTTTGGCCACTGAGTACGCACAACCCATCCGGACACTTCTGGCCTAGCGTACAGTGGGCTTGAGTCCCAGCACCTCTCCTTTTAGCATTTAATGTCTAGGTTCAACCAAACCTTTCACTAGACTTTCCCAGGGCTAGAAGGAAGGGGTTAAATGACAAAAAAGCTCATTTCCCCCCATTGTTTCTTCAGAAAGATATGCACATTGTCCTCATTCCTGTATCTCTCGCCCACCTGCTCTCCTCTCCTTCCAGCAACTTCCTGTAGGTGGCAATTTCAACATCAAGCGCCAGCTTGACGCTCATCAGTTCCTGGTACTCCTTCAGGAGACGGGCCATTTCTTCCTTGGCCTTCTGCAGCGCTACCTCCAGTTCAGAGAGCTTGTCCCTGGCATCCTTGAGTGCCAGTTCACCACGTTCCTCAGCCTCTGCTATGTTAGCCTGCAGCTTCTCACACTGAAAGGCAAGAGAGAGATCCACAGAACTGTGAATAATAATGCTAATGAAGATAACAACCAATCCATAGGAACCGTGTATGAATACCACGTATTTGCGAGAGTCTGAAGTAAGAAGGTAACACCTAGGCCATAGCTAGATGGGGGGGGGATCCCAGGGCGATCCCCGGGATCATTCCTGTGCATCCACATGACACACAGGGGATCCCGGGAGCAAGGGGGGATGATCCCATTTTAGGCCCACTTTTTCCGGGACCACGGAACATGTGGGTGGGTGTCGCGTTTTGTCCCAGCTTTTGCGCATGAGCGCTCCTTCATCTTTTTAAAAAAAACCAAAATGGCGGATGCGATGTCCTCTCCCTCCAAGGTTGTCGCACGCTGCATGTAAGCAGAGGGGGAGATCTTGCAATAAAAATATCGTGATATCTTCACCCCTCCGTCACGCTGGACCAGGTAGGTCTAGCTGAGGCCTTAGTCACCAAAAACTAATACCTGTTATGTAAAGTCCCCATACTAGATTAAATGATATGGCCTGAATATAAAAGGCCAAGTGAAATCAGGGCTGTGTGTGTTCACAGGGGTAGAGGAAGTACACAGAAAATGGTATTGGGCCTAGAATTCCGCATCATGAGAATCTGCCTTTTCTTTTCCTTTTTCTTGAAGAAAAAATGGAGGGCCCTTATCCTGTAATCTAAGGGCTGTCAGGATAATATTACCCCCCACCCCCCAGTGCCATGATAGGCCAGCAAAATGTTGCACTAGCAGCTTGAGGCTTGCATCAAGGTTTTATCTGCCTTGCCTGGCATATTTCTAGCTGTGTTTCTGATCACACTATGGCAGCTAAGACAACAGCACAGGGTCAGGCTGACCAGATGAAGGGTTGCACAGAGTGAAATTCCACAGGGAATCCTCCTCGCCACCTCCACACTCCCAGGCTATTCCCGCAAAACTCCCCAGCCTTACCTGCTTCTTGACATTATCCATTTCAGATCGTAGCCTCTGGATCATCCGGGTTAGCTCAGAGATCTCAGCCTTGGTGTCTCGTAGGTTGTCACCATGTTTCCCAGCTGTGACCTGCAGCTCTTCGAACTGGCATGCAGAAAGAAATGAAGGATCACATTTTGTTATGTCTGGCAGCAAAAGCTTTTATAACAAGTCCCAATCGAACAATGACTACGGTTTCACCAAGCTCTCCACTATCTCTAGGAGGTTGTCTCCCCCGCCCAAAAGGAGATGAGGAGGTGCCAGTTGGACTTTTCCAACTAAAAGCTTGCCTGCTTGCAATTTCTGAAGTGGCACTGGTGGATTACTGACCATTTTCCAGCAGACCATCTAGCGCCTTGGAGAAGGACCATAGCTCAGTGGTAGAGCACTTGCTTTGCATGCAGAAGGTCACCGTTTTAATCCCTGCCATCTCCAGGTAGGGCTGGGAAAGACTCCTGTCTGAAACCTTGGAAAGCTGCTGCCAGTCAGTGTTAACAATATTGGGCTAGTTGGATCCATGGTTTGACTCAGTATAAGGCAGCTTCCTATGTTCTGCCTGCTGTTTGCTGGCTTTGTTTCTCAAGAATGCGGGTCTAGATGACCTTGGCCTGCTCCAAAGGTCATTACTTACATGCCAAAGCAAGAGTAAATACTCAGGATCTCTGGCACCAATGCTATAGCCTTTGGGACATCAGATAAAGAGCCTGACCCAGGCATTTTACAAACAAGTTTGGTGCTTTTTGATAATTGCCCAGTTCTATTTTTTTACTTTGGTTTTATTATGGGCTGCATTGCTTTTACTCCTTGTCACTGGTTTTAACATGTGCTGTTTTTCTATAAGTGTTTGATTGTTCTACTGCCTGTCATGTTTTTAATTTTTGTACAAAGTAATTTTAATTTACTTCTTCTGTGCCCAGAGCACTTCAGTTATATTGGGCACTCTAAAAGTGTAATTAGTTAATTAATGGACCAGGTTACCCAGAGTCTGGGATGTAAGAAAAGCATACAAGAAAATGTTGTGTGCATCAGAAAAGGAGACAAATAGAAATTTTGTTTTGAGGGCAAGAGGCTTTAATTGTGATACTCTGGAATAATGCAAAGTAAGACAATTGTGTGCCACAGACACTGCTAGGCCTAATCTACACCGATCAAGTTATTGCACAATGGGCATGTCTAGATGGGGCAATATCCTGGGGATTGTCCTGAGATGATCCCTGTGCATCCACATGATGCACAGGGGATACTGGGAGCATGGAGGGATAATCCCTCCCTTTCCCTGGGACATGGCCCTACCCTTTAATCCCGCTTTTTGATCCTGAGACCATGGGACGTGTGGCCAGGCGGCCAGCCCAGTTTGTCCCGGCTCCTCATGACTAACCGCAAGGAGCCCAGAACTGGGCATGGGGCACGGAGTTCCTCAGGAGCTCTATGCCCATCGGGGGTGGGGTGGGGGGAATTGGAATATATATAAACAAAAAACAAAATGGCGGGCGCAATGTCCTCTGTCCTCCCAGGATGTCACACACCGCGCCGCATGTAGACAGAGGGAGAGGATTCCGCGATCACCGTATCACAAGATTCTCCCCCCTCCCTCCAGAAAGCCGGGAGTTCTAGACATGCCTAATGAAAGCAGTATGAAAGCAGTATATAAAAGGCAGGAGCTACACTACTGCTTTAGAGTGGTATTAATATGCACTGACAACTGATGGGGCCCACTGACACATTCCATATACCATTTTCATACAGCTATATCCTGCTTGGTGTGGCTCCTGCCTTTTATATACCAATTTCATAGTGCAATATGTTGCTTTGTGTAGATTAGGCCCTAGAATCCAAGTAGAAATACATGTAACCTTCACACACCACACCATCTTCATACAGGGTAGTTATGCCTTAGCTGATCAGGGATTCTAAGGATGCACTATTGCTTTGTAATCTAAAATATATTTGAAGGGATCCCCATTAAAATATAGTAAAACACATACAACTGAAGCTAGTCCAATCCTGGTTTAAATTAATCCAGGGCCTTGGCTTTCCAGAGTAATGAACACCTGGCCTCGTAACTAGGGTACCATATGGGAAGGAGGACAAGGCTCCTGAATCTTTGTGTAGAAACGGGAACTGGATGCATGCAGAACCTGGTGAAATTTCCTCTTCAGCACCACAGTTAAAACTCCAGACCAGATACAAAAGTGGGCAGGGCTCCTGCAGCTTTAACTGTTGGGATGAAGAGGGAATTTCACCAGGTCCAATATAAACTTCTCCTGCTGACCTTCAAAGCTTTTCACGGTCTAGCTCCTTCCTATCTCTCCTCTCTCATCTCACACTATTGCCCCGCTCGTGCTCTTCGCTCCTCTGATGCCATGTTTCTCGCCTGCCCAAGGGCCTCTACTTCCCTTGCTCGGCTTCGTCCATTCTCTTCTGCTGCCCCTTACGCCTGGAATGCTCTTCCAGAACATTTGAGAACTACAAGTTCAACCGCAGATTTTAAAGCTCAACTAAAAACTTTTCTTTTTCCTAAAGCTTTTAAAACTTGATGTTGTGCAGACTTCTACTGTTACTTTCTACTGTTAGTTTTACCCTACCCTGTGCCTGCTTACCCTACCCTGTACCTGTTTGCATTCTCTTCCCCTCCTTATTGTTTTACTATGATTTTATTAGATTGTAAGCCTATGCGGCAGGGTCTTGCTATTTACTGCTTTACTCTGTACAGCACCATGTACACTGATGGTGCTATATAACTAAATAATAATAATAAATAATAAATATATACAAATGACACCCTGCTGAAAAACAGTTAAATACAACTGTTAAAGATACAGTAGCCCTGACCTCCTTTCCATATGGTCACCCTACTCAAAGAAGGCATGAGTTTGGGCAATGAGCAAAGGTTCTTGTGCTCATGTTAGGGGGGCATCTTAGATTGGCAAAGCTTGATAGGCAAAAGCGCATGAAAACTCACCTTTCCTTGGTACCAAGATTCTGCTTCTGCTCGGCTTCTTTGGGCAATTTCTTCATACTGAGCTTTGACCTCTGCAATGATACTGTCCAAATCCAGGTTTCGGTTGTTGTCCATTTGAAGGACAACAGAGGTGTCAGAAACGGTCTGCTGCACCTGGCTCAGTTCCTGCAAAAGAAACGCAGACATCAGTTGACCATACCATCACTCCCTCCCCTTACCTATGTTCATATCCTGACTCTCCTCTTCCCCTCCCTCTGTAGAGGCAGTTAATTCTATTTTCAAAGGGTTCTGGGTAGTTGTGGGAGTCCACTTCAGCACCCCTAAAGAGGGTTTGTAATTTCTCAGATCCCCAAAAACTGAACACAAAAATTAGTCGCCGCTGACGTTTTCATACACTAGCCAAATAGCCATCATAACAGCGGGTGGTGTGTGGGGACAGATTAGTACATTGCAAAAAATGCATCTCTACGTGTTCTGCACACTGAAGTATATTGTGGCCCCTGTGGGTGGGTTCCCTGTGAGTGAGAGTAAGGCCATCCAGTGTTGGATGGAGACAGTTTTTTCCTCTCACCTCAACCGTGAACATGTGGTGCAGTTGGGGACATCGTTGGAATGATGGCTTAAATGGCTTCCTGCACCTTGTGACACCGCCACTGGCTTCAATCAATTCAGGAGGCCCAGTGTGGTATAATGGTTAGAGTGTGGATTAGGACTGGGAGAGATCCTGGTTCAAATCCCTCTTCAGCCATGAAGCCCACTGGGTGACCTGGAGCCAGTTATGATCTCTCAGCCTAACCTACCTTGCAGGGTTGCTGTGAGGATAAAATGGGGGTGAGGAACCAGATGTACTGCCTTGAGCTCCTTGGAGGGAAGGTGGGTTATAAATGTAATAAGTAAATGTAGAACTCCACCTCTTTATTTGCAAGGATATATGCCAAGGTACCGGATTCCAAATCAGAGTAACTTACACACAAAACACATATCCAATAATATTTTTGCCGTTTCTTAAACATGCAAGGAGTGATAAGAATTTTCTGATCAATCCTAACCATGATTACTTTTCATTGCTTTCAATGAATTCATCCACCTTTGGAAGTACATTCAAATTAGGAGAAGAATTCTTCCATTCCTCCTTCCATTCAGGTCTAATGTTTTCACAGGTACCCACCGAAAATGGCAGGACTACTTACAGCTTCATGCAAACAAGTCAGGAAGTTGATTTCATCCGTCAAGGCATCCAGTTTTGCTTGTAGTTCTACTTTGTTCATGTAAGCAGCGTCCACATCCTGAAAAATAGATCGGGGGAGGTTCAGTCTCCTGGACTCTTGTTAGATACCATTTTATAAGGGCTATGAAAAGGGTGCTGGGATCCTAGACTGTCCAGTTTCAATAACACAGCACCATCAAAGTGGCCCCTCTAGGATGCCATTGCTCTCTTGACGGCTCTCCCCTCAGCCAACAGAGAAGGCGTAACGTCGGCAGCAGGTACTCTTTATTCTCAGGCCTAGTCTGAAATAATGCATCTTGGGATATCAGTACTTCAATGTAATGATTGGCTGCTGGATGGGGCTAACCAAGAGGCTATTTGCAATACAAGAAGGACAGAGTCATGGTAATATTGCTTATTGAACTGACTAGTTATCAAGGGAGGGTAATTAGCTTTATTTATTTATTTATTTATTTATTTAAAAGCATTTTTATCCCACCCTTCAGCCAAAAAGACTCTCAGGGCAGCTTACAAAGATAAGAAATAACACAGTCTTAGGGTGACCATATGAAAAGGAGGACAGGGCTCCTGTGTCTTTAACAGTATTGAAAAGGGAATTTCTGCAGGTGTCATTTGTATATATAGAGAACCTGGTGAAATTCCCTCTTCATCACAACAGTTAAAGTTGCAGGAGCTCTGCCCTCTTTTAAATCTGGTCACTCTAGTATAACTCCTGCAGCTTTAACTGTTGGGATAAAGAGGTAATTTCACCAGGTTCTCCATATATACAAATGACAACTACTGAAATTCCCTTTCTATGCAACTGTTAAAGATACAGGAGCCCTGTCCTCCTTTTCATATGGTCACCCTACGCAGTCCCTACCCGCAGACTCAGAATCTAAACCCAACAAAAAAGGAAATTGTGAGGGAGGAGGAAAATAGGCAAATTTAGGCACTAGATTTTTTAGTTGCAAACTTACATTTCAGTGCATCGAAAGCCAAGTTTCCTTGAAAGAAAGGGAAAAAGCACTTACCTTTTTCAAGATCACAAAATCATTCTCTGCTGCCGTACGCTTGTTAATTTCTTCCTCATATCTGCAATGCAAAGATAATAATAACACTAAATTTAGGTTTCATTGCTTTTTCTGTTCCACCTGTACACTTGTTCTCCAAGCCTATCATTTTCTATGCCTTCCAACCACAATCTCTAACATATGCTTCATTTATATAGGTCCTTCAACTCCGAGTTAAAACGTTCCAAAGTCTTTAAGAAGCTGAATCTTGGATGATGATGATGATGATGATGATGATGATGATGATGATGATAATAATAATAATAATAATAATAATAATAATAATAATAATTCCTGAATCTGTAAAAGACAGCATGACTTGGCAATGCCCGTCATGTCCATCTAGAAAAACCGCCCTGAGTGAGAAGAGACAATAATAATAATAATATAAAACTTATGCAAGATATGCAAAATTGTTTTTATTTTCCATAATATATTCTGATGACAAAACTGCCATCCAGGTTTTTTAAAATCTATATCAGTATGGAGGGATGAGGGAAGGATATTCATCCCTTCCCCCCCACCCCATTATTTCTCAATTGTCCTAATCGTTAAAGCCTTTCTGAATTTGCTTGGCATGCAGCATCTGGGCTAATTCCTACTCATTTTGAGGGTTATTCAGCATCCCCAGGTTCATGACTTTTCTCATTTTTTTCACTCTCTCTCTCGTTTGCCAGGGTGCATTCCACATTCTTTGGCATCAGCCAAACAAAAGTTTTTGTTTAATACCACCCAGAATGGCAACAGAGTTTTCAAGTGCACCTCTTTATTAAATAACAACAATGTCTATTTTTGAGTGTTGCATGTCACCAACTGTGTGCCTTATATTTGCCAAGAAGATAAATACAACTGGGTGATTGTATAAAAATAATAATATGTGCCTTTCAAAACAGGTTACTCTGTACATCATATGGGATGAACATGACACACCTCAAACATAACAATGAAAGAGATTGTCCAGTATCACAGAAGGCAGACCAAAGGCCTTAGCTAGACCTAAGGATTATCCCAGGCAAATGGTCATCCCTGCCTGCTCCCGGTATCACCTGTGTGTCATTTGGATGTACAGGGATGACCCCAGGATGATCCCAGGATATAGGCCTGGTCTAGTCATGGCCCAAGAGGAGCCAAGTTCCAATCCCCCTTCAACTCAGAAAGTGGCCTCAGGATAGTTTCAGCCTCACCTACCTCGCAAGGCAGTTGTGAGTATAGCATGGGATAATGAAATTTCCACTTAGAAAATCCCTACAATTTTTAAATGGGTAGTGGAGTCAAATTCTGGAAAGAGTTTGCTTTTGCCCCATGCTTTTTACCAATTTATGGTGGGACACGCTCTCAGGTTATTGTCATGTGCTAACATTTTTCCTAGATCAAAATCACTGCATACATGTACAATCATCACATGTAAGGATCTACAGAGGAGATGCACATCGTTCCTTAGACGGAAGCACTTTCTGCATAGGCACTATTGTAACAACTGAAATGGCCTTCATTAGAGAAGGTTGGGAAAAGAACCCTTCCCTATCCCTGGCCATTTCTTTCCAACCAATGGGGGTGGAGGATTGGGTGACATCTAGCGGTGGGGAAGAAAGTTCTTTCCAATCTTTGGGAGGTTTCTTCCTGCCCAAACACCCTGGAAACCTCCAGACTTTGGCTGAGTCAAAATGCCCAGCCCAGACTGTTCATTGGACACAAAGTATCTCAAGTTTTCCTAAAAAAACCTATATCGATTTTGGTACGGAAGAGCACTTATTAATAGCCAACTCTGGATCCCTTACTTGTTCTTGTAATCTTCCACAAGATCTTGGAAGTTTTTTAGCTCTGATTCCATTCCTCTCCTTTCATTCTGAAGACAATCCAGCTGTCTCCTGAGGTTACTGATATAAGCCTCGAAGAGTTGATCAAGGTTCTTCTGACCGTGGCCAGTCCCGTGGCCCTGTTCTTGCAAGAGTTTCCACTTGGTCTCCAGAACTTGATTCTGTTGTTCTAGGAAGCGGACCTAATCCAAGAGAAGAAGGGAAAAAGGAGAATGGTCAGACAAAAGGAGTTATGAACTTGTACTCCAATGACCCTTATTGACCAGGGATGCTGCCTATGTTTTCTAGTTTCTATGTAAATTTTTGTTCCTGTTTTGACTTTTGGAGAGAACTTGGGAATACTTAAAAATGTTATTGTGAATTGTTGTGCGTCAGAATTGATCCCTCTTCCATTTGGCCATGGCTAGGGTGACCATATGAAAAGGAGGACAGGGCTCCTGTATCTTTAACAGTTGTATTGAAAAGGGAATTTCAGCAGGTGTCATTTGGATATATGGAGGACCTGGTGAAATTTCCTCTTCATCACAGCAATTAAAGCTGCAGGTGTCCTGCCCTCTTTTAAATCTGGTCACTCTAGTAGTGCTCCTGCAGCTTTAACTGTTGTGATGAAGAGGGAATTTCACCAGGTTCTCCATATATACAAATGGCACCTGCTGGAATTCCCTTTTCTATGCAACTGTTAAAGATACAGGAGCCCTGTCCTCCTTTTCATATGGTCACCCTAGCCATGGCTAGACCAGACCTATATCCCAGGATTGTCCCGGGATCATCCCTGTGCATCCAAATGACACACAGGGGATCCAGGGAGCAGGCAGAGATGACCCCTCCATTTGCCTGGGACAATCCTTAAGTCTAGCTAAGGCCTTTATCTCTGGAAAATGGGTTGGGAAACCTGTGGCCCTCGATGTGATGTTGGACTCCAACTCCTATCAGTCCCAGAGAGCATGTCAAATGGTCGAAGATGATGGGAATTGTAGTCCAACAACACCCGGGAGGCCATAGTTGCCCAGCCCTGATCTAGAAGTTATTTGTCTCAGTTTTCCTTCCAAATTCGCACTTCTTCAAATTTTGCAATGGAGTTTGGCAGTCAAAACATTTGTATGAAGATGCATATATAAGGTGAAAGTGCACACAAATATGCACATATTTTCAAAAGTCCATTTTATTAGGAAAAATACTCAGAAAGAATGGGCACATCAGAGAAAAGTGCTCATAAAATGCATATATTAGGAGAAATGCACACACACAGGTATACGAATTTTCACGCAAACTTGAAAAAAAGCATTCTCAAAGTTCGGGATGAATCAAACTTGAGACTGGAAAATGAGACATGGAGAGAAACCCAAAATGACAAATTCGTCCATCCCTAATTTAACTTCCAGGGCTGCTGTGCAAAATGTCAACACCCTCCACTACCAGCAAATCATCAGGTTACAGGGCGAACCCCTCGTTCATCAAACTGCATCTATGCATTTTATGTATTTTATAATTACTGTTGTCCCCCGCCTCGATCAAAATGGAGAGGTGGGTAAGAAATAAATTATTATTATTATTATTATTGTTATTATTATTATTATTATTATTATTATTATTATTATTATTATTATTATCTCTCTCCTCAAGCTGGGCCTTTGCCTCAATGCCACCCTTCCTATCAGTGGCCCTGAGGGAAAGGGCCGCTGACCCTATCAATTAAACCCAGGGCTGTTGAACTCAGGAGTCAGGGCTTATCATACTCAACCTTGCATGCACCCTATGAAGGCCACTCTAAATGGCACCCCATTTGGTCTTCCCGCCTGACTTTAAACTCTTCTGCAAGAGAAACATTTTGCTCCTTATTCTCACACTAGCCAGGCTACTCCCACAGATGGGAGCATGGCCACTACTCATCTCCTGATGAAGGAACCACCACCTCTTCTGAGAACTTAAAGGAAGCTGGACAAAAGCTGGGGAACCCATTCCATTGCTCAACTCCCAGATAACTGAAACCATAGAAACAGGAGCTCCAGTCTGGCCAGTGTCCCCCCTATGGAACACTTGACATGGCTGTTAATCCAGACCTGCCTCCTGCCGTTGCATTCCACAAGACCATACTCAGAGCTTCTTCTAACAACACCTGGGCACCTTCCTTCGTCCAAAGTCTACTGTTCATCCCACCTTTCCTCCTGTGCTGCCCACAAACTCTGTATTACAGCCTCTGCCTCTTAATCCTTCCTAAGTCCAATAGGTGGCTGAGGCCTTAGCTAGACCTAAGGATTATCCCAGGCAAATGGAGGGCTCATCCCTGCCTGCTCCTGGGATCCCCTCTGTGTCATTTGGATGCACAGGGCTGATCCTGGGACGATCCCAGGATATAGGCCTGGTCTAGCCAGGGCCTGAGAGATACGATGGGGAAATGACAAGGAATGGAATGCATTTGTTGTATTTCCAACTGATACACTTTTAGGGAGGACTAATACTATGCCCCAGGGTCAGGTGTGGATCTAATGCACATCTAACATCCACAGTCCAGTGGGATCCATAGCAGCTTCTACTCTCTCCTACCTATCAGGGAGGAGTCATTACAGGACCAACATGCCTAGTTTCTGTGTGTCGGCCCAGGGCTATCCTGGGAAAAGAAGGATGCACCCATCTTTTCCCCTCATAGCTTTCACTGACAGCAGATTAGTACTGACAGCATGAAAAAATCAATACACAATACAAACTAAATAAACTGGTTTAACAATCAAGTATCTCCCCAGGGAATCCAGGGAAGTATAGGGTTTTGGCGGGAAGAGCAGAGAGACTCTCTAGAACTACAGTTGCCACAATTCTTTGCAGGGAGCCAGACCAGCTATATTTGTATAGATTTTGTAGAGTACATATGCCCTTCAACTGTTTTCTTCTTTCAGTTCTGTTCCTATTTCCTTGAACTTCTTTGGTTCTACGTACGATCCCCTTGGGAGTCACATCTGACCAAACCTTTGCAGAGTACACAGGTTATATATATAACGACCCATGTTTCCTCTCCATTTGAGATTTAGGAGCAACCGTATTTAAAATTGTAAATCAAAGCTTCTAAAATTACTTCACATTTATCCAGTCTTGACATGCATGATAATAAATAGACAAAAATCAGACCAGATCTTATACAGACAATTCTCCTATAAAATATTCTTAAAACAAAAAGGGCAGGAAACAAAAGAAAACCCTTGATCACATTCTTGTAATCATCTCACCTTGTCGATGAAGGAGGCAAATTTGTTGTTGAGGGTCTTGATCTGTTCCCTCTCTTCTGACCTCACTTTTTGGATCTCTGGGTCTATCTCCAGGTGGAGGGGCTGCAGGAGGCTCTGGTTGATGGTCACCTCTTTGATGCCTCCAGGTGGGCACACTGGAAACCAAGGGCCACCTGAACCATTAAAGCCACTGTCAATCCCACCACCACAGCGCCCACCAACTCCAAAGCCACCGCCACCACCTTGGCCACAACCACCAAAGCCCCCACCATAGCCACTGCCACCAAATCCACCACTGGAGATTCTCTTGTTGACCCCTAGATTATACAGGCTCCTGCTGCCGAAACCACCACCACCACCTCCTCCGCTTCCTCCACGGATGGAACACCCACGAGTGGTGGAAGCGGTGTTGAAGGTGACTTTGCTTCCACCCCCAAAGCAAGCAGAGCTGGAGCTGAATCCTTTGTTCCTTCCTCCACTGCTTTGGGCATAGGACTGGCGAGACATGGTGGTGGGTTATCAGGGAGGCTGTCTTGGTGGTAGAGTTGGCGGTGGTGCTTCCAAAGAAGAGTTCCCAGTAATGAATGAAACTGAACCCCTCTGACAGCAGAGGCGACAGTCTACCTTTTTATTCATTCAGAGACTTGGCTGGTTGACAGGGGAGTGGAAAAGAAAGTAGTCATTTTTTTCTCCGTTGTATTCATGAGCTTAGGTGTGCTTGGCACCCTCCCTCTTCCTCTGTGCCAAAAACTGACCTTCCCTGAAACACACCCTGAAGAGCTGAAGAACCCGCAGCAGAAGAGTGAACTCTTGACAACCCCAGATTAACTGCATCACCCTTCTGTCAACTAAGACAAGATTCCTCTAAAAGCCTTGCTTGCACGGCAGGGCATGACAAGTTCCCTTGAGATTCTTTTGCCCCGCAGGGAAAATAATCCCCTGGCTAAGACATATCCCTATCACTCCCTTTTTATTAAACCTGCTGGCAGACGATCCTTTTCAGAGGGTTCCAAAAAGAAACCCACTGACACACACCGTTCGAGTGAAAGTATGGATAGATGGCTATCCACACCCAAGGTTGCACCACATTTCTCAACATTTATTTTCTTGGAATAAATGAAATAAATCCAACATGAACTCTCACTGCTGCGATACCGGGGGGTGGGGGGCAGTTTGCAGGGAGAGAGATTTTCTCCATTCAGCTTTCAAAATAAATGACACTATTCAGACAAGAGCGAGGGAGCTTGTAGGGGGCAATGATGACTCCTTATGGATTATATTACATTTTTATCTGGCCCTTTTCAAAGTGGCAAGACCTGATTCTCAGCACACATACACACATTTTATCATCCCAGCTGCCCATTTATCATTCTGGAAGTATAAAGTTAGAAGAAACCTCAAAAGCCATGTAGTCCAACCCTCTGTCACTGCAGGAAATCTATTGGTACGAGATCCGTGATAGGTGGAGATCGAGTTTCTGTTTGAAAATCTCTAATGAAGAAGAGTTCATCACCTTCCAAGGCAGCCTGTTCCACTGATAATTTATGGAAGGGTTATATCAAAATTGTGTATAGGAACATAAGTTGAGCCCTGCTGGATCAGACCAAGGGTCCATTTAGTCCAGGATTCTGTTCACACAGTGGCCAAGCTGTCAGCCAGGGACCTACAAGCTGGACATGGGTGCCAGAGCACCCTCCCGCCCATGTTCCCCAGACATTGGTTTTCATAGGTAGGCATGTTGCGAGCATCTGAGACAGGGATGGGATCTGATGGTCTCTCCTCCGTTTGGCCCTGCCAGACTGTACTCAATGAGCAACCACACTAGCTCTGCCATCACGGTAGCCGGAATAAGAGAAGGATGGGGAAGTGGAATTCCCCCCCTTCTTCCTCTCATCCCAGCTACCGCAACAGCAGTGGTGGGACAGAAGGTGGACAAGAGGGGAGCAGTGCTCCCCTCTCATCCCCTATTTTGCACACAGCATGGTACTGTAAGGGGAGAAAGAACTACTTTGCGGAGCCCCTTTACGTAGATGGCCCCTTTACGGCTGCCATTTAGGGAAGATTAGATTTACAGAAATACCCGAGTCACTTTTATGAAACATGCAGGCTGCTATCCCTGAACTCCACCACTCCCACCACCCACCGTTCTGCATCCTGACCACACTAGAACAGGGGTGGGCAGGAAGAAAATTAGGAGTGGGCGAACTCACCAGTGCTCGCCCGGGTGGTCGCTTGCCCCACTGCCACTACCCACCCCTGTTCGCTGGACCGGGCGAGCCTCTTCTGAGGCCCAGTTTCTCCAGGCCAGCACTTGGCAGCTGCCTGCCTGTGTGCCAAAATCATGCACTTGCCCTTCCTGCATCAATGCCGGCCGTGATCAACACCGTGGGGGGGGGGAGTGTGCAATTTTGAAAGCCTCAGTAAATTGCGTACTCCTCCTCCTGAGCCAATGGCGGCTTTGAAGGCCTCATTAATGCAAGGATAAAGATGCAAATGGAGCATTCACTTCTTTACCTTTGTGTCAATGGGGGCTTTAAGGCCGTCATTCATGCAGGAAGGGCACATGCGCAATTTTGGAGGATGGGTGGGCAGCTGCCTAGCACTCACCAAGTGCTAGGGAGAGGTGTCCAATGCTTGTGCTGAGAGCACCTGACTGGGGCCCTTTCTGCACCTAAGGGTGTAGAGGGACGCAGGGGAGACAATCCCAGGATTTCCAGCTTCTGGGATCATGGCCCTGTGTCCAGACGTCCACGCGATGCCCCGGAAGTGAAGAGGGATGTCGTGCCTATCGTGGGAGCCATTTTTTTAAGTAACAGGAGCCAGAGCCACTTGCACTCCAGCAAAATGTTCATGGTTGTTGTTGCTTTTTAAAAGCCCCAGCCCTGCTCCCCACCCCACCCCTGATGTCCCTGGACTGCTCCCAGCATGGCTTCTTCCCTTTGCTGACCCCCGCTACTTGCAGGGAGGAGGGAAGAAGTTGGGATGGGTGCCCACACCAGTCATGGTCCTTGGGATTGTCCCAGGACAATCAGGTTTTCCTGGGGGGGGGGGGGGAAGGGGGAGGTTTCCCTTGAAAACCCATGCCCATCGCCCCATGCCCCAGGAGTCCTTGTGTGGACAACCCCGGGGGAAAAGGCCGGTGTAGAAATGGCCGGGGCCAGATGCAGGCTGAGGGGTTGGGCAGGCTCCTGGACCCAGTCAGCCACTAGTAGTGATGGCCACGAATTTGGATTATTTTAAAAGGGGTTAGAAAAATTCCTGGCAGAAAAGGCTCTCCATGGCTGCTAGTTGAGATGCCTCTAGTATCAGAGGCAGTATGCCTATGAGCACCAGTTACTGGGGAACATGAGCAGGAGGGTGCTGTTGCACCCATGTCTTGCTTGTGGGTTCCTGGTCAACAGCTGGTTGGCCATTGAGTGAACAGAATATTGGGCTAGATGGACCCTTGGTCCAGTCCAGCAGGGCTCTGCTTATGTTCTTATGTGGCCTTCCGGATGTTATGTGGCCTCCCATCATCTGGCATTACCAGTGCTGAGGCATGATGGGAGTTGCAGGCTAAAACATCTTGAGGGTTGGAGGCCACCGCTGATCTAGATCACTGTTGTGTACTCTGGCTGTGGTTCTTCAGGGTCTTAGGCAGAGAGGTGTCTTTACCCATCACTGGCTACCTGCTCCTTTCTTTTGTTTTGTTTTTTTAAAAACAACAACAACAATGAAACATTGAAAGGTATGTAATCCTATGAGTCTTTACTCAGAAGCAAAACCCACTGAATTGAATGGGGTTTATGCCAAGACAATGTGCATAGGATTGCAAGCTAAACGACCTTCTGCAACAAACACATGGAAACAGGTTTTGCAAATATGGAATGACTCAGTTGTCACAGAAAGAGACAGTGTAAACTACCAAAGGTGTATGAAGTGTAGAAAATTCTTATTTAAACTGAATCGCAATGCAGTTATTCATCACTGTTCATTTGGAGATTTACTTCTCCAGCTGCCAGAATTGACAAGGGGTGACAGAAAACCACCTTGTCATCTACAGCTCACAGTTAAAACCACTACAATTCATCATCAGTGGACTATATCACATCCTGACGAGTATGCTTCCCTCTCACAGGCCTTGGGTGATAGGCCATGCCCCAGGTTATTGGTACACACATTCATGCACAGACACACAATCTAAAACAGCTACTTGACAATAACAGGTTACCTAATGGACAGACAAACAAAGGGCTCATTCACAACTTGAATGAGTAGTTTGTTTATGACATTTATATCCTACCGTTTTTTTTCCTCCAAGGAGGATGATCCTCCTCCTCTCCATTTTATCCTCGTAACAACCCTGTGAGGTAGGTTGGGCTGAGAGCCTGTGATTGGGCCAAAGTCACCCAGTGGGTTTCCATGGCCGAGTGGGGACTAGAACCCGGACCATATGGGGTGGAGAGCAGCTTGGAAGTGATTGGAAGTGGAGAAGCTGTAGACCAACTATCCCAAACCTGGCACATTCCAGATGAGTTGGACTACAACTCCAATCACCCCTGGGATGATGGGACCTGTAGTCCAGCCCATCTGGTAGGTACTGGATAGGGGAAGTTTCCTGTAGACCAGGGGTGCAGAACCTCAGGCCCAAGGGCCAAATCCAGCGCTCCTGGGGTTCTATTCTGGCCCTCCGGGGTTCCCCAAATGTCCATACTCCTTTCCACTGAGCACTAATCATTTGGTGATTTCTCGACTTTTGTGTAATTTCCCCCCATTCTAGGAGGTTGAAATGCCTCTCATTTCATTTCATTTATTTTATTTTATTTATTTATTTATTACATTTTTATACCGCCAATAGCCGAAGCTCTCTGGGCGGTTCACAAAAATTAAAACATAATAAAACAACCAACAGTTTAAAAACACAAATACAAAATACAGTATAAAAAGCACAACCAAGATAAAACCATGCAGAAAAAATTGATATAAGATTAAAATACAGAGTTAGAACAGTAAAAATTAAATTTAAGTTAAAATTAAGTGTTAAAATACTGAGAAAATAAAAAGGTCTTCTATACCGCCCCAAAGCCAAAGATCTCTGGGCAGGTCACAAAAATTAAAAACCATTACAGCACATTATACAAAGTACAAGAAGAAAGGCATTTATGTTAAACCATGTACGCAGATAACACACACAGAGGCAACAATTTGTTAAACCGTCAGCCAGAGACAATCCAAAGCTTGATTTAAAACTCATTGTATGCTACCAAATGCCTGAGAGAAGAGGGCAGTTTTAATCTGGCGATGAAAAGAGAACCACGTTGGTGCCAGGCGGGCCTTGTCGGGGAGATCATTCCATAAGTGGGGGGCCACCACCAGATACTAGATAACCTTCAAACATTTTCACGGGTAGGTCTCACAGGGCTAAGTTACTGGCAGTAAGAGCTTTAAGCTAAAAGATGTGGGTATTTTCGCCTCACCCCTTTACCTTAGCCCCACCCCTTTACCTTCACCCCGCCCCCTTTGCCTTCACCTTGTCCCACCACTGGAGGGCAGCCCCTGAGAGCTTCTCCAGAGAAAGGGTGATGCACCCCTCCACACACACTTTTCCCGTCTGAATCACAGAAGGGCTGGGAGAGGGATTCCATCAGGTTTTGGTTACCAGCATTTGTGCTGTCCTACAGCAGCTCTCCAGGTACTAGATAGCCTTCAAGCATTTTTCAAGGCCAGCTCTACATTCCCATAGACAGCTCTAAGGGTGAGTTGACAGGCTCCTGAGCAGCTGCATCACTTTGCGGAAAGGAAAGGAAAAGTCTAACTGCTTGTTTCTATTCTAATTTACACTTTAATTACTACTTGTCAAGTGTGCCCTCAATCTCCAAAGTCAGCTTCTCATAAAATACATGCACACATTGCATATGAACATCCCTCCTCAAGACATGTTGGCATTGACCCAATGCAATGCTACAGTTTTCCCATTTCATGTGGAGCTTTACACAAAAGGGTTTATCATGGGGCTCCATGGGAAATCCATGTCTTCTTGGGGTGCTTTCTATGGCAGTTTTAATGAACTGGAGATTTAGTAGCCAAGAGCCGCAATCCAGCACAGGTAAACACTCTTGAAACCATGGGCTTAGACCTAAGGGTGTAGAGGGACGCAGGTGAGATGATCCTCGGATTTCCGGCTTCTGGGATCATCGCCCTGCATCCAGACGGCTGTGTGATGTCCCGGAAATGAAGAGGGACGTCACACCCATCACAGCCGCCTTTTTTTTTAAGTAACAGGAGCCAGAGCACACTTGCGCTCCAGCAAAATATAAGTTGCTGTGTGTGTTTTTAAAAAAGCCCCAACCCTGCTCCCCATCTCACTCCCAATGTCCCTGGATTGCCCCTGGCCTGGCTCCTTCCTTCTGCTGACCCTTGCTACTCACAGGGAGGAAGGAAGAAGCCAGGACAGGCGCCCACACCACCTGTGGTCCTCGGGATTGTGCCAGGACCACTAGAAAATTGGGTTTTCCTAGGGTTTCTTTATCCCTGGGAAAACCTGTGCCCATCCCACCCACCCCGGCCACCAGGAATCTCTGTGCATCATTTGGACACACAGGGAACGCACAGGGACAACCCTGGGAGGAAAGACCAGTGTAGCAATGCCCATGGTTTACTCAGCATTGTATTGGGCCCATCAGTTTAGCTGGCTATGTGTAAAACCTCCCATCCTACCTTTGAAGACTGTCCCTGGCCAACATATCCCCATGGCCCTACATTTACCTTACTTCTCCACCCCTATTCCCAGCAGAAGTATTCATCCCTTCCTGCTGCTAGTCCCTTTCTTAGGTTCTTCCTCAAGCCCGTATGTCCTTCAGCCCTCTGCTTCTTCCTCCACTGCCACAGGCATACTTAAGAACATCAGAAGAGCCCTGCTGGATCAGACCAAGGGTCCATCTAGTCCAGCATTCTGTTCCCACCGTAGCCAACCAATTGTCAACGGGAAACCCACAAGCACAACATTGGTGCAACAGCATCCTCCCACCCATGGTCCTCAGCACCAAGTGTACATAGGCAGAGCCGGTGACAGACTATTTTGCGCCCTAGGCAAGGTGAGCTACTTTCACCCCCCACCCTCCCCAAAAAAATGCCAACTTTGATTTATAAGAACATATGTTTCCTGGAAAAAATAAGAAGCACAAAACTTGAAACTGCTAAATTTATTTTAAAGTACAAGGAATACGTCATGCCAATTATAGCAAACAAATTGGAAAGGAATGTCTATGGGTCTAAAATGCATTATTTAATAGGAATATCACCTCCAAATCATCCCCCCCAACTCACACAAGTGCGCACACACACACTCAGCATCACTCACTCCAAACAAACACGCATGAACACATGCATTCACTCAAAGACCCCATGCACCCCATTCACTCATACATTCTCTCTCTCTCTTTCTCTCTCTCTCTCTTTCGGGCTCATTCCGGAAGTCTGAACATGGAGCCACCCCCCACCCCCACCCCAGCGTCCCTGACTTCGCTTCGGCTGGGCGGGCACGGGGCGCCATCTCGCCCGCCCAGGCCCAGCTGAATCCTCGAGCCGGGCCAGCTCACAGCCAATGTGTGTGAGTGCTGCGCTGTGCCTGGCGCCCCTCTTAGCTTGGCGCTCTAGGCGGCCGCCTGAGTGGCCTCTATGGTAGCACCAGCCCTGTACATAGGCATATACTGCCTCTGATACTGGAGGTAATAAACAGCCTTCAGGACAGGTAGCTATTGAGAGCCTTCTCCTCCATGAAATTGTCTAACCCCCTTTTAAAGCCATCCCAAGTGGTGACTCTCATTAGGTCTTTTGGTACTTATGTAAGATCCTATCAGCTCCCATAAGCAGACTGCTTACATCAACAGGCTTTAAAATAATAATATAATAATATATTTGTTTGTTACCTGCCTCTCCCTCTGGATTGAGGCGGGGTACAACACAAATGCAAACGCCATAAAATACATATAATTAAAACATTAAAAACTAATACATCATTAAAAACAGCACATTATTAAAAGGCATCTTAAAATTCAACTGGGTAGGCCTGCCAGGAGGGATCAGTCTTTATAACTTTCTTAAAATCCGGAAGACTGTTGAGTTGACGAATCTCTCCCGGCACGTCATTCCATAATCTGGGAGGGGCAGAGGAAAAGCTCTTCTGGGTACTAGTTGTCAGCCTTGATTTTGTTGACTGGAGTAAATTCCTCCCAGAGGACCTGAGTGTGTGGGGCGGATTGTATGGGAGAAGGTGATCCCACAGGTAGCCTGGACCCAAACCATGTAGGGCTTTAAAGGTGATAACCAACTCTTTATACTTTGCCCGGAAACTATTTGGCAGCCAGTGAAGAGACTTTAAAACTGGTGTAATGTGGTCACCCCTAGGTGTACCAGTGACCATGTATGCCCCGTAACCCCGTAACCTCTGAGGATGCCTAGTGTAACAATCCAAGGGGCAGGGAAATTGTACAACTTCTTAGGCATGTACAAATCAGAAAAACTCACCAAAGTTCTCCAAATTCCATCTCAAAGTTCGTTCTGACCTGAATCTGTATCCCCCCCCCCGCTTCGCATGAAAATCCATGCATATTTTCATACATATTTTTTCCAAAATGTATGCATCAATTGTGTTCATCTTTGAAATGTATGTATTCTATTCCCATTGATTGAAGCATATTTGTGCACATTTTTCAAAACTATACATTTTTTTCTTGCACATTTTTAAAATGTATGCAAGCTGTCGAATTTTGGCCCGCAAATCAAATTGCAGGCTCGGAAATGTACAAAGTTGGGTGCAGATTACATCTGAGCCCATGTTCAATCGAGAAGCTGTGAACTAAGTACATCCTGTTCAAAAATAAGTGGAAACTAATTTTTCATACTCAGATTCTTCATAAGGGGTGTGCAGTTCATTTTCTCCTTTTCATCCATTTTGGTTTTTAAAGTTCCATTCATTTTGTTTGTTCCATTCATCTAAACCAGCGGTTCTCAACCTGTGGGTCGGGACCCCTTTGGGGGTCAAATGACCCTTTCACAGGGGTCGCCTAAGACCATTGGAAACCACATATTTCCGATGGTCTTAGGGAACTGTATTGACTGAACTATGTCATGTATCATCTTTTGTATTATTAAAGCTATTGTTATGTATTATTTTCATTATTAGCAAACCATCCCATGACAATGGATCGTGTAGAGAAGAACGAAAATAATTTTATGGGTGGGGGTCACCACAACATGAGGAACTGTATTAAAGGGTCGTGGCATTAGGAAGGTTGAGAACCACTGATCTAAACAGTATTTGTTACAAATTTTTCCCATTTGTTCTTCGCTCATTCATTTTCATTTTCCCATTGATTTCAATGGAGACTGAGCCAGGTTTCTGCCATCTGTATTTGGTGGTTTCTACTCAAAATGGCCTGAAATCATCAGGCATTTTACTACCCTCCCTGGCCATCATACCTGCTAACTATCAGGCGCATTGGACAAAGGGTCCCTACTTTAGCTGCAGTTAAAAAGCTTCACATCCTATCAGTTTCCCATTCCTTTAACGGAAAATCCAGCAGCTCCTTTCAGGCTCAAACTTGCCAGACTTCAACTAGGAGGACTAACGTTCCACATTTTATAGGCATTTTTTAAAGGTGCACAGACAAAGCTATTTAAATAGAGCATTCAAAACCGTTAATTGCACCGTTTTCTCTTTCTTCCCCACACCCTGTAACCTTTCCGTGAACTGCAAGCTGCGTTACATACAGTTTATCCAATGCAGAATAGTGTCTCCAATGCAAAGCAATTGAAAATGAACGGGAAAAGGAAACCAAACCAATGGGATATAGAAACATGTAATAGAGTTGGCAGGGGCCTATAAGGCCATCGAGTCCAACCCCCTGCTCAATGCAGGAATCCACCTTAAAGCATTCCTTTTTTCTTCTTTTTTATTATTTTAAACATCACAAACACACAATCTTTACACCACATACAATACATACAAACAAAGGTACACACAAAACAACTACACTAAAATACAACAAAAAACATTTAAGGATAAGGTTAAAGTATATTTTTGGCCCTCTTCTTGCCAGAAATGCTAACTAACTTCTTAATTACTATTAATACGTTAATCAAATTCAATTCTTTCTTACGACTTATCAGAATCTCATACATTGGATTCACAGATTCATACTCCATCTCTCTCTAATTCTTTAATTGTAATTTACTTCTCTCTTTTTTTCTTTCTCTTTTCTTTTTGCTTTCCCCCCCCCTGTCTTAATGCTAAAATTCACAAATACATCATTTTTCTCTGTCTCTTGCAAATATTCTATCAAAGGTTACCATTCCAACATAAACATAGCTTTCTCTCATTATCGCTGTGAGTTTTACCATCTCTGCCATTTCCAGCATCTTCAACATCCATTCATCCGTTGTTGGTGTTGTTTCATTTTTCCAGATTTGTGCGTATAACAGTCTCGCTGCCACTATCATGTACAAAAATAAAGTCCCCCCCCCTTCTCTTTTAGTTGTTTGTCCATTAATCCGAGTAAGAAAGTTTCCAGTTTCATTTCTATATTTGTCTTTAATATTTTTTGAATTGAAGAATGTATTTGGGTCCAAAATGTTTTGGCTTTTTTACAAGTCCACCAAAGACGATAAAAAGCCTCAAAGCATCCCTGACAGATGGCTGTCCAGCTGCCTCTTGAAGGCCTCTAGTGTCGGAGAGCCTACGACCTCTCTAGGTCATTGGTTCCCTTGTCATACTGCTCTAACAGTCAGGAAGGGGTGTGTGTGCTATGTGCGTGTGCTTTTCATCATTTGTTTTCAGTTTTCAATTATTACAAAGCTCAAATGAAATGAATGGGGCTAATTCATCTTTTCATTCATTTGTAAAACAATTATTACACACACCATTCTCTTAGCACCCTTGTTGCTAGATGACAATATTTTTATTTATTATATTTATAACCTACCTTTTTCCTCCTATAAAGAACCCAAGGCAGCTTACATGAATCTCCTCCTCTCCATTTAATCCTCACAACAGCCTTTTGAGGTAGGTTAGGTGGAGTGCCAGTGACTAGCCCAAAGTCACCTAGTGAGCTTCACAGCAGTGTGGTGACTAGAACCCAGATCTCCGGCATCTCAGGCCATAGCTAGATGGGGTGATATCCCGGGATCGTCCCTACACGTTCACATGATCCCTCCCTTTCCCCAGGATCTTGCCCTGCCCTTTGAGCCTGCTTTTTCCGTGGTCTTGGGCTGATCCTGAGACCATGGAACGTGTGTGTGGGAATCGTGGTTTGTCCCGGCTCCTCATGCACATTTTCTGGTTTGTTTGTTTTTTGTTTGATTTTTTTAAAAAGAAAATGGCAGGCACGACATCCTCTCCCTCCGAGGTTGTCGCGTACCTCGTGTAAACAGAGGGGTGATCTCGCAATAAAAATATTGTGAGATCTTCACCCCTCCAGCACGTAATACCAAGTAGGTCAAGCTGAGACCTCAGTCCAACCCTGTAACCACCTGACACCTACTTCGTTATCTTTCCAGCACCAGCCAAGATGCTCTTCTCATCTCTGGCCTTTTCATACTCTTATATTTCTGCTGCTATGGTGTGTTCTTAAGTAGTTTTATCTCCATTGTGTTTTGGGACTTTCTCGAGAGGCCTGGTTTTAGCTTCTGCTGCTTTTGCAGGAAAGCAAATTAGAGCAAGGCTAGCGTAAGAGGTAGTTTTAATGTAGTTTAGTGAGTAAGAAATTATGCCGTGAACCAGGAAGTCCTAGTTCATGACTTCTCTAAAGTAGCCTTAGGCAAGCCACCATCTCTCAGCTACAACTCTGCCTCCCATCTCCAACTGGGCCTTCTTGGGCATCAGGATGCAGACCCAGCCCAAGGCAAAGGACAAGATTGTGTTCCCTCCCTCTTCCATGTACAGAAGCCAATTGGATTGTCAACTAGGGATGTATGGCTTATGTAAAATCCGTTCCACCTGCAATTCACAAATAGCCAGGCAGTTTTCATTCCGTTGTCTGCTCGTTGATGGAACTGGATTTTTTTTCAAGCTCCCAAATTCGCTCATATGTGCATATACACAACACACCCACACCCCAAAAATGTGCAAATCTCTCCATAATGCACAAATTCACCTTTAAGACTATGGTGGGGAAATGCACATTTACAGCCAGAGTTTTTGTATTTTATGTATTTTTGAATTTCTAATTTGTGGAAAACTCCAACAAGTTAACAACTGGGCAGGATCTACAGCTACAGCTTTAAAGCGCTTTATAACAATTTTTATAACTGTTGGGGCCCAGGACACGCTCCATATACCACTTTCAAAACTGTTATAAAGCAATCCAGTCCAGGTCCACAAATCCACAGAATTCATGTCACTTGGAAACAGCTGCTCCAGTGTGGAATCCAATTTCTTCAACATCCCTACTGACCACTGAATTGGCAAAGTAGGGTGAGCAAAGGAGGGGGAAACTTTCCTCGAAATATTCCTCCTTTCCACCCACTTTCCCAGTGCTATGGGGCTCTTCTCCCGCGCCCCTCCCTTCTGATCAGCTTTGAGGCTCCCTAAGTGGCTGTGTCACAGTATGAAGTCAGATAGGGAGTCAAGGAAAAAAAATCTTTAAAAATCAAATACATGAATTTTTTCTAAAAAAAATTGCAGGTGGGGGAGGAAGTTTGATCAAGCAGCAGCAAAGATAAAAGATCTCTCTCTCTCACTTACTTTCTCTCTCTCTCACACACACACACACACACTCACTGTCCTGCACTGGCTGTAGCATTCTTGGTTATATAGCAGACCTAGGGTGACCATATGAAAAGGAGGACAGGGCTCCTGTATCTTTAACAGTTGTATTGAAAAGGGAATTTCAGCAGGTGTCATTCGTATATATGGGGAACCTGGTGAAATTAAACTGGTGAAATATATGGGGAACCTCCCTTCATCACAACAGTTAAAGCTGCAGGTGCCCTGCTCTCTTTTAAATCTGGTCACTCTAGTATAGCTCCTAAAGCTTTAACTGTTGTGATGAAGAGGGAATTTCACCAGGTTCCCCATATATACAAATGACACTTGCTGAAATCCCCTTTTCTATGCAACTGTTAAAGATACAAGAGCCCTGTCCTCCTTTTCATATGGTCACCCTAGCATTTCCCCCTTTCTTGCCAATGACAGCCACCATTAGTGTGGAAGGGGAGAAATGTGCAGCTTCAGCAGTAGCTGCAAGTGGCTGTCAAGCGCTTGCAGAGGCCTCACGAGCATCACAAATGGAGAGCACCAGGTTGGGGAAGGCTGTGTTAGTTAAATCAAGAAGCTTTCTAGTCCAGCATCCTGACTTGTTTACAGTGGCAGCCAGCCAGATGACTCCATGAAATGCTCAACCAAAACAGGAAAGCCATAACTCTCCTCTGCTATGTTTTCTACCAGTGGAAAAGGCAATGAACTCTCTACCTGGCTCAGCTATGTTTTACCAGACTGAAGGGAGGCCGTGCCATTGATCTCCCTTCTTGCACAAGCCACAGACTGAAAGAAAACAAAATCCACCTGTTAGATCCTGGTTGGCCAATATGGGGAGGATAGCTGATGGGAGTTCCCAGGGAGGTTCCTTATGAACTTACTGCCATTCCTTATTGTCTGCCCTATAATTTTAATTTCCATCAGCTGCTATTACCCAATACTTCATTGCTTGAGTTGTTCAGTATGGCAGTCTCCACTACATCTGCTGCTTGCATCAGTGCGACAGCAAGTGGTGGAAGAAATCCAGAGTCAGGCTGTTATCCTGTGGGACATCTTGGAAGACAATTCTAAATGTCATTCAAATCTACTTACTCAGAAGAACTCCGTCCAGTTTCCCACCTTGTCTCATATCCTCGGATTTCCCACTGTGCCATCAGAAAATGTTGACGTCTCAACATCTGGGGGGGGGAGGGAGATGCAGAATGGACTGAATTTCTGTTTGAGAGCTTTCCCTGCTCCCAACATGGCTCTTGACAACAAAACAGGAAGTGTAAGGAGTCAAGACATGGAAGGAAGGAAGAAGGAAACAAATTGCTTAGAATTCCACATGCAGAGTTGTTGGCCAGTTTAATAATGTGTGACTAGTAGCTTTCTTTGCATCAACAGTTAAATATAATAGTAGAAAATGAAAAAAGAAACGATTAAAATGGATAAATTGATTGCTTTTTACCACATCCTCATTAATATTTGGCAGGGACATCAGGAGCCAGGTAGAACTACCTCAGTGGTCTCTAGCCCAAACACTAGCATGCCTTGCCTTTGTGAACATCCACCCCCACCCCCCCGCCGCCCCTTCCCTAAAGATTTTGAATAGTTTGAAATAATAAATGCAATTGGCTCACTAACTGATATCAACTTTACTAGTTTCATGTTTCCCATTTTCTGAGATTCACACAATAACAAAAAATCAACTTGTTCAGTCAAGCAAATGTCATCCATTTCTCCCCTCCCCCACCCCCTCCCCAACCCCCAACCCCACCCCCAGTTTCCTCTGTGTTTGTGTAGTCATTGTTTCTTGTGAACCTCCTTTTTTGTTCACCACACGTGGCATCTAATAATTATTTTTATGGTCCCTGAAACCCTTAGCAATGGAACGCCACATCATCTTCAATGCAATTAACCTGTCATCAAACTGTGGAGATAGGAAATATAATTATTCCCAGTTACAGGTTACAGTTATCCTTAAGTGACCTACCCAGGGAGGTACTGGAAGTCTGCAAGAGAGCAAATCAAAACCTCTGTGACACAAAACGATTCTTTCAACATCTATGGTTTAGGAGTGTGACTCTATATCAAAGTGTTGGGCAGTATACCAAAAAAAAATCTACAAGTGAAGAGAAACAGAAAACCTAGTGAGTATTGCCATCTTAAAGAATATCAAGGTGGAACTTCCCTTCATTGAAGAAACTACTTTTGTAGGAAGAGTGGTTGGAAATATTTAGGCAGCAGATTTATTTGTATGTTAAAGGATTCTTCTCCCAACTTAGTAACCCTCTAAGAGAATTATAGCTCCAATTAAAATAATACAAAGTTGCAACAACAAATAAGAAAACAAACAATTCAATATTGGTCAGTAGGGGTGTGTGCTCCACACTGAAAATCCAGGGGTCATACAGACCTCTGAAATCACAGTGTGGTTAGGGGGCGGTTTTAAAACAACCGGAAACCCGCAGTGCCATTAGAAGATTGTTCAGAGCCCAGAATGAATCCATTGGTATCTGAAGGTATTTTAGGTGACGTGAGGGCTCGTTTCATGTTAATGGACAATTAACTGAACACTTCCATATTAGGAAGACACTGTCACTGAAGGGGTGAGGGAGGGGTAGTTTTGAGATTGACATGTGTGACTAACCAATAGCCACAGTATCCTCCCTGTCCCCCCTCCAATCACAGTGCTTAGGGAGAGGGATTACAAATAATATAACCCATTTTTCCCTGCCCTGGAACTCATTCGTTTGCTAGCTCATGGAGTGAGAAAGAGTCCAAGTTCCACTCCCTGTATGCACTTCATCTTCTCTCAAAGGAGCTTGCAGAACTTTCAGAAACTAACTTCCTACAAAAATTGATGTCCCCCATGTGTGTCGACTTGGTACCATATGTTTAAGTTGTGGGAGCTGGGTCTGAACTAGAATGAAACTACAAGCAATTTTCTTCACTTCTTGAAAAATTGATGTTGGCTGAAAGGAAAGATTTAGGGGAAATGGCTCACATTATGAAATTAATGAAAACCATTCCTTGTAAATGAGTTGCGCCAGGAAGTAATGATGACTAGCAGGCAGTGTAGATCCATACAGTCTCAGAAGCCAATGGAAAAGAATTTTGTGCCAAATGCTGATCTGTGTACTGCAAGTATAGATGCATCTTGGCTGGGCGTAAAGTCAAGAGAAGAAGGGGCAGCAAGATAAAATTTTCTGTTGCTAATACTAGTATATCTACTGTTTTTAAGACAGGGTGTGTGTGTGTGTGTGTGTGTGTGTGTGTGTGTGTGTGTTATATTTATGTCCATTCTTGTCTGACCTTTCATGGGAAGAGTACACCCCCCCATTTCACTCCAGTAGAGCAAACAGTCAGGG
Source organism: Elgaria multicarinata webbii (assembly GCF_023053635.1). Taxonomy (NCBI): domain Eukaryota; kingdom Metazoa; phylum Chordata; class Lepidosauria; order Squamata; family Anguidae; genus Elgaria; species Elgaria multicarinata. Next base: position 28,129,006 of record NC_086173.1, read on the forward strand.
AATGCAGCAGATCTCTATTTTTATAAACTGAAGATGCTCAACTGTGCTTCAGCAAAGTAAAGGATAAAAGGTCCTGGGCCATTTCGGGGGGTGGGAGGTGGGGGGGGAGGGAATGGTTTGAAGGGGGAATTTTTAAAAAATCTTACAAATCAAGGCGAGAAGGGATCTGATTTAAACTTGGCATGGCTAAAGCCCTACTTAAGAGTTACTAGGGTGCCAGGTTTCATCTCTTTATCTTTAAAAATGATGGAGAAGTATGCATTTTTGTTAATTACCGTTGACGCGAATAGTTCTCCAAAAATGGAGCGGTTTTCCGACGAGTAATCCAGCAGTGTGGAGAGACGGACCGCCTCAAAAAATCAGAGTGGGGAACCTACTCAACAGAACTCCTCCCTAACTTTTGGGGCAGAGAAGACCTGCTCTGCACACCCCTATTGGTCAGTACTGATAAAAATGCAATATGCTCAGAATAATGTTTAATCCCCTAAATGGCCTACGACAGGTTAGGGAGCACTTTGGCCTTCCAGACGTCATTGGACTACAATGCCCATCACCACAACCGTTAGTCACCTTGGCTGGGGCTGATGGGAGTTAGAGTCCAACAATATTTGGAGGGCCACAGGTTCCCTTTCCTTAACAAGTATGTTAAGGATTGCTTTCCTTAAGGTTTAAGGGCTGCATGTTTAAATGAGGCGTGGAAATCATTTGAAATAAATAAATTCCTCCATGTTAGCCTGTCTACTCTCTAAGGTTATAAAATTCTGTTCTGCAACCCCACTGCTTCAGAGCCTAGGTGGATGGGTCAGTGAGACAGTGCCTTCTCAGCAGTAATACCCAGATTATGAAATGAACTGTTTCTGTTTATACATATTATGTTTTTTATTTATTTATTTATTTATTTACAATATTTACATACTGCTCCATATCTAAAATAGATTCTGGAGCAGTGAACATAGGAATAAAACAGCAAAAAGAGTAACCAAAAGAAGAAGAAAAAGATTAAAACAGTGAATTAAAAATGATCAATTTAAAAGAAAGTACCAATTTTAAAAAATGGTGGAAAAGAGTTGTTCTCAGGAGGCGCCAGAAGTAGCATAGTGTTGGTGCCTGCCTGGCCTCCAGGGGCAGGGAGTTTCAAAGAGAAGGGGCCACCACACTAAAGGCTCTTCTCCTGGTGGATTCCAATCTGGCCACAGGTCCATGTGGAACCACCAGGAGCCTGCCCTCCGACGACCTCAGTGATCAGGCAAGTTGCTAAGGGAGAAAGTGCTCTCTCAGGTATCCTGGCCCCAAGTTGTTTAGGGCTTTGTACACTAAACAAAGCCCAGTTGCCAACAGGTAGCCAGTGCAGTTCCCTCAGCAAAGGAGTTCGGGGGAACTCCCAACAGCAGCTGAGCTGCTGCGTTCTGCACTAGCTCCAGCTTCGAAGCAGCCTTAAGGGCAGCCCCACATAGAGCACATTGCAGTAATCCAGTCTTGAGCTTACTAATGCCTGTACCACTGTGGCCAAGCTATCCCTGTCCAGAAGAGGATGTAGCTCTTTTAAAGGCAATGTGGGATATAAATGCTTTTCATAAATAAATAACCCCTGGCTTTAAGAATATAAGAAGCTGGGCCAGCCTCACACTAATGATCCATCAAAGCTCCGGGTTCTCAGGCTCACAGTGGCCAACCAGATGCCTGTGGGGAACTCCCAAGCAGGACACGAAGGGAATAGCCCTCTTCCATTGTTGCTCCATAGCAACTGGTATTCAGAGTTGTGTGGTGTAGTGGCTAAAGTGTTGGACTGGGAGTCCAAAGATCCAGGTTCTAGTCCCCACACAGCCCACTGGGTGACTTTGTGCCAGTCACAGACTCTCAGCACAACCTACCTCACAGAGTTCTTGTTGTGAGGATAAAATGAAGAGGAGAAGGAGGATCAGGTATGCCGCCTTGGGTTCCTTGGAGGGGAAAAGGTGGGATATAAATGCAATAATAAAAAATAGAGGTATATTGCCTTGTGAACAGCAATCATGACAAGTAGTCATTGATAGATGTATTCACTATGAGTCTTGCAATGTGTGTGTGCATGTGTGTGGGGGGGTGTTAACTACTACCACCCTTTTCTTAGAGGGCATTAAGGAATGAGAGTTAGCAAGGAGGAAGAACTTAGGCTGGCCTCCGAAAGGATAATAATGATGGCATCCGAAGAATTCCCCTGGGGAGGGAACTCCTGATCTCTCCTCTAGGTGTGCCAAGAAAAAATAACTGAACACTGCTATAAAGTGATCTTAATGATCAACTAATGGCAATGAGTCAACTTTACAACTTAATCCAGAGAAAGGAGCAAAAACTGTTGCAATACCAGAGTCTCTTTTGCCATTTCAATGTATCCGCTATCATGCTCAAGACCACATTTTATATTGTACATTCTCCCCCTCCCCCCCCCCAGCAAGATGGGAATGGAATGACAGAAGCACCCTGAAATATTGAAAATGTCTGGACATGCTTGAGAGCCAGTGTAGTGTAATGGTTAAAGTGTTGGACTGCAAGTCAGGAGATCCGGGTTCTAGCCCCCACTTAACCATGAAGCTCACAAAGGCCTTAGCTAGATGGGGCTTTATCCTGGGGTGAACCCCGGGATCGTCCCTGTGCATTCACATGACGCACAGGGGATCCCGGGATCAGGCAGGGATGATCCCTCCCTTGCCCCGGGATAGAGCCCTACACTTTGGGCCCAGTTTTTCCGTGGTCTTGGAACGTGTGGCCCATTGCCGCAGGTTGACCTGGCTCCATATGATTCCTCGCGTGGAGCTGGGAGCTGCGTACGGGGCGCAGTGCTCCTCAGGAGTGCTGCGCCCATTGAGGGTAGAGTGGGGGGAGTGGGGAAATTAATTTAATTTTAAAAACCACTTACCATTTGCGCACAAGCGCTCCCATCGCTTTAAGAAAATTTGTGCGCTCCCATCGCTTTAAGAAAATTTAATGAGGTTGTCGCGTGTAAATGGAGGTGAGATCTTCCCTCCTCCATCACGTGATAAAAGGTAGGTCTAGGTAAGGGCTGAGTGACTTTGGCAAGTCACTGACTCTTAGCCTAACCTACCTCACAGGGTTGTTGTTCTTGCAAGGATAAAATGGAAAGGAGGAGGATTATGTAAGCTGCTTTGGGTTCCTTGCTTGAGGAAGAAAAGCAGGATATGAATGTAATAAATAAAAAATAAAAATAGGTGGATTCTGTTTTTCTCAGTGGTTCCACCTTTTTTCTGAAAGTGGTATCTCATTGGATAAGCTTAGATATGTACCATCTAACTTGGATCCTTCAGTAAATGTTTTTATCTCACCAAGACATCACGGACAGAGATCTTAATGGAATCTCAGGGTGGGAAGGTTGTGTCTCTCACTTGGATAGAGACGCGCAGCCCAAGCCAAGAAAATCCAGCTGGAGGACGAAGTATCTTTGGATTTCTCAAGTAAAATGGGCGCATCTACATTTGATGCTGCTGTTTCTAATTGCAGTAGATGTGACTAGCTGAAGGTTCCATATAGATGTGTCATGCGATGGATATTTCATCAGGGTGTTGCCCTTATTTAAGTATGGCCCAACCTGTGTCCCTGGATGCATTTCCATGAGCATCTTTCATCTTCCATGCCTCACTCACTGAATGGCAGAAAACTGATCGGTGTACTCCCACCTCTTCATTGATCTCAGTACTGAGGATAGATAACAACCATTCACATCCACATCATGCCCTGAAGTATTTTCCAGAGATCTTGAAACAGACTATCTCCACTGCTGGAGTTGTGTAAAAGAAAGCCTTTGTATCTAAACTTTATTCCTGGGATTTCAGAGAATTACAATGAGACCAAGCATTGGGGATAGGGGGTGGGGAGAGACTGCCTCTTCCCAAACTGACAGCGAGTTTTCGCAAGCTTCCTCATACCATTTTCTGCTTGCTTCCCTTCATAGAACAGAATACTTTGGCAAGAAGCCAGTATCCTCCACTCAATGGAATGTCTAGTGTGGATGTGCGGAATTGAGGATCAAGCCTTGCTCGCCTAGGGCCTTTGCTGCAGATCAAGTTGTTATTAGGACACAAGAGCAAGCCAACCCACTTGTTTCTGGCCAGTTGGCAACATTATACAAGCAACCTTGGTTCCTTGGCAAGCGTACCTTGGCTTTCATTAATATTTTGCACATTTAGGTGTACACTGAAAATATCTTTGGTGTACCTACCATGCTGCAGGTCACCTTCTGTAGCAACCACATTAAGGGAGGCAGTCTGCAATGTAGTGCCTAGCACAATCTCTCCTTTTTTTGACAAATGCTTTGACCTGGGAGGAGAAGGGTTTGAGATTGCACACCAAAAGGAAATTCTCACAACCCTCACCACAACCAGGGGGGCACTATTCTTTCAAAAAAGCTTCACACCCCTGAAATGGCAAACTGCACTACCAAAATCAAACTCACAAAAATTCATCATATATATATATATATATATATATATATATATATATATATATATGCCTGATTCCTAATGCTGACTGTCAACTTCATTTGTTGGTCTTTGGACAGATGAGCATCATTTGGTCTAAGGGCATCATCAGATGAGAGTTTTACAGCATGCTCGCTACGGCCCACTTGCAGATGTGTGCATGTCCTTTGGATGACGATGTCTGCCTCCTGCATGCTTCCCGCTCTTTCCACTCATTTTCCCATCGCAAAATAGGCCCCTTTTAAACTTACTTTAAAAAAAAAAACACAACGGAATGTGGCACAATCTCCTGCTGTGTGCAGGAAAAGTGGCGCAACAAAACTGGTCCCTGGGTGTGCCATGTGGTCTTTGTTTACTTCTTCTTTTCTCTCTGGGAAGAAAGAGGAAGTAATGAAGGACAAAAGCTGGGGCGGAGGAGCAACAGTAAGGAAACACAATTTTCCCCCTTGTGATGACACTCTGGGCATGTCTACACCTCCCGGCAGAGGGGGGAGGATCTCGCGATACACTGATCATGAGATCCTTCCCCTCAGTCCACAAGTGGTGCTCAGTGGCCAGGAAGGAAGGAGGACGTTGCGCCCACCATTTTTTTAAAAAAGAAAAGGACCCGGAGCATACCTGCGTTCCAGCGCAAAAGTAAAAAAAAAAAAAAAAAAAAGCCCCAACCCCACTCCCCTCCCTACCCCTGATGGACACGGAGTGCTTGAACAGCTCCGTGCCCTGTACCTGGTTCCCGGCTCCTCATGTATACTCACGAGGAGCCAGGATGAAACTGGGATAGCTGCCCACACCTCCCGCAGACTCAGGGCGATCCCAAGACCACGGGAAAAATCAGGCTAAAAGCCATCCCAGGGAAATGGAGGGATCATCCCTCCCTGACCCTGGGATCCCCTGTGCATCATGTGGACACACAGGGATGATCCCGGGGCGATCCACGGGATAAAGCATTGTCTAAACATGCCCTCTAAATCAATGTAGTTCAGTATATGTTGCAAAAGGGTTGGGACTTTAATTAAAAGGGGAACTACTACTAATTCTGACTGCCTACGCAGCTTGGGGTGCTGGGCATCTGCACTGAAATTTTTGCAAATGAACCTCCATGTCAAATCTTCCACTCAACCGCAGTCCAAGGAAGCTTGTGCGTTGCAGACAGCATCATTAGCACTGGGTAATTATTATTAAAATGCCTGCCTTGACTGAATGCAGGCTGAGCTGCTCCCCGTGTCGAAAGAGTTTGTGCCCTGCCTCTTTTTGGCATCTCCCTAATTGTACCAGAGTCTTCACGATGTGGTCAGCCGTTACACCTGAAAGAATCCTCTTCTCATCACCTTCTAGGTCCTCCTGCTGTTGTAGCAGCAGATGGGTGTGAGATAAATGGGTCTAATACTATACCTGAGTTCATGGAAGACACTGTGGTTGGGGTGAAAGTCACCTCGCTAACAGAATCATCAGCAGATACCTAAACATCCTGTTCTAAAGCAGCAGCTTGAGGGTGAAACTGAATGCAGTTATGCAACATGACCCAGAAGTTATGCCTGGAAATCACTGCTGAATGCAAGTCAGAGAAGAAAGAAAGAAAGAAAGAAAGAAAGAAAGAAAGAAAGAAAGAAAGAAAGAAAGAAAGATAGAAAGAAGGACTTTAAAGGGGGGTTGTTCAGGAAATATTTTTATCATGCAGAAATAGTTATTTTTAGGGGTGTGCACGGACCCCCCGCTCCGCTTCACTTGCAGATCCGCAATTTTCGGAGCGGGCCGCTTCGCCCCGCCCCCGCTCCGCCCACTTCCGCTCCGCTCCACTCGGAGCTCCGGATCCGGATCGGAGCTCCGTTTTTCCCCCCCATAGGCTTGCATTGAAAGCTAAAAAAGTAAACAACTTTTTTTCTGTTCAAGTTAGAAACCTCATGTTTGGCACCATGACACATCATGGGGGTATACACACGCATGCCAAGTTTCAAGGCAATCCCATCATCCCCTGATTTTTGGGGAATTTTTGAAAATCGGGCACCCCATTCACACCCCTTTCGATAGCTCCGTCAATTTGCACGTTAGAAACCTCAAACTCGGCACCATGATAGCTTATCCATCTGTCCCCATGGACGCCAAGTTTCAAGGCAATCCCATCATCCCCTGATTTTTGGGGAATTTTTGAAAATCGGGCACCCCATTCACACCCCTTTCCATAGCTCCGTCAATTTGCACGTTAGAAACCTCAAACTCGCCACCAGGACAGCTTATCCATGTGTCCACACGCACGCCAAGTTTCAAGCAAATCCCATCATCCCCTGATTTTTGGGGAATTTATGAAAATCCAACACCCCTTTCCATAGCTCCGTCAATTTTGCACGTTAAAAAAAAACCTCAAACTCACCACCATGAAAGCTTATCCAGGGATACATACGCATGCCGAGACTCAAGGCAGTCCCATCATCCCCTGTTTTTTGGCGGGGCTTAAACCTGCAAAATTTGGAACTTCCAAAACTCCAAGTGAGCGCAGGAAGGACTTCTCCCCTGAGTCAAAGCCACACACACACAACATCCCTGCGAGGTGGGCAGGGGAGGAGGGAGGGAAGGCAGGCAGGCATGCAGCTGGCATTTCTGGGGGCATAAGGAAGTGAGCCAAGGATAAGCCAGTAATGCATATAAAATGGAATAAATAAACAAATAAATAAACGAAGGAGGGGTGGAATTAAAAGCAGCAGTGTTGCTGAATAAACAGCAAGAAGAACTTTTTTAAAAAGGCTATATCTGTCTTTTACCAGCAATAGGGGGACGTGCCCGGGGGAGAGGGAAGCAGCTGCCAGTTCAGCTCAAGAAAGCCATTGCTTCACCACGAGAGCTCTAAGAAGTAAACGCTCACTTCAACTCATAATAGGCATCGCTCCACCACTAAGAAGTAAACGCTCACTTCGACTCATGATAGGCATTGCTCCACCGTTTTACTCTCTTTGGAAGGCTCTGATGGCCTTCCAAGTACAGGAGAGAGTGGGGGCACGTCCACAATGAGATGCCCTAGGGGAGCTCATCCCCTTGCACCACATCTTTTCAGTTGTTCCCCAAAGTTAGGGTGGGTAGCAGTGCTGTGTTTCTATCTCTTATTCTTGGCTTAGTATATGATTTCAGGTTGTGTTTGTGCATTTGGTGGGGCTACTGTGTTAAAAAAACACTGGGAAAAGTCCGTTCAGATAAAGAAAGAGAAGTTTCCCAGAATCCCAAGTTACCTGTTTTGCCTATGCCCTCCTCTAACTTTGGGATCATGTGATCATGACCGGGAGCTGACTCTGCCCCTCAGCCCTTTGAAAAAGTATTTTTCCCGCTGATTTTTTAAAAAATTCTAGCGCGCGACCCGCACCACGCAGAGAGGTGAGAGTAGTCTCAAAATGACCCCCTCCACGACTCTCTGTGCACAAGAATTTTCAGAACGATAGCTTAAAAATCAACCCAGTTATCCCCGATTGTTTTCCTCAATGCAATCCTATGGGCGAAAACCGCCGTTTGACCTGCGCTGTCTGTTTGTTGACCTGATTTTTAAAAAATTCTAGCACGCGACCCGCATGACGCAGAGAGGTGAGAGTAGTCTCAAAATGACCCCCATCCACGACTCTCTGTGCACAAGAATTTTCAGAACGATAGCTTAAAAATCAACCCAGTTATCCCCGATTGTTTTCCACAATGCAATCCTATGGGCGAAATGTTTCAAGATGGCGATCGGAGCGCTCCGCCTGAACTAGGAGCTCCGAAAAATGGGTGCTTCTCTTCGCCTTCCTTCTAGGGGTCCACGGTCCGCTTCTACTCCGCCTCTGGGTGAGGTGGAGCAGGCCAATCCACTACTGCTTCTCCGCTCCTAATCGGAGCGGAGCACATGCCTAGTTATTTTTAACTAGAAGGTCAAAACTGAAGAATTTGCAGCAAAGTCTTACCTGGAGAATACTATATTCATTGAGTTTTGTGTTTTGTTTTTAGTTTGTACGTCTGCATTATTGCTCCAATGTCCATCCCACGCATTCCGTATTGGTGGTCTTTTGGCTATTTGTGAATCATCAGCACAATTAGATGTTCCTATCTGTGGCAAAAAAGGGGGACACAGAATTGATGACACGTAGGGACATCTTATCTTTGGGCTGTGCCTAGGTGGAGTTTGGGTGATGCCACCACACCCTAGCAATGGGCAATAAGTCTAGTGAATTCCACGGGAATATCAAAGTCTCATTGCAGAGCAGCCAAGCCCAAACAATGACCCGGATTGGACAATCTTCATCATCAACCACAAATGCCACCACAGATGAATTACTCATATGGGTGGAGATGGATTTCAGGATAGAGCTTCAAAGAGAAGAATCTTCACCTTCTCGAACCTGATTGATACTTTGCCCTGTCCTCTTGGACTTGCACAGATCTGTAGGTTTTGCAGGCAGAAGTTTGTCAGAATGATAATATAAAATGGTGCCTTTTTACTATCACAAACCAAAGTACATGTCATCTAGCTAGCACTAGATTCAAGTCCAAATAATTGATAAGCAAGAGAAATCTTTTAAAAGTATATACAGTCCATCCCAAATTTCCTTCCTTGACACAATTCTGGACAAAATAGAACATGGCAACTTGACAGAATAAAATGTGGAATTCCCCAATGCTACAAGAGACAAGGGCCATATCTACACCAAGCAGGATATGATACTTTGAAAATTGTTTGAAAACTGTACATGGAGTGTGTCCTGGGCTCCAACAGTTGTCACTACTGTTATAAACCATTTTAAAGCAGTAGTGTAGATCCTGCCAAGGTGTCCATAGACGCTCCTGCCCATTTTTCCCTGGCCTATCATCCATCACCCTTGTTTATTATGTAGATTTCCTGGAGGCTGGCTCACAAGCAGGTGAAGAACAGAACAAATGATAGAGTGACCCCATTCAGATGACACTTAGCTATGGTGGTTAAGCGTTTTGAGCTAAACATTATGGCTTAGCATATCATGTGAACCATTCCTAAAAAAAATGCCTGCAGAGATCTCTGAAAGGTTTCTCTCCAAGATTAATGCTGTGACTGGAGCCATGATAGAATGTTGGACAATGTGACAGAATTAGCCAGCTTTACAGAGAGAGAAAGAGAGGGGGAGGGGGAGAGAGAGAACATGGAGCTTTACAAAACACTTTAATTTAACATTTAGAACAGGTAACATTTAGAACAAGTAAAAAGGCAGAAACGTTAGTAAGAGAAGGACACTATATATAAGATAAGCCCCAAACCTTTGCAATCTCTCTAGTTTCCACACACACACACACACACACACACACACACACACACACTTCAATTCTTTTTCCATTTCTAAGAACCAACACATACCATCCAATATTCTGATAATGCTGGCATATTGGAAATACCAGGAATTCTGTTGGAATCATCTTTAATTCCATTATCCAGCTTAACTATTCCTCACAGATAATGATCCAAGACATCACATGCAATGCAATTGGTTCATCCCTGGCCATATTTCAACATGATGCCTTCTACTTTTGGAATATATTAGCTAGCTATGCATCTTATGCACTCCCAATGGCCTATAGTTTTAATTGTGAACTGCCCAGAGAGCCTCAGCTATTGGACAGTATAAAAATGTAATAAATAGATAATAAATAAGTAATGGACATCAAACGTTCTCACACACAATGAATAATAACAATAATAAGAATATCATCATAATCACCACCACCACCATTTTGGATCCAGAATTGTCTTTGCTCCCTTCTGCTGGAGGAAGAAGTGGGTGTGATTTTTACCAATTTTACTGTGTTCAGGAGACTCTCCAGAACAATGTTGGAGGTGTCACAAGTGGAAACAGGGTGATGAATCAGCAAATGTTGCTTCTTCCCATTCCTCCAGCATGAACCACCACTAGATATTATTATTATTATTATTATTATTATTATTATTATTATTATTATTATTTATTTATTTATTTATTTATATAGCACCATCAATGTACATGGTGCTCAGTTCCTTCCGTGAATGGGAGGAGCCCTCTCATTGGCAGAAGGGAGACTTTGGATCCAACCTGTTGTTGTTGTTGTTTTGTTTTCATTACTTGCAAAGCACCTAAACTCTGGCTGCATGCTTACGTTCTAATAGACATGATACAGCAGAAGAGGAGGAGGAGGAGGAGGAGTGAAAAGGGAAGCAAACATTAAAGCTAAGTTCTTTTTGGCAGGGAAGAGGGAAGCAAACTCCCTAGAGCAAACTTTCTTCTCTGGCAATAGATGGGGCCAGGCTGGTTTTCCCTACATAATATACCAGTAGAACATGGTGAATCATTGACTTTTACCTGTCTCAGACCCTGTAGTAACAGTCTATAAATAAATTTTAACTTGGTGTTTTAAATTTGTAATGTTGCATTGCTGCTGTTTTTATCTGGTTGAGCTTTTATATTTATTTTATATTACGGTTTTATGTTGTTGTTGTTGTTTATTTGTTCAGTCACTTCCGACTCTTTGTGACTGTACTGATCCATTTAGTTTTCACGGCAAGAATACTGGGGTGGGTTGCCATTACCTTCCCCAGGGATCGTATTTAGTCTGACCTCTCTACCATGACCTTCCCGTCTTGGGTGTCCCTTCACGGTTTAGCTCATGGCATCGTTGAGGTGCTCAAGCTCCAGCACCACGACAAGGTAACGATCTCCTTTGCGGGAGATTATGGTTTTATACTGTTGTTTTATACTTTGAATGGTTTTAATTTTTGTGAACCGCCCAGAGAGAACCGGTTATTGGGCGGTAAATGTAATAAATAAATAAATAAATAAATAATAGATATGATTGCCTGATTGTTACAGCGCATACTCAGAGCCATAAATCAAGAATTGGAAACAGCAAGCAGAAAACAGACATGAAGTCCGATCTTGGGTGCCCTTCTTGAGTATAACAGTAGAACATTGCTTATCCATGGCTTCCTCTTGCTCTAGTGCCATAACATTCAGCATCCCCATAGCACAGGGTAGAGACAGTCAACACGATCCTTCCCAGGACTGCCACCCTTGATCTCAGCCAGGCGACAATTGTGTGGGAAGAAAGGGCCTGCGTGACTGGCCCCACCCATGTGGTGTCAAGACCTGTACTGCAGCAGTGTGGGATGAAGCTGCAGCTAAGTTGCTCCCATGCCACTGTTGTGAAATCTGAAGGACACCTCAGTTGAACCCAGGTCTGTGACAGGCTCCATGGAAGATCCTTGTGGAATGTTGTCAAAACATATTCACCATCCAAAGGGAAGGAAAATGGTTTAATAACAGTGGTGCAAAGAGAGATTTGTATCATCCTAAAAGTCAGGGTTCAGCAAGTTGTCACTCTCCATACACTTTGGTCTATAGCCCCCATCAGCCCTAGCCAGTGGTGCCAATGATGAAGAACGATGGGAATTGTAGGCCAAAACATTTGAATAGCCACAAGGTACAGCATACAGGATGCAGCAATAGAGCTGCTTCCTCCAGAACATCTTGGAATACATTGTGCCTTGGCTAGTACAACCAGTAAGAGGAGATTGGAAGTCGTTGTTGTTTTCTCTTTGGAAGCTTTAGTTTGCACTTTAGAATAATATGGAGCTTTGTATTGACCACAAGGAAGGAAACTTTGGCCACAGCTAGATGGGATGATATCCCGGGGTGATCCCCAGGATCATCCCTGTGTGTCCACATGATGCACAGGGGATCCCGGGAGCAAGGGGGGATGATCCCTCCCTTTCCCCAGGATATCACCCTACCCTTTCAGCCTGCTTTTTCCGAGGTCTTGGGCTGATCCCGAGACCACGGAACGTGTGGGCGGGTGTCGCGGTTTGTCCGGGTTCCACGCAGTTACTTGGTGGGGAGGGGGGTAGCAGGGAAAATTGTTAAAAAAAACAACAACTCACCTTTTGCACATGAGCTCTCATATGCTCTTCTCCTTTAACCAAAAAAAACCACAAAATGGCAGGCGCGACGTCATGTTCTTCTGACGGTGTCATGCGCCACATGTAAACAGAGGTGGCGATCTCGTGATAGCAATATCGTGAGATCCTCACCTCTCCTAGACCCGTAGGTCTAGCTGAGACCTTTGTTTCCCAAAACATGTCATGTTTCAATTAATTCTGGCACTTCTAAGAACTGTTTCTCCCCTACTCATTTGCTGCCTTCACCTGGTGGTTTCCTGTACTATAAGCTTTATGTCAGGCTTCAGGACTGCTACTCTGTCAACCCTTTTGCTGTCACCCTAAAAGCAGTTGTATTGCATAGGAGTCTGGGTGGGAGTATTGGTACCACAGTGCCACCATCTTTCTGGCAGCTACTCCTTGTTGTTGTTTATTCGTTTAGTCGTTTCCGACTCTTCGTGACTTCATGGACCAGCCCACGCCAGAGCTTTCTGTCAGCCGTCACCACCCCCAGCTCCCCCAAGGTCAAGTCTGTCCCCTCCAGAATATCATCCATCCATCTTGCCCTTGCCCTTCCTTTTGCCTTCCACTTTCCCTAGCATCAGCCTCTTCTCCAGGGTATCCTGTCTTCTCACTATGTGGCCAAAGTACTTCAGTTTTGCCTTTAATACCATTCCCTCAAGTGAGCAGTCTGGCTTTATTTCCTGGAGTATGGACTGGTTTGATCTTCTTGCAGTCCACGGCCCTCTCAGAATTTTCCTCCAGCACCACAGTTCAAAAGCATCTATCTTCCTTCGCTCAGCTTTCCTTATGGTCCAGCTCTCGCAGCCATAGGTTACTACGGGGAATACCATTGCTTTAACTATGCGGACCTTTGTTGTCAGTGTGGTGTCTCTGCTCTTAACTATTTTATCAAGATTTGTCATTGCTCTCCTCCCAAGAAGTAAACGTCTTCTGATTTCCTGGCTGCAGTCAGCGTCTGCAGTAATCTTTGCGCCCAGAAATACAAAGTCTGTCACTGCCTCCACGTTTTCTCCCTCTATTTGCCAGTTATCAATCAAGCTGGTTGCCATAATCTTGGTTTTTTTGAGGTTTAACTGCAACCCAGCTTTTGCACTTTCTTCTTTCACCTTTGTCATAAGGCTCCGCAGCTCCTCCTCGCTTTCAGCCATCAAAGTGATGTCATCTGCATATCTGAGATTGTTAATGTTTCTTCCTGCAATTTTAACTCCAGCCTTGGATTCGTCAAGCCCAGCACGTCGCATGATGTGTTCTGCATACAAGTTGAATAGGTAAGGTGAGAGTATACAGCCCTGCCGTACTCCTTTCCCAATCTTAAACCAGTCCGTTGTTCCGTGGTCTGTTCTTACCGTTGCTACTTGTTCGTTATACAGATTCCTCAGGAGGCAGACAAGATGACTTGGTATCCCCATACCACCAAGAACTTGCCACAGTTTGTTATGATCCACACAGTCAAAGGCTTTAGAATAGTCAATAAAACAGAAATAGATGTTTTTCTGGAACTCCCTGGCTTTCTCCATTATCCAGCGGATATTGGCAATTTGGTCTCTAGTTCCTCTGCCTTTTCTAAACCCAGCTTGTACATCTGGCAATTCTCACTTCATGAATTGCTGGAGTCTACCTTGCAGGATCTTGAGCATTACCTTACTGGCATGTGAAATAAGTGCCACTGTCCGATAGTTGGAACATTCTTTAGTGTTTCCCTTTTTTGGTATGGGGATATAAGTTGATTTTTGAGCTACGGTGGGGGGAAACCCTAACAGTGAAAACCAGTTGCTGGAGGTCAGCAATAGGATGTGGTTATTGCCTTCATTCCCTGTTTGGGGGCCTCCTATCAGCATCTAGCTGGCCAATGTGGAAATGGGAAACTTGACTAAATGAACATTTGGCCTGATCCAGCAGGGCTCTTCTTGTGTTCCCAAACAAACAAACAAACAAAACTAGAACTCCCTTCCTGAGGTGAACAGCTAGAGCTTCTCCTATGCTTTGCCACCAAGCTACAGTCTTCTGCTGTCTGCACAGAAGCCCCTGAACCTGACAGATCTGACTATAGCTCAGTGGTAAAGCATATTCAGTCCTCAGCATCTCCAGGTAGACCTCCATCTTCGATTCTAGAAAGCCACTACCAGTCAGTGTAGACAGTCCTGAGGTAGAAGGACCAATGTTCTGACTTCGCATAAGGCAGCTTCCCATGTTCTTGTGGCCTTACTTACCCATCCCATTGGGTTCTGTCTAGGGATGGGGGAGAGATCCATTCAGTTCACATTTTAGCACGGAATTACCTGATTTTGCCCTTTCGAATCACAATGTGAACTGAACGCTGGTTATCCTTCGAAATTCGCACTTCTCCAAATTGCAGAGAAGTTCTCCAGTCACAAAATGAACACCAAAAAATTGCATATTAGGGGAAATAACATTTTCCTAATATATTAGGAAAATTGCTTTAAATTAGGGAAATTGCTTGATAAACTAAAACGTGGAAATTAGGCAAACTGCATACAAAGGTACATATATTAGGAGAGGTATGTGCAAAAATACTTGTGAATTGTCATGCAAAGTTTTTAAATATATATATATATATATATATATATATATATATATACGTTCTGAATCAACCAAACAAAAGACTCTAGAAATTCTCAATGTTCAATAGGAACTGAACTTAAGATTGGAAAAATGAGTAAATGAGATAAGCTGAAATGGACAGATCTATCCATCTCTAATTCTGTATTTCAGCAAACCTTTGCAGGGCTTCCTGTACCACTTATGTTATGGGTTGACAGGGTTCTTAAAAGGTAAGGAGCCCACTTAGGGTCTGAGCCTGGCACGATCTGTTCCTCCATAACACAGAATGACACTGGTGATGTGATTAAACAAGGCCAACAACATTGGTATGTGGGAAGTACAAACGCCGCTGTAGATGATTAGATGGTACGTGACTGGGAAGCAGTTCATCTCTCTAGACAAACGCAGTGCACAACTACAGGAATTACATCAAAGAGAAAACCATCCTTTCTGCAAAGAGAAGGTTTGAACCAGAAGGTTCGAACATATAAGACCGATTCTGACCCGCTTGCATTGGCTGCCTATACATATCCAAGCCCAATTCAAAGTGCTGGTTTTGACCTATAAAGCCTTACACGGCTTGGGACCACAATACCAAACGGAACACCTCTCCCAATATGAACCTACCCATACTCTACACTCTACATCTAAGGTCCTCCTCCAAATGCCTACTCCAAGGGAATCTTGGAGGATGGCAACAAGGGAGAGGGCCTTTTCAATGGTGGCCCCCCAATTATGGAATGATCTCCCCAATGAAGCTATCCTGGCACCAACATTGTTATCTTTCCGGCGCCAGGTTACCTTTCTCTTCTCCCTGGCAGTTAACAACATGGGCTGAGTTTGTTTGTTTCTAAATGACCTCAGAATAGCTGTTTTCATAAGGATATTGTTGTTTTTATGCTCCTTATGTTTTAATATTTTGTATATTTGTTTTTAATGTTTACTGTTTTTAACTTTTGTAAACTGCCCAGAGAGCTTCAGCTATGGGGAGGTATATAAATAAAATAAATAAATAAATAAAATAAGAGGGCATTGCATCCCTACAAAGCAGCAGCAACCACAGTTTAGCATTTAACAATACTGTGGGTGACCAAATGAAAAGGAGGACAGGGCTCCTGTATCTTTAACAGTTGCATAGAAAAAAAAATTCAGCAGGTGTCATTTGTATGTATGGGGAACCTGGTGAAATTCCCTCTTCATCACAACAGATAAAGGTGCAGGAGCTATACTAGAGTGACCAGATTTAAAAGAGGGCAGGGCACCTGCAGCTTTAACTGGTGGGATGAAGAGGGAATTTCACCAGGTTCCCCATACATACAAATGACACCTGCTGAAATTCCTTTTTCAATACAACTGTTAAAGATACAGGAGCCCTGTCCTCCTTTTCATATGGTCACCCTAACAATACTGGCAAATATCAAGGTAGGGCCAAAATGAAGGAGCATGAAGGCCAGGATCTCAAGAGGTGATCGAAGAAGTCCATTAAGGAAAACAAAGACAACACCTAGAACACTTGTTTGTTAATAGCTACATGGAACAAAAAACCCATGGAGTCTCTCAGTGCAATAAAATTGTTATTAATATGTGTAGCTTACAGGTAACACCTGCTCTTGCAAATGAACATCACCTGTTGAAGTAAAAACCTGCTATATTAAAAATGTAAATCATGACAGCAATTGTAGCCATCAAATGTATTGCCTAATGGCTTGTTATCATTATTATCATTTAAGCACCCTTCATTTTTCTGGCCACACAATCAGCATCCTTGTTCTATCTCTGAGGATATTTGAGATAAAATTGGCAAGGACAAGTAGGAAGGGAATGGAAGCAGCCCTGTGGCCCTTATATCCATCAGCAGTGCTTGAACACTCAGAATCAACGTTCCCTAGTCAGGTGCCCTCCAGATGTGTAGGACTCGGACTATAGCTCCTATCATCCCCATGCTGGATGGATGTGATGGTAGTTATAGTCCAACACATCTCAAGAGCACCAGGTACTCAAAGTAGTGTGGACACACACTACTATGGTATGACCAGTTTCAGACACCACAGCCCAGCAGTCTCGTATCTCCAAGGTAAATAATAATAATAATAATAATAATAATAATAATAATAATAATAATAATATTTCTTACCCACCTCTCCATCCTGATCAAGGCAGGGAACAACAATAAGTATAAAATACATAAAATATTGATTAAAACATGGTATACATTGTTAAAACTCCTAAAAAAACATACTAAAAGCATACTAAAATTCCACTGGGTAGGCCTGCTGGAAGAGATCAGTCTTTATAGCTTTCTTAAATGCTAAAGGACTGTTAAGTTGACAAGTCTCCTCCAGCAGGCCATTCCACAGTCTGGGAGCAGCAGAAGAGAAGGCCCTCTGGGTAATACCCATCAGCCTAGTTTTGGCTGGCTGAAAGAAGTTCTTCCCAGAGGACCTATGGAGTTCCCTATGCATAAGGGGTTCCTTGTTCTCTCCAACAAGCAGAGGGGGAGATTCCAGGTGCTCAGAAGATGGTTTAGCATTTGTTATTTATTTGTTCAGTCGCTTCCGACTCTTCGTGACTTCATGGACCAGCCCACGCCAGAGCTTTCTGCCGGCCGTCGTCACCCCTAGCTCCCCAAAGGTCAAGCAGAGACCCCATTAATGCAGTGCTGAATATTTGGAACAAACAGCTCAGACATGAGGTTTCAAATCAGTCTCTCCACCTCCCACAAATTCCGATAAGTATAAGTACTGTTTCTAACTAACTGATCTGGAATGAAGGCAGATCTAAAAACCCTTATCTAAGGTTCCCAAGGTTCTGTGAAAATAAGTTTCCCAGAGGCTTTCTAAAAGTATGTAGCCTCCTCCACCTGCTCCAGTTCCTTGGTAGATTAAAAAAAAACATAACAAAATATCAGGAAATACAGAGGAGAAATTGCACATAGTCCTGGCCCAACCTTATCTCACTTTGGGACCTAGAAAGATTGGCAGATAAGCCAGCTGAAGTGTTTACGTCAAACTAATGGATGCTAATGCAAGGTGAAACCAGCCTTTGATGATACAGATCAATCTTCTTCAAGTTGCATGCGTAGGATTAAACATGTGCAAAATATTCTCTCTCTCACACACACACACACACTTATTTGTGTATGCCTTCGGGAAGGAGGCACCCTTCAATTGGTGGTGGTTGTGCATTTTTCGAGAGGGGGCCAGATGTCCTACTTTACAAAGGCAGTCCATCATTTGAAGGTGTCCTCTATTTGAAGGACTGCTAAGTCCAAGTCTGGTCTAAACCAGTCCAAACCTGGTTTAGAATCCTAAGAATGAAGAGGAGGGGCCTTGAAGTTGTCCATCAACAGTTAGACCTGGATAGCAGACTGAGCAGACATGCAGGTGATCTGCTCACAGCCTCCACACTATGAAGAGATGTATTGAAATTCTATGTAAATTATAATAATAATTTCTAGATTTGCATCTATACATATGAAATAGCATATGCATTTTTCATCCAAATCTTACCCTCTTTTGACCTCTTTCTTGGCAATGCATGCCATCTTTTTGGTGATGTATAACTGGCCATCCTGGGGAGAGAGGATGAGAACGAGTAAGAGTTGATGAAGAGTAGGGTTGCCATACATCCTGGAAAACTGGGAATGTCACAGTTTCCAAGCATTTCCAAAATGTCCCGGCCGGTCAGTCAAGAATTCTGGATTCCTGGTACAGCCAGCTGGAGAAATTCCAACCGCCAAAATTGTGCCTTGAGCCTGCTCAGTGGAGTGGCAGCAGCAGAGAAAAAGATGCATCAATCTGGCACCTTTTCCAGAGCACCGCTGCTCCTCCACAGGCTCAGTGCGGCTAGGGGGTTGTTTTAAAACCATCAAAACCTGCAGTGTGGTTAAAAGATTGTTCAGAGCCCTGAATGGGTCCATAGTTATGTGAGGGCACATTTCATGTTGATGGACGGCTAACTGAACACACTTCCATATTAGGAAGAAGCCGAGGGGTGAAGGGGTAGTTTTGAGATTGACATCTCTAACTAACCAATAGCCACAGTCTCCTTCCTGTCCCACCTCCAATCACAGTGCTTAGGGGTAAGGATTGCAAATGATATACCCCATTTGTTTTCGCCCTGGAACTCATTCGGTTGCTAGCTCATGGAGTGTTAGGAAGAGAGAGTGTGAGAGAGACAGAGCTGCAGTCATTAGGCAAGACATCCTTACAGGGCTCCGTCCCTTAGGATGTATCTTCTCATGACCATTGTCACCAGCTGCTGTTGCTCCTTATCCTTCTTATATATTTTTATTTTTTATTTTATTTATTTATTGCATTTTTATACCACCCAACAGCCGAAGCTCCCTGGGCGGTTATCATTGCTACCACTTGTTTGCTTGATAGGCAGAAAGTCAGTGGACATATAGGCCGTGGCATTTGCTGCTGCTCCTTCTCACCACCATCGTTGTCTGGGCCAGAGTGAGAATCAGATCAACAAGCAGGTTGTGAGGATGAAGAGGAGGAGCAACTCCAGGGGGCTTTTGTCAGTGGACGGCTGTGTGGGCCTTGGCAAGTGCCTGACCATGCCCATCTTTGGTAGGGTGACCATAAGAAAAGGAGGACAGGGATCCTGTATCTTTAACAGTTGTATTGAAAAGGGAATTTCAGCAGGTGTCATTTGTGTGCATGCAGCACCTGATGAAACTCCCTCTTCATCATCACAGTTAAAGCTGCAGGTGCCCTGCCCGCTTTTAAATCTGGTCACTCTAGTATAGCTCCTGCAGCTTTGACTCTTGTGATGAAGAGGGAATTTCACCAGGTTCACCATATATACAGATGACACCAGCTGAAATTCCCTTTTCTACGCAACTGTTAAAGATACAGGAACCCTGTCCTCCTTTTCATATGGTCACCCTAGAAAAGTCCAAATAGTGGTAGTGATTGGAGACAGAAGCATGTCAAACCATGGGGAAGGGGGAGGAATTGAAAAGAGGTGGGAATATTTAAATGGTTGTAATCTACTCTGAGATCTTAGCATCGTACTCAACGAGCAGGACAGAAATATTAATATAAATAAAAACAATTTAATTGGAAGCTTTTAATGGTCTGGACAATTTAATTGCAGTTTTATTACTTATGCAAGCCGCTTTGAGGCTCCTTCTGGAACAAAAGCCAAGGCAGAAATTAAGTAAGTAAGCAAGTAAATATTCATGAGCTTTGGTGGATTTGCTGTGGTGCATGTAACAATGAGCGGAGCATGGCCTCTAATTGGAGACCATTATATGTGGCTACATGTCTGTGTGTGTCAGAGAGAGAGAGAGAGAGAGAGAGAGAGAGAGAGAGAGAGAGAGAGAGAGAGAGAGAAGGAAACAGGTTTATTAGCCAAGTGACAAAATATCTGACATGCACCAGCATGAAGAGAATTCTCCATTTTCCACGAATGCCACCTGCAGGTTGCTGTTGTTGTTTTTGCTGTGGTAGCGAAAGACAGGAGCACAGCTGGTTCTCATGCTATCTTCAGATTAGATTACGGCCATGAGTAAGCAGGTTGGAGGGAGAGGGAGGAAGAAAGACAAGGCTGGAGCCCTTTCTCCCTTTGCAAGAACTTCATGAGGGAATGGGAAAGCATTTAGACATTTTTAGTCAGTCACATGTATATGCTAAAAACCATTGTCCATATGGTGGCCATATGGAAAAGAGGACAGGGCTCCTGTATCTTACACAGTTGTACAGGAAAGAGAATTTTAGCAGGTGTCATTTGTGTGCATGCAGCACCTGATGAAACTCCCTCTTCATCATCACAGTTAAAGCTGCAGGTGCCCTGCCCGCTTTTAAATCTGATCACTCTAGTATAGCTCCTGCAGCTTTGACTCTTGTGATGAAGAGGGAATTTCAGCAGGTTCCCCATACATACAAATGACACCTGCTGAAATTCCCTTTTCTATGCAACTGTTAAAGATACAGGAGCCCTGTCCTCCTTTTCATATGGTCACCCTAATAATTAAATGAACTGCGGACCGGCTTTTTTCCAAGTCACCCAGATTCTGCAGACTTGTGGTCCGTTTTTTTCACTGTTGGGGGGGATTTGTGGAAATTTGTGCTTGCACGGTTTCTGTTCACCACTCTGCTGCTAAGATCATCTTCTTGGCTCGCCGCTCTGACCATGTAACTCCACTTCTGAAATCTCTTCATTGGCTTCCAGTTCACTTCAGAATCCAATATAAACTTCTCCTATTGACCTACAAAGCTTTTCACTGTCTAGCTCCTTCCTATCTCTCCTCTCTCATCTCACACTATTGCCCCACTCGTGCTCTTCGCTCCTCTAATGCCATGTTTCTCGCCTGCCCAAGGGTCTCTACTTCCCTTGCCCAGCTTCGTCCATTTTCTTCTGCTGCCCCTTATGCCTGGAACGCTCTTCCAGAACATTTGAGAACTACAAGTTCAACCGCAGCTTTTAAAGCTCAGCTAAAAACTTTTCTTTTTCCTAAAGCTTTTAAAACTTGATTTTGTTCTGACTTTTATACTGTTAGTTTTACCCTACCCAGTGCCTGTTTACCCTACCCTGTGCCTGTTTGCTTTCTCTTCCCCTCCGTATTGTTTTATTATGGTTTTATTAGAATGTAAGCCTATGCGGCAGGGTCTTGCTATTTACTGTTTTACTCTGTACAGCACCATGTACATTGATGGTGCTATATAAATAAATAAATAAATAAATAAATAAATAAATAATAAATGCAGATTCGCACTAATGCACATTGGCGCAAGGGGAACGAAATTTTTGTAAATCCTGGAAAATAATCCGATTATGGCAGTGAGTGGATAACAGAATGAAAGATTCTATGGGCTCATCCACACCAAGCAGGATATTCCACTATGAAAGTGGCATGAAAAGCAGGAGCCACACTACTGCCCTATAGTGGTAATGAAGTGCACTAACAACTGGTGGGGCCCACGACACAACTACACCAAGCAGGACAAAACACTATGAAAGTGGTATAAAAGCAGTATGTGGTACATGTCATGGGCCCCAACCGTTGTCAGTGCACTTCAATACCACTATAAAGCAGTAGTGTGGCTCCTGCCTTTTATATATTGCTTTCATATTCATATCACTTTCAAATTGGAATATCTGCTTGGTGTAGATGAGCCCAGAAACATCCCTGTTTATATGTAATGTGTTTTTCCTTATTATCCAAGTAGCAACAAATTTCTCCCTATTGTTCAGGAAGGAAACTGTCTGCAGAATCTCTTTCAAAAGTTCTCCCTAAGGGGATTGCACGTAACTGCACAATACATAATGAACCCTGTCTTCCACCACTCCCTGGCCACAAATGCATAAACTACAATTTACAAGTATTCCAGCATATCTTCCTGCTAAATATGCTGTAGGCTTAGTTCACCATCTCAACGCAGTCCGTGATTTCCTCGTGGCACCAAGATTGTTCAAAAAAATAATATAGAAGGCCATAATGAGATTTAACGAAATAATGAAACGGTGGCAGTTGCATGGTTATAAGATAACATCTAGTTACCAAAAGGCCCCGCTCTCTAACGGTCTCATCTTATACATGTCTACTCAAACGCAAGCCCCACTGCATTCAATAGAATTTACTCTTAGGTAAGTGTGGATAGGATTGCAGACAACTGGGTTTTAAATATACTGTTTCACAGCTACCGGGATAACAGCCTTAAGATCACCAGGCATCAGTCTATACTTAGTCAAAAGGGTTTCATATTTATTATTTATTATTCAGTATTTTCAAAAAAAATATGTGAACTGAAATAGGAGCCACCAGCCTCAATTGCTCAACAGGTCACCCTATGTAACAGGTCAATGTTACATATGGTCACCCTATGTAACATTGCTTTACATAGGGTGACCATATGGAAAGGGGGACAGGGCTCCTGTATCTTTAGCAGTTGTATTGAAAAGGGAATTTCAGTAGGTGTTCTTTGTATGCATGCTGCACCTGGTGAAATTCCCTCTTCATTACAACAGTTAAAGCTGCAGGAGCCCTGCCATAGTGACTAGATACAAAAGAGCCAGGAAAGGAGTAGATCCCCCAGAAAAGTTTGTGCCTATGCTGTGCTGTATTGCGTATGTCTGTGATGTACAGTTTACTAATAAAACGGTATCTTATAAAAATGTCAGTAGCTTCCTAGTTCCCTTCCTAGTTCATTATTGTGTGTTTATCTGTAACAGCCCTATAATTCATTATACAATATCAATTTGTAAAAAATTCATTATATAACTTCAATTTGTGACTTAAATTGTGTGCAGATGACATGTATCTATGAAATGCTGATGTATATTCATGTCATGTCTACAATGGTGTAGTCTTTTGGATTGTATTACCATTTACAGTGTCTTTCAGTCACACATTTGTGGACCGTGCTTTGGCATTCCACTGTATTCATTAAAGCTACTGACTTTTTTATAAGATACCATTTTATTAGTAAACTGTACATCACAGACATATGCAATACTGCACATCATAGGCACAAACTTTTCTAGGGGATCCACTCCTTTCCTGGTTCCTTTCGTGAGCGCTCCTCTCTTTGTTTTCTAGCAGATACAAAAGAGGGCAGGGCTCCTGCAGCTCTAACTGTTGTGATAAAAAGGGAATTTCACCAGGTGCTGCATTCATACAGTCACCCTACTTTATGTATGCTTACACACATTGAAGCTCATTTGGCATTTCAATGCCCATTCTTCCCTCAAAACGTACACACATTTGGAGAGATCCTTTTGAAGTTCTTCGCAACCCCTTTTTGTCTCAACCATACTAAATAATTTGCTACCTCCATGCTCACCCCTAACTCCAGTTTATTTATGAACAACTTTAGAAGCAACTGTCCCAACACAGATGTTTGGGAGAGCCCACTGTTTAGATCCCTCTCATGGGTGGCACATAGGGGTGGAGGTGGTGGAATACAATGAGACGCAACAGACATGGACATGGGGAGATAACATGCCTTCTGTACAAGGGATAGGCTAAAAACTAGGACTCAGCAGATTATGTTTTGTTTTTTAATAGATCCCCAAGATTAGATATGCCAAAGATACATCAGATGTAGAGATGATCAGGACAAGTTTCATCCTCCCACCACTTTCACTAACCCAGTTATAGTTCTGGTGTGCCAAGGCTCCTGACAATGTGCTCTTTGGGTTGGATTTGGGAATGTCACCTGAACATTGCGTGGAAGTCCAGAAAGTGGCTTCATCATCAGCCTACCTGGACAAATGCAGGTTGGAAGACTAGGACATGTAAATCTACAGGGTGCTTTTTAACGCTCCTTCTACCTCAACATCAGTACCACAACCAGTCCCAGACACCAAAAATTGGGGAGGGAAACAAGATGCTCCCAAAACAGCACAAGAGAGACATGCACTTCCTCTAAACTTCCAAAGCCCCAAACAAAATGGCAGCTCAATTGGCTTGGTGGACCCTGCATTATCCTCCTGACCTCACTCTTTGTCCAACCTGGTCAATTGCTGATGCCAGTCATGCTTCTGTTCCTTTCTTTGCACTTTGCTGCCTATTAAATTTGATTGGCCTATTCCTTGTATTATGAAAAAGGTGTGTGGGTGGGTGTTGAATTCAGTAGAACACAAAATGGAGGGTCACTCTATGAAATTAACAGCAAGCAAATCAAAGTTTGGCAGGGAGAGGGGTGTCCTGCACCGTATTACGCATTGGCAGTGGACAATACGAGTACTAATAAAATGATAATCAGTAATCATCAGACTAAATCCATCTTGCCTAGCTAGTACTATTCTCCCTGCTCTGGCTTTACATAGAGAAAGACTCAGGTGATGAAATATTTTGTACAAAAACCAAAATCTCCTACTTATGTGGTGGAATGCTGCTGCCTCTCCCTTTCCTCACCACTTAAACTTTACACCATTATAAATAATTATTTACCTTTATTTGGGGCCTTGGATCTGGGATTGGTGGGGGTGCCTGCAAACCTGTGCAGGATATCTAACTATCTATGCCCTTCAATACCAGTTACTGGGGATCAACAGTGGTAGGATGCTACTGCTCTCTGGTCCCCCTTGTGAGTTATTCATATTCATCTGGTTGGTCACTGTAGGGAAGGGGATTCTGGACTAGACAGGGCCTTTTAGGCCTTAACTAGACCTAGCTGTTAGCATGAGACAGAGTGCTGCAGCCATCAAGGTTAGGGTGGGGTTGATGGAGAACCCCCATGGGCCACAGTTTCCCATCCCTGTTCTAGAAGTAATTCTCCCCACCCACCCACCAAATTTGGAACATCATTTACCAAGGTGCTATTGCATATATTTTTTTCCAAGCACAAAAAAGGCCAAGATCAGATTGGATATTTTTTTTAAAAAAAAAATCCTTGTGGAAGTTCATGAAACTAGCATGTCTTTTTCTGATTGTACTTGTGGTGTGAGTGCACAGATAAAGCAACAGTGACAGATAGTATTGCTAAGTTGAAGAGATGATGAAAGACGTTCCATTGTGATTTATAGCCTTTCAAACACTGTTTCTACATATCTTCTATTTATAATCTCTGGTATTAGGGGCAGCCATAGGTTAAAGCAAGCTGTCAAGTTACAAAAGATGACTAGCAAATGAACTAAGTTGAAGTGCCAAGATATCTGGGACAATAGCTGCATTTAAAATCTAGTTACTACAGTGAATGTTCAAAATTAGCTGATTCGCATGGAAATGCTGACAGCCCAGATAAATTTCCCAAACATTCACAAATAAAGATGTTTTCTGAGATATGCCAGTGAATGCCAACAATCAAACTTAGGCCATAGCTAGACGGGCCGTTATCCCGGGGCGATCTCCGGGATCATCCCTGTGCGTCTACATGATGCTCAGGGGATCCCAGGAGCAGGAAGGGATGATTCCGCCCTTGTCCCAGGATCTCACCATTGCCTTTGAGCCTGCTTTTTCCATGGTCTCAGGCTGATCCCGAGACTGCGGAATGTGTGTGTGGGCATCACAGTGGGCAACGGTTACTCGCAAGGAGCTGGGACCCACGCATGGGGTGCAGAGCTCCTGAGGAGTTCTGCGCCCATCGGGGGTGGGGTGGGGGGAGCGGCAAAACTTATTAAAAATTGAAAAACCTTACATTTTGCGCATGAGTGCTCATGTGCTCATCTCCTTTAAGAAAAAAAAACAAAATGGCAGGTGCGATGTCATCTCCCTCCAAGGTCATCACGCACCGCATGTAAACAGAAGGGGAGATCTCGCAATAAAAATATTGTGAGATCTTCACCCCTCCGTCACGCTAGACCTGGTAGGTCTAGCTAAGACCTTAGTTGACTCTAGAGTTTTCACTAAAAGCATAAGCTTTTAAAAAGTTCCGCCACAACCCTCCAAACATTCCCCTCCAAACATCCCTCCCCCACTCTCCAAAACTCCATCGCACAGCAATGTGACCAAGAAATAGAACCCAGGATGGGTCTATGCAAATAGACACAGGTTTGATTTTCTATGGCTGAGGTCACTAGGGGGGGAAGGAATATGTTTAACTCCCAACCAAATGACAGCCCTGGGAATGTCATTTTCTCTTTCTCTTAGCTACCATTCATTCCTATAGGGAATGTTTTTGACATTTCCTACACAAACCAGGGCCAGATCTACAGCTTGTGTCACATCGATACGATCCCATTATAGCCCTCTTGCGCATTTGTACCTCATAGCACACATAATGGCATCTGTTGCAGTGTTTGGATAATACAGAAGAAAAAGTAAGAAAATAATAGCCCTGACAGTTATCAGTGTACTTCAATACTGACAAACAGCGCTAGTGTAGATCTAGCCCTGGGGCTGGATTCAGGAATAGAGTAGACAGCATGGAACATTTCCTCATCCTGACACCGAGTACATCCTGACACTCTCCTCATCCTGAAACTTTTGTGTTGAGGTGGTGGAGAAAGGTGGGTGAAAGCAAGGATTAGAAAAGCAGGCCTGTCTCTTGCTGTGCCTCAGGTAATGGCCTCAGCGATGGTTTGGAGGGGGAGCGTGGGAGAAGCAGCAGCGAAGTGGAATCAGGAATCTTGTCAGATACAGATCACTACATAAATCCTGTAAATAAACAAATAATAGGACTGAAACTCTCTGCACACACACACACAGCCCTCTCCCACCCATCAAACCTGACTTGAGGCGCCTTTAGTTGATCTCTCTTTATAAAAGCCATGCTCAGTGTTTTGTCACACTCTGCTGTAAGCAAGATATGCAATTCCAGACAGATGAAAGGAGGCTAAATCACGGAAGAATTTCACCCCACCTCAGTGGTGAACTGAGCCCATTGCTTTACTATTTCCCATTGAAATGAAGAGTTTCCATTGCTTTCCATAGGGAAAATGCAAATGCTACAAGTGGTAATAATATAGCAACGAGGGCAAAATCTGCTTTCCACTCCTGAATGGCTGGATTGGTCCCCATTGTCAGATACATGGGCGTAGTCTGCATCAAACAGGATATTGCACTATGAAAGCGGTATATAAAAGGCAGGCGCCACACTACTGCTTTTTATTGAAGAGCACTGACAACTGTTGGGGCCCATCGACACATACCATATACCATTTTCATACCATTTTCATACAGCTATATCCTGCTTGGCATGGCTCCTGCCTTTTATATACTGCTTTCATTAGGCATGTGCTCCGCTCCGAATTGGCCTGCTCCGCCTTACCCAGAGGCGGAGTAGAAGCGGACCGTGGACCCCTAGAAGCAAGGCGAAGAGAAGCGGCCATTTTTCGGAGTTCCTATTTCAGGTGGAGGGCTCCGATCGCCATCTTGAAAACATTTTGCCCATAGGATTGCATTGCGGGAAATAATCGTGGATAACTGGGTTGTTTTTGAAGCTATCGTTCTGAAAATTCTTGTGCTCAGAGAGCCATGGATGGGGGTCATTTTGAGACTACTCTCACCTCTCTGCATCGTGCGGGTCGCGTGCTAGAATTTTTTAAAAATCGGGTGAACAAACGGACAGCGCGGGTCAAACGGCGGTTTTCGCCCATAGGATTGCATTGAGGAAAAGAATTGGGGATAACTGGGTTGTTTTTTAAGCTATCGTTCTGAAAATTCTTGTGCACAGAGAGTCGTGGATGGGGGTCATTTTGAGACTACTCTCACCTCTCTGCATGGTGCGGGTCGTGCACTAGAATTTTTTTAAAAAATCGGCGGGAAAAATACCTTTTTCAAAGGGCTGAGGGGCAGAGTCAGCTCCCGGTCATGATGATCCCAAAGTTGGAGGAGGGCATAGGCAAAATGGGTAACTTGGGATTCTGGGAAACTTCTCTTTCTTCATCTGAACGGACTTTTCCCAGTGTTTTTTTAACACAGTAGCCCCACCAAATGCACAAACACAACCTGAAATCATATACTAAGCCAATAATAAGAGACAGAAACACAGCACTGCTCCCCACCCTAACTTTGGGGAACAACTGAAAAGATGTGGTGCAAGGGGATGAGCTCCCCTAGGGCATCTCATCGTGGACGTGCCACCACTCTCTCCTGTACTGGAAGGCCATCAGAGCCTTCCAAAGAGAGTAACCCGGTGCAGCAATGCCTATCATGAGTTGAAGTGAGCGTTTACTTCTTAGTGGTGGAGCAATGTTTTTCATGAGTTGAACTGACAGTGTTGCTTCTTAAAAGACTGGTCACTAGGACCAGTCAAATTGGCAGCTGCTTCCCTCTCCCCTGGGCACGTCCCCCTATTACTGGTAAAAGACAGATATAGCCTTTTTTAAAAAGTTCTTCTTGTTGTTTATTCAGCAACACTGCTGCTTTTAATTCCACCCCTCTTTTGTTTATTTATTTATTCCATTTTATATGCATTACTGGCTTATCCTTGGCTCACTTCCTTATGCCCCCAGAAATGCCAGCTGCATGCCTGCCTGCCTTCCCTCCCTCCTCCCCTGCCCACCTCGCAGGGATGTTGTCTGTGGCTTTGACTCAGGGGAGAAGTCCTTCCTGCGCTCACTTGGAGTTTTGGAAGTTCCAAATTTTGCAGGTTTAAGCCCCGCCAAAAAACAGGGGAAGATGGGACTGCCTTGAGTCTTGGCTTGCGTGTGTATCCCTGGATAAGCTGTCATGGTGGTGAGTTTGAGGTGTTTTTTTAACGTGCAAATTGACGGAGCTATTGAAAGGGGTGTGAATGGGGTGTTGGATTTTCATAAATTCCCCAAAAATCAGGGGATGATGGGACTGCCTTGAGTCTGGGCGTGCGTGTGTATCCCTGGATAAGCTATCATGGTGGTGAGTTTGAGGTTTCTAAAGTGCAAATTGACAGAGCTATGGAAAGGGGTGTGAATGGGGTGCCCGGTTTTCAAAAATTCCCCAAAAATCAGGGGATGATGGGACTGCCTTGAGTCTCGGTGTGCGTATGTATCCCTGGATAAGCTTCCATGGTGGTGAGTTTGAGGTTTCTAACGTGCAAATTGACGGAGCTATTGAAAGGGGTGTGAATGGGGTGTTGGATTTTCATAAATTCCCCAAAAATCAGGGGATGATGGGACTGCCTTGAGTCTGGGCGTGCGTGTGTATCCCTGGATAAGCTATCATGGTGGTGAGTTTGAGGTTTCTAAAGTGCAAATTGACGGAGCTATGGAAAGGGGTGTGAATGGGGTGCCCGATTTTCAAAAATTCCCCAAAAATCAGGGGATGATGGGATTGCCTTGAAACTTGGCGTCCATGTGGACACATGGATAAGCTATCATGGTGCCAAACTTGAGGTTTCTAACGTGCAAATTGATGGAGCTATCGAAAGGGGGGTTATGGGTGGTGCGTTAGAGGTTAGAGCCGCACCAAAAATCAGGGGATGATGGGATTGCCTTGAGTCTGGGCGTCCATGTGGACATATGGATAAGCTTTCATGGTGCCGAGTTTGAGGTTTCTAACATGCAAATTGACGGAGCTATCCCAAGGGGTCTGAATGGGGTGCCCAATTTTCAAAAATTCCCCAAAAATCAGGGGATGATGGGATTGCCTTGAAACTTGGCGTGCGTGTGTATACCCCCATGAGGTGTCATGGTGCCAAACGTGAGGTTTCTAACTTGAACAGAAAAAAAGTTGTATAATTTTTTAGCTTTCAATGCAACCCTATGGGGGGGGAAATGGAGCTCTGATCCGGATCCGGAGCTCCGAGCGGAGCGGAGCGGGGGCGGGGCGAAGCGGCCCGCTCCCAAAATCGCGGATCTGCAAGTGAAGCGGAGCGGGGGGTCCGTGCACACCCCTAGCTTTCATACCCCTTTCATAATGCAATATCCTGCTTTGTGAAGATTAGGCCACTATGAAGCATGTGAAGTATCTACACACAAAGTTCATAGAAATTAATTGTGCTCAACCCGCCCCACCCCTAACACACACACCTTCCTTGATGATACATTGGGAAGCCTTCTACATTACTGGGCAAAATTCACTTAGATACTTAAGAGGTGCTTCCCCCTCTTCATGCCCAGCATCAGCATCCAGCATGGTGGAGAAAATACCCCACTCTCACTCTGTCCCCAATCCTTTCATGAGCAATGTTCTTCATGGATGATATCCTGCCCTGCAACGCATTCTCAAGGAGTCTTCACAATACATAGGTCCTACTTCTTTACACGTACACTATCCATCTTAATAATAGTAATGGGAACTAACATTGCTCCTCCCATCTGCCCCAGATTTAGAACATGGTTGTCCTCCAATGAATTTTCATTGGACTTACATTCATCATTTCTCAAGGGCTCTCAGCTACAGTGAATACAAAACTGAGGCCTTAGCTAGATGATGGGTTAGCCCGAGCTGATACCCGAGATCGCCCCTGTGCGTCCAGATGATGCACAGGGGATCCCGGGCTTAGGCAGGGGTTAACCCTCCCTTGCCCCGAGGTAATGGGCACCACTTTTGGCCCAGTGTTTCCCGCAGCCTCAGGCTGAGCCCGAGACCGTAAGCGTGTAGATCGTTCCACTGCATTTCCCGGCTACCACAATTACTCACGAGTAGCCTGGAAAAGCGGCAGATGGGGCGCAGCACTCCTCAGGAGCGCTGCGGCCATCAGGGCTGGGGGGGGAAGCAAGGAAAGCCATTAATTTTTTTAAAAAAACCACTTACCTGAGCACACGAGCATTCGTGCGCATGGCCCCTTTAAGACAAAAAAATGGCAGACGCTACAAGGTCCTTTCTTGACCTCATCACGCCTGAGGTGTAGACTACATCAAGAGCCCGCAATAGTTGCATTGCGGGCTCTCCCCTCCTCACCATCAGATTATCAGGTAGGTCTAGCAAAGGCCTGAGAGAAGACATTTAACTTTCCTAAAGAGTTGTTGGGGCAGACATTCAACAATATTATCATAATGAATGTTTTCCATGCTACCGAATCTAAAAATGCAAGAAAGTATGAGATTTTTTAAATTTGTGAGTATGTTCTCCTCAAAGTCCTCCATATTTGGGGTGTTGAGAGAAGAGAAGTTACTGGTTCACGTATTATAAAGTCCATTTTGCAAAAGCTGTTGGAAGATAAGATAAACAGTCACAAGCCAGGATCCCATTGTGTGGAAGCTGATGATGGCCATAGAAGATATTGGTGAATGAATTAGAAGCTACTCCCAGATCTGTAGGGAATGAACTGCCAGAATAGAGGCCAAGTTGTCAATTTCTTTACCTACACAACCGGAAGAGGTCAACCATAAGATAGACTGGTGCCGTTTTGTCTGGAGTTCAACAACACATCTGATGGTTGCTAGGCAACCACCGTGCATTTTCCCAGCCCAATAAAATGACTGGAACTTATACCAGGAGCATTTGCATTAGCTTCTCCACTGTCTGGCATTATCTCTAGAGGGAGCTCACTCATGACCTATAATTCTTCCTGCCTTGAAACACTTGTGTCACAAAGCAAGCGGAAGTCAAGGGCAGTAAATTGTTGGCCTGTCTCAGAAAGATCAAGTACTGTGTATGCAAATTATAATTCAGCATTCTAGTTATTATTAGATCAACATTACTATGCTGGGCTCACAGCCTCAATAAATAAGAAAGCTAACAAAACACGTGAAATGTCACAATGTGAAGGGGTGGAAATGGCCATGCAATGATTTTTCCCATACTAGTCCATGTGGGGAATCAATGTTGTATTTTACCAGCTAGAATTTTTGATCACTGGTCCATGAGGCAAGGCTAAGCACAGATCAAAACACTGAGTCAATGAGAGGTTAATTTTTATTGCTCTCCTTAGTTTGACCTAGACTACAGCACTGTTCCTGAGGTTCTAGTTTTTGTTCATTTTAGTATGGAGGAAATGAATTTTAAAATGTCCCCCCCCCCCAACATGCAACTGTTGTGGAATGAGCTCCCCAGAGAGGTTCGCCTGGTGCCTACACTGTATTCCTTCCATCGCCCGCTGAAAACCTTTTTATTTACTTAGTATTTGAACACCTAATTTAACTTAAATTTAAACTTTGCTGTTTTAATTCCATATTTTAATCTACATCAATTTCTGCTGTGTGGTTTTATCCTAGTTGTGCTTTTATATTGTATTTTGTATTTGTGTTTTTAGACTGTTGGTTGTTTTATTATGCTTTTCATGGTTTTAATTTTTGTAAACCGCACAGAGAGCTTCAGCTATTGGGTGTTATAAAAATGTAATAAATAAATAAATAAATAAATAAAAAACATGAAATAATGGCATCCAATGGAGTCATTTTTTTTCTTTCTTTTTATAACACCACCCTCCACAGTGAGGTGGAATTTCAGAACAAAAACAGGGTAAAGATATATTAGACTACAAAAGTCCAACATTCCCATACCCATTAGGGTCCTACCTTTATAAGTGACCTAAAAGTCTTATAAAATAATCAATATATGAATAAAATCCAGCATGGACTGGGAATGATGAGAGTAGGGGATGTGTGAATCAGCAAAACCTCACCTCACCAAAGTTGTCTGAATTTGATCTCATTCCAACTCAAGTCCGTATCAGGTTGTGAGATTTTTGTTGTTGTTTTCTTTTTGTATGAAAATCCATGCATATTTTCATGTGTACTTTTTTTCCAAACGTACGCCTCCAGTGTGCCCACCTTTGAAAAGTACGCAGTCTTCTCTTCTCACCCCTGGGTACTTCCTCTCACTCACACTCCTATAATTATATTGTGCTCCTTTCGTCTGAGAAGCTTGAGCGCTTTATAGACATTAATTAATTTGCCCAGCCTCCCTGTGAGACAGGTGAATATTATAATGGGTGGCAAAACAGACACCGCAAGTTGCCTGAAGTAAAGTAGAAATAAAGCCAAAGAAAATGAATGAGCGCTGGAATTAGCCGTGTGCATGCCCTTTATAACAGATTGCCCTGGCAGTTCTGCGTAGAGTAGACCCCTCAAATTGAATGAGACTTCAGTTAGTCATGCCTATGGTGACCATATGAAATTCCCTTTTTTATTCAATAAAAAAGGGAATTTCAGCAGGAGTCATCTGTATGCATACAGCACCTGGTGAAATTCCCTCCATCACCACAGTCAAGGCTGCAGGAGCCGTGCCCTCTTTTGTATCTGGTCACTTTAGCTAAAGAGGGCAGGGCTCCTGCAGCTTTAACAGTTGTATTGAAAATGGAATTTCTGCAGGTGTCTTTGTATATATGGAGAACCTGGTGAAATTTCCTCTTCATCACCACAGTTAAAGCTGCAGGTGCCCTGCCCTCTTTTAAATCGGCATAGGTTTGAGGCCTACATTGTTTTTAAAAATCCCACTCAGGGTAGAATATAGAGGGTAGTATCCAGTGTTAGTCCTATGTAGAGTAGACCTATTGAATAGATGGGACTGAAGTTAGACATGACTAGGGTGACCAAATGAAAAGGAGGACAGGGCTCCTGTATCTTTAACAGTTGTATAGAAAAGGGAATTTCAGCAGGGGTCATTTGTATATATGGAGAACCTGGTGAAATTCCCTCTCCATCACCACAGTTAAAGCTGCAGGAGCTATATTAGAGTGACCAGGTTTAAAAGAGGGCAGGGCACCGGCAGCTTTAACTGTGGTGATGAAGAGGAAATTTCACCAGGTTCTCCATATATACAAATGACACCTGCTGAAATTCCCTTTTCAGTTCAACAGTTAAAGATACAGGAGCCCTGTCCTCCTTTTCATATGGTCACCCTGTTTCTATGAATCCGACTCACAGATTCCAAAGTAGACTGCTTATTCTGAGTCGCACAGACTCCGCAGACTTTTGGGCCATTTTCTTTTTTTAATTTTCCGGATTAGAAAAATACATTAATTTTTTTAAAAAAAAATAGCCAAAAATGTGCATTCCCCCACCCAACAGCCTAAAGCATGAAAATATACATTTGTGCATTTTAGAGGAGATTCATGCATTTAAGAAGGGATTTGTGCATTTTGGGTGTACAGTTGTTGTTTTTCATGTTTTGCAAATGCGAATCTGTTTATTTTTGCAAGTGCAAGTTTGCATTAATTCAGGAAACTGAAAATAAAATGATTTCATCACTGAATGGATGCCAGAATGAAAAGCATCTGACAATCTGCCAAATGCAAATGGAACAGATTTTACAAAATCTGTACCTCTCTACTTGAGAACAGTGTAGCACAGAGAAGAAGTGCTGATTATGTCTTATTTATTTATTTATTTAAAATATTTATATCCCGCCCTATATCACTAAGATCTCAAGGCGGCGTACAGATAAAAACGTACAGTATAAAAAACAATAAATATACATAGTTAAATTAAAACATGATCCAAGTTAAAACAATATATAATTTAAAAGCAATAAAAGCAATTAAAACAGTTAGAACAATGTGCCAGTGAGTTTAACCATCAAAGGTTAAAAAGCCATGTTTTTACTTGGCGTCGAAATGAAATCAATGAAATCAATAACAGTTAAAGCTGCAGGAGCCCTGCCCTCTTTTAAATCTGGTCACTCTAGTATGGCTCCTGCAGCTTTAACTATTGTGATGAAGAGGGAATTTCACCAGGTTCCCCATATAAACAAATGACACCTGCTGAAATTCCCTTTTCTATGCAACTGTTAAAGATACAGGAGCCCTGTCCTCCTTTTTATATGGTCACCCTATGATTATGGATGCAGAATGTCCAGGTTAGGAAAGAGAGGGAGTTGCCTTTTTACAGCTCACTCTGATATTGTCTCCTTTGACTGGCAGGTGTTCTCCATCTCTGGCAAGGATCTTTCCTAATCCTGTTGCCTGAGATTCTTTAATTAGAAATACCAGGGATTGATGCAGCGTCACTGTCCCCTGTGCTCTGTCACCAAAATTTGGTCCGTCCCCACATCTGTCCCTACTTTGGTACCCTAAGATCAGGAGTTTAGGGCAGAAGTCCAGGGCTCCCCCCCCAAAAAAAAAAACATAGAAGGGCTGTCTCACCGCATTTTTGAGTAAGTGAAGTAATACCACTGAAAGAGATTGGGGGCTTTGGATCATTAAATGCATAGTCTAAAATGACCTCACTGTGTCACTGGGTACTCACCAGTGAAACTATCATCAGGGGCAGAGCACATGGTTTGTATCTGAAACAAGGTTAGGCCACCTTTTAGGCCACTGGCACATTTAGCAATTTGGGGAAATGTCCTGGCCACCACCACAAAATGGCTGCCATGGGAGGCATGGCAATGCCCAAGCCACCTGCCCAAAAGACTGAATACAAAGCAGAGGTGGGGTCTGAGCCGCAATGCCCTAAATAACTCCTTTGAACCCATCGTTTCCAGCACCAACAAAACCTATTTCACAGCAGTCTCAGCTGCCTGTAAGGAAATGTAATTAAAAAAGGATGGTAGGGCGCCTTGCTAGGTGCCAAGAAAGGTCTTCTGAGGCACATTCTGGACCACAGGCATGATGTTGCCTATTCACTGATCTAGAAGGTCCCAAGGGATGGGGGGAAATATTTGACATCCCAGAGCAGCCTTTCCCACCCCTTTCAACTTCTATCAGTCCTAGGCCACAGCTAGACCTAAGGTTTATCCTGGGATCATCCAGGGTTCGCCCCTGCCTGAGCACTGGATCCCCTGTGTGTCACCTAGGTGAACAGGTTTGACCCCTGGATGATCCAGGGATAAACCTTAGGTCTAGCTATGGCCCTAGTCAGCACGGCCAGTGGTCAGGAATGCTGCAGGTTGTACTCAAAGCCACTTAGAGGACTCCAGCTTAGGGAAAGCTGGTCTGGGGACTTGCTGCTAGTCAGAGTAAACAATACTAGGCTAGATAGAGAAATACTAGATGGAACAATGTAATGGAGCTGCAAACATAGGAAGGATAGCAGCTGCTGTTCCACAAATTTGTTGCTCCAGCACTACGTTGCTCAGAGAAGTGGATTACTCATATGAGCAGGTTTATTTTATCTTTTTAACGTACTACCAGAACTAAGAAAGTACAGATTATGCGAGATCCGTTCCATCTGTCTTTTGGGGTTTCTCAGGTTCCTTTCATTCAGTCATCTTCCCATCGGCAGAATAGGGTTGTTGTTTTTAGTTTACAAATTTGTGCAAATGCAAATTTGCACAAATTTGCACATTCACAAATGCGCAAATTCCCCAAAATGCTCATTTTGGGGCTGGGTATTTTTATTTTAAAATATTTTTTATGACAAAATATGTGCAAAATTCCAAAAGGTTTAAAAAGCAGTCTGCAAGTCTGCGAAATCCATCTGACGGGGTAAAGCTGATCCACTGTGGAATCTGCAGGTCGGATTGTCAGAACCAACTCTTGTCAGAACCAACTCTCAGTCTTAGCCTACCACACAGGGAGAATAATTTTAAAGTACTTTTTACATGGGACAAAAATGCTACAGAAACTATCAACGCAGTAGGTAACCCTGTAGAGGCTTGCAGGAACTAACAATTCTAGATATAGATATAGATATATGTTACACACACACACACACACCACTTTTTGACCCGCATCTCTTTCCGCTATGTATTTTTCCAGTTCCATGTTTAAAAGCAATTAATGAACTACTTTGCATTAAAATATTGGACACAAATAAAATATTTAAGGCAAGCAGAGAAAGCAATCTTGATCTGGTCCAATGATAAGAAAAGAATGACTTCTGCAGTCTTGTGCTTAAAAAAAAATGCACAACACTTGGCAGTCTAACTACTCTGTAGTTTATTAAATGATTGCTCATTCTGTACTCCCAGCTTTAAAGGTGCCATGCCCTGGGAGTTCCTTTGGAGCAAGCTCTCCAGAAACGTTGCGTGGGTTCGACCTCCCTCTAAAGGCCATTCATGGAATTGCATTCATATTCCCCGAGCATGCATTTCACATTTTCAACACCGTTCGGCTTCTGAGTTTGCATTTACTTAAAATACTTGCATCCCATTTTGTTTGTTTCTCTGTTGGTTTCCTTTAGGAAGAACAGCTAACAGGATTTCCACGGTCTCCCAAACTGGCACCAACTACTTTCACACTTCCTTAACTTCAGTGGAGATTCAGCTTATTAGGTGCACTCTAATAAGTTTAGGTATAGAGTTAGATAATCCATCTATACCATGTCTTTAACTGAAAACTGTTTTCTGCTTTGATCATGTGTAAAGTAGCTAGCTGACCAGAAAGAAAGAAAGAAAAAGGAAGGAAGGAAGGAAGGAAGGAAGGAAGGCAAGCAAGCTTCTGTTGTTCTTGTGCCTTTAACAGCAGCTTGATCTTCAGAAATCAGTAGATAAATTTGTAATTTTTTTTCACAATATGGAGGACAAGCATTATCATTCCCTTCTAAAAATAGGGTGACCATATGAAAAGGAGGACAGGGCTCCTGTATCTTTAAAAGTTATATAGAAAAGGGAATTTCAGCAGGTGTCATCTGTATACATACAGAACCTGGTGAAATTCCCTCCTTCACCAGTTAAAGCTGCAGGAGCCCTGCCCTCTTGTATCTGGTCACTTTAGCTAAAGAGGGCAGGGCTCCTGCAGCTTTAAATGTTGTGAGGAAGAAGGGATTTCATCAGGTGCTACATGCATACAAATGGCACCTGCTTAAATTCCCTTTTCTATACAACTGTTAAATAGGGTGACCATATGAAAAGGAGGACAGGGCTCCTGTATCTTTAACAGTTGCATAGAAAAGGGGATTTCTGCAGGTGTCATTTGTATATATGGAGAACCTGGTGAAATTTCTTCTTCAACACAACAGTTAAAGGTGCAGGAGCTATACTAGAGTGACCAGATTTAAAAGAAGGCAGGGCACCTGCAGCTTTAACTGGTGTGATGAAGAGGAAACTTCACCAGGTTCTCCATATATACAAATGACACCTGCAGAAATTCCATTTTCAATACAACTGTTAAAGATACAGGAGCCCTGTCCTCCTTTCCATATGGTCACTCTGTCTAATGTCTGCATGTCAAGTTTCTGTTATAGGCACAGGAACAGAGGTGACCCAACCTATGGGAACTGCAGTTTCCCTCTTTCCTACACACAATATCCATTTCAAAAGAGGCGGTGTACTGAACTGTACTCACCCACCAGTTCTGAAAATGCATGAGTTTTTGAATATTAACAGCACTAAGCGCGGCTACATGGCATAAGAAATGACAGGCAAAAAATCAAGTTGCTAAGGGGGAAATGTTTGATTTCATAACAGTATTAGTAGTAGCATTTTAACAACAACAACAACAACAACGACTCCCGAGCACAGTCTTTCACTTAAAAAGTAAAGTAAATTACAACACAAAAGGCCTCTTGTTACCCTGCCAGCAAATGGATTTAAGAAGGCAGGAAGGCTGCGAGGGGTGTGTGTGAGAAAATATGAAGAGACAAGTTTGGGGTGTGTCAGGAATGAGATTTAATTGCAATCCAGGTCAAGCCAGTTCTTGCTTTTGAAACGATGCCCCCGCCACACCCCTGAGCCGCCTGACAGCAGCCAAAGTGGAAAGGAGAGGGGGGCGTGTATGGGCTTAAAAGTAACTGGGGTGGGGGACAACCCAATCAAACAGTCAAGCTTGCAAGATAAAGCAGTTAAACTGGGGGGAAACAGGGATCGAAGCTAAGGAAAACGGGAACATTTTGACCCAAGAACTTGTTTCTTGGGGAGGAGGTATGCAAAAGAACATAAAAATCTGCCTTAGGCCTATTCAGACAATTCGTCTGCGATGTACACTGACCAGCCGCAGTGGCTCTCCAGGGTTTCAGCCAGCAGCCTTTCCTGGAGATGCCAGGGATTGAACCTGGGACCTTCTGCATGCCAAGCAGGTGCTCGACAATTGTGCTAGGGCTAAGGGTGGCCACATAGAAAAGAAAATGGCTGCTGCACCTTGAATAGTTGTGTCGAAGAGGAAATCGTCAGGTGTAGCTTGCTAGGAAAGCGGCATCTGCTCAAATACCTTCCCCTACACAAACGATTACAGGTGGAGGTCCCCTGTCCTGTTTGGCACCTGAGTACAGCTACAGCTTTTCCCCAAGGGTAGGAAACATCTTCTGGTCTTTAGGGCTCCAGGAAAGCCACAAAGTCAAAGACCCTACTGGTACTTACACTGCTCAATGAACATCAGTGAGACTTAGGGCATGGCTAGACGAGGGGGTTGAGGGGGATGATCTTGCAATTTTATGTTCACGAGATCGTCCCCCTTGTCTACACACGGCGCACAATGGTCCAAGAGGAAGAGGACGTTGCGGCTGCCATTTTGGTTTTGGATTTTATTTGGAGGGGAGAGCAGGAGTGCTCCTGCGCAAGCCGTAAGTTTTTTTTAAAAAAACTTGCACTCTCCCCACCCCACCCCCAATGGGCACAGATCTCCTGAGGAGCTCCGGGCCCCATGCCCGGGCCCCGGGTCCTCACGGTTACTCGCATGGAGTAACCCATGGTCTCAGGATCATCCCCAGACCATGGGAAAAATCGAAATGGAAGGATAGGGCGATATCCCAGGGAAAGGGAGGTATCATCCCTCTCTGCTTCCAGGATGCCCTGTGCGTCATGTGGACGCACAGGGACGATCCCCGGGATATTGCCCCATCTAGACATGCCCTTGCTTCTAACAAGCAAGGAAGTTTGAGATCTGGATGGAAATGGATTAAACAGTGGACTGAAGGGTCCCAGAAGGTTTCTCTCTACCTCCTGGAAACATACAAAAGAG
Source organism: Elgaria multicarinata webbii (assembly GCF_023053635.1). NCBI lineage: Eukaryota > Metazoa > Chordata > Lepidosauria > Squamata > Anguidae > Elgaria > Elgaria multicarinata. Next base: position 28,168,989 of record NC_086173.1, read on the forward strand.
GCCAGGGCTCCTGCAGCTTTAACTGTTGTGATGAAGAGGGAATTTCACCAGGTGCTGCATGCATACAAATGACACCTGCTGAAATTCCCTTTTCTAGACAACTGTTAAAGATACAGGAACCCTGTCCTCCTTTCCCATAGGGTCACCCTAGACATCTGGGGGCTCAAGTGTCATCCTACTGATGGACTTCCCTCTTTGCCTGGAAAGCAGCATTTACACCTCTTCCTGTGCCCCTTCAGCCAGCCTCCTCCTGAAAGCCCTCCCTTAGTTAAAGGCTGCCACGCCTTGTTTAGTGGCTGTTTTTCTGCTCATCATCACTCACCTTGACATTTATCAGGGTTGCACATTTAAATAGAGATTGTTTTATTTGTCAACATTTGCCAGCCTCCTTACTGCTTGATCCAGCGTGTGGGAGGGAGAAGCACCATCCATACCTTTCCCATTCTGACTTTCTCCCTCCCTCCCTCCCAGAAAGGTAACATACTGATCCGGATCGGAGAGCTTCAGCTTGCTATGGATACATAAACAGCACAGGAGTAGGGGCAGAGTCAGCCCCTTCACCCATGTGGTTTTTTTGGGCTGATCTAGATGCTAACCACTGAACTACAAGAAGTCAGGCCAGCAGGAGGTGCTGTCACCAATGGGTACAGTAACATGAATAGGCTGGTTTCTATTTCCCACCTGCACAGTGGGTAATGGGTTGGGCTAGAATCCCTTCTATCTCAAACTTTCTATGCCTCATAAGCCAACATTGGACTGGGGCCTTAGCTAGACTGGGCTTTATCCCGGGCCGAACCCCGGGATCGTCCCTATGTGTCCACATGACGCACAGGGGATCCCGGGATCAGGAAGGGATGATCCCTCCCTTCCCCCGGAATACAGCCTTCCCCTTTGGGCCTGTTTTTTGTACGGTACTGAGCTGAACCCGAGACTGCAGAAGGTTTAACCCGGCTCCGCGCGAGTCCTCACGCGGAGCTGCGCCCACTGGGGGTAGGGTGGGGGGAGCAGGAAAAGTAATTATTATTTTTTAAAAAACCTTACTTTTAGCGCATGAGCATTCGTGCGCTCCTTCCTCTTTAAAAAAATGGCGGGCGTGACGCCTCTCCTCCTGAGGTCGTCGCGCCTCACGTGTAAACGGAGGAGGGATCTCGCGATAATCACATCGTGGGATCTTCCCTCTTCCATCCTGGATTAAAAGGTAGGTCTAGCTAAGGCCTTAGTGGGCAGAGAAAGGGATACCAGCACGCCAGCTATTGGTGAAATGCAAAATAATAAAAAGCGGTGCCACAATTAGCTTTTTACTTGAGCCCCCCTCAAAATAAATTATTCTTTGCAGAGGCAAGGTGAAGGGTTTTAGCCACTCAACTTAGCTTGCCAGGAGCCTTTCTGCAGGCAGGGCAAGCCAGGGGCGGGACGTGAATTCACGGTGCTTTCTTCTGCAGAGATTAACTGCTGGGCGTGGAGCAGGCAGCTGCCAAAAGAGCGTCTCCTCACATCAGGAGAGTGGGAACCAGAGAGCTGAGTTCACACCACACCCAGACGCTCTCATTGCTCTTATAACACGCCCAGCCGCTTGGCCATTGACACCACCAACCGCTTCATGTTCCCAGGGCCTCATTCCTTATTTGGGTGTGATGCACATGGTGTTGATGCCCGGGTATCGGCAGGTCACTTCTACATAAGCAGAATTCCTTGTAAAGAGGTATTCCCTGTGCCGTAAGGCTGGGAACAACAGTACTCAACGGTGTGAAAATATCTCTCAGCATGGCCCAGTGACATCCAGCTGGGTGGCGGTACACCCCACATCACCATGGAAACATAAACAGGCCTGGAGATGAAGGGACTTTCCAAATGGCTTTGCTTTTACACAATGTGAATGGCACAGTCCTTACTGGGCAGAAGCCAGGTGTGTTCCCCCACCCATCCAGTCCTCTGAGTTACTGCATTCACGCTTGGGAAAAAGCACTCAAACTGTGGCACTAAATGCTAGTTGTGGGGGAAATGCAATTACCCCACTTCCTGCAATTGTAACCATTGCTCTAGTTGAGTTTGGGGTTGCTTTGTGCCATGTTTCATAGTAGGCCACACTTGGATGGTATCGCTAGAACAGAGGCTCAAGTCTTTCTTCCCTCTAACACAGCCTTTCTCAACCTGGGGCACTCCAGATGTGTGGCTGGGGCATTCTGGGAGTTGTAGTCCAACACATCTGGAGCGCCCCAGGTTGAGAAAGGCTGCTCTAACAGCACAATAAGAGCATAAGAAGAGTCCTGCTGGATCAAATGAAAAGTCTATATTCTGTTCACACAGTGGCCAACCAGCAGCCTGTCAGAAGTCCACAAGTAGAACTTATAGTACCATTTTGGAATTATATCTTGTTTCCTTTCTTTGCGTTTCTTTATACTCTGGTTCCCCAGTGTCACAGTGCACATCTTTATCCAGACAACCACAAAAGACCCAGCTAGATGCCACACTTCAACCAAACCCTCCATGACCCAGAATAAGAACTATAAAATCACTGGCGCTAGATCCGGTCCAGTGCAACAAGAGCCTTCTTTATTCCATACATACTTTTTTAAAAAAATCCTATCCTTCCTCCAAGGAGCTGAAGGCAGCATACATGGCTTCTTCTCTCCCAGTTTATCTTCACAACAGATTTCTTAATGGGCCTGTTCACACAACATGCTAAGCCATGGGTTAGGCCGCTAATCCTTTTGCAGCAAATGGTTAGTGAGCATGTTTGAACCGTGGTTATGTAGCCACCATAGTTAGGAGTGGTTCACACAATGCACTAAATCATGCTTCACATGACAAGCAAAGCTATAAGGTTTACCTCAAAATGCTTAACCACTACGTCTTAGTGTGTCCTCTGAACAAGGGTCTATCTGTCCTGCCAGATAAGTTCAGATGCAAGAGAGTTCCTGTCCCAAGGTCACCCAGCAAGCTTCATGGATGACCTGAGTCACTCTGGTTCTCTACGCCCTATTGCTCCTGCTCTCTCCTTATGGCCTACTCTGGTCTGGATTGCAGGGCCCTGCTTGCAGTGTAGACTTTGGATAAGAATGCTCCTTGGGCCCTCCAACTTGATTCAACCATGGCCACTTCTCAAACATATGCCGGAAACAGACAACAGTCATGGGTGACAAACGTCCATATGTCGGTCCCTATGCTGACAGATAGTAGTTCACACATACTAGCATAATACAGGAGAATAGCAACTACGGCTGGGAAGTAACTCTACTTCCATGTCTACCTCCATAAGTGTTCTACTTTTGTTTTCATGACTGGAGACACTTTTGCCAAGGAAGGCAATATATGGGAGATGGAACTGAAATGCCTCCAGCACGGGGAAGAGCAGAGTGTGCACTCCCTGGGATGCAGCAAGCTTAAAATGTCAAGGAAGGGGGCAGACTTGGTTGTGGGAGAGTGCAGTGGCCTAAAATATACAGTTTGAATGCAAACATGGCTCACGGTATGTGGCACAGCACCAGCTAGAGAAACTTCTCCAAGCCAGGTGCGACCTGGCGCCCGCTGATTGGCTGATCGAGCTGCGGCCTGACAAATGAAGGATCCAGGCCACTCCTTCTGGGATAAGCACAGGGCTTTGCAAGGCCATTTATGGGGTTCTAAAGCAACCGCCCGCCCTGCCCCACCCACAGGGAACGGTGTGGAATCTCGTCGTGACTCAGAAGGCCTGGCTGCCAGCCAGAGCCCTCCCCTTTCCCTGCCCACCCAAGCATTCTCCACCACAAGGACAAGCTGAGTCAGGAGCTTTGCTCTGACTCAGGGGCCCCGCCCTGCTGCTACAGCTAGAACGAACCAGCTCTGTTGCCCACTGTCAGCAAGATATGAAAATGTGAGCCGTGAAGGCCAACAGAAGCAGAAAATGAACCCCAGAAGCTCAGCAAAGATGGCCAAAGAGCTGGCTAAATCCAGCCATTTGATTCCTAGCATTCTTAGGGTGACCATATGAAAAGGAGGACAGGGCTCCTGTATCTTTAACAGTTGTATTGAAAAAGGAAATTTCAGCAGGTGTCATTTGTATATATGGGGAACCTGGTGAAATTTCCTCTTCATCACAACAGTTAAAGCTGCAGGTGCCCTGCCCTCTTTTAAATCTGGTCACTCTAGTATAGCTCCTGCAGCTTTAACTGTTGCGATGAAGATAGAATTTCACCAGGTGCTGCATATATACCAATGACACCTGCTGAAATTCCCTTGCCTATAAAACTGTTAAAGATACAGGAGCCCTGTCCTCCTTTTCATATGGTCACCCTAAGCATTCTAGGTATATTTTCAGGTTCCCAGGGCTAGACGTTTGGGCCCTGTATTTTCCCTTCCTCGATTGTTCTCAGATCAAACCTGGGACGTATGTCAAAATTAACAACAGCGCTCATTTCAAGCTTCATCTTACAAGCTACTCAGAATTTTTTCCCCCACCTCTGATAATACAATGGTATAGAAAGGAAGTCTCAAACTTCCTCCACCGAGGGACTCCTGTGTGTCTGCCATGGGCCCCTTCTCTGTGTTGCACACCATTCTAGGGTCCCCTCTCAATACATGCAGAGCATCAGCCCAGCTTGTTAGGCCTCACCATTACCTCATACAAGCTGAGAGTGTGCCCCAGAACAATGGTGGGTAAAAAGTAGATCTCCAGATGTTTTGGACATCAACTCCCAGCATTCCTGATCATTGGCCATACTGGCAGGGACTTCTGGGAGTTGAAGTCCAAAACTTCTGGAGATCTTCCCCCTGCCCCACTTCATCTGAATTGCAGGGAGAGATGTGTGAAGGCAGACAAGCCGTGTTTCACCAAAGCTGGTCCACCATGAATTATTGGTTCATTGAGGATCAAACCAAAGGATTCAGAGTCACTGTCTGTTAGCCAGCTGTTAGATATTTTTTCTACTGGATGAAGATTCTGTGTAACTCAAAAACCTGCATATTCTTTCACCAGGAAAGTGTGCAAGCTTTTAAGTTACACAGTCTTTATCCATACTGTAAGGCTAAAGGTAATTGTGCTCAGTGTTCCTATTTTGGGGATCTCTCCTTACTTTCGAACATTAGGGCAGCAGCCTTCTACCCCACACTATGATCTGAGGTGGAGATAGAATTCTCGCCATTGAGTAAGAAAGGTGGCATAAAAGCTGTAGGGACAGAAAAGAAATGAAGGTCATGCAGTCCAACCCCAATGCAGATTGCTTCAAGCAAACAACCATCCCACACAATCCAGACCATGATTCCCTGCAAGTAGAGAGCCGAAAAGAACAATGTGCATCATATCACGCATAGAGCAGATAGCTCCAAATGATGCAAGGAAACTGGCTCCAAGAAAAGACAAACACATTATCCTTATGCAGTTTAAGCTGAGAAAATATTTTCTGGGCCCTTGCATAGCAACCAGTTACACTTTCATCCATTTTGCCTCTTCTGGTTGGCATTTTAACATTTGTGTTTTTCTGCAAGCAAACATTTTGGGTGTGAGTGCTCTTCCTTACCTGGTTTGCACAATCCAATTGGCATGCGCAAAATGGTTAACAACCCACCATGGCTTATTTTACCACCCACGTATTGGGCAAACCAGCCCACTGGCTTTGGCTAGGTTTATTTTCCTCTTTAGGACGGTCGCTCCCAACTGAAACTCTAGATTGGAAACATAGGGGGGAACTTATTTTATTTTTTTACAAGGCCCTTTCATTCTAAACACTGAAAAAAAAACTATAGCCCCCAAAACTATATTCTCCAAAAGAAATATGACTGTGCTGTCATTTTAAGCCCCCAATTCAAAACAGTTCCTAGGCAGAAGTAGGCCTTTAGATACTTTGGGCGAACACAGGCCGCCTTAGCATTGCTGTTAGAACTACTGTCTGAAAATGGTTGCATGTGCTTCTATTTGAGGCCATCCGCTAGTAAAAGGGCTGCCCAGTCTAAGCCCAGATTAAAGAACCATAAGAAGAGGGAAGCAGGGGCCTTGGAGCTTTTCATAAACAGTTGGCACCTGGACATAGTGCCAGGATCAAAGGTAGGAATGGTTAGGCACCAGCTGAGGACCCACACCCCAGCAGCGGCCCACTGACAAGAGCCCCCAGGAGTTGCTCCTCCTCTTCACCATTGCAACCAGTGGTTCACCTCCCTCTCACTCTGGCCCAGTCAAAGGTGATGGTGGAGCAGTAGGTGCCATGGCCTGCTTGCTCTCTGCTTGTCAAGCAAACAGAGGATAGCAATAATGAAAAGGAAGATGAGAAACAACAGAAGCTGGTGACAATGGCGGTGAGCAGGTAAAGTCACTGATGGAGGGGACCAATTGAGGGTGCAGGTACACATTTGGTTTCTACCACATCTTTATTAGTAGGGTGACATCTTAGCTTGCCTTTAGCCCCTTCCTCTTTCAGGGCCTCCTTACGTTGCCTTGGCAACCACCATGGCCAGGCCTAGTCAGAAGCCCCTGAATGCTTCCAGCTCCCACCCACCCACTGCACACTCCACTTACTGCTCCATCAGCCACCACCCAGTTCTGACAACAGAGCCCTATTCTTACTCTGAGAACTAATAATCGCCGGTTGGGTTCCCTCCTCTCTCTGTTCAGGCCTGCTCAGGCAAAGCCTGCCTCACCCTACAGCTCAGATGCCTGGAAGTCAGCCAAAAATGCTGAATTGCGCTGGGAAGGCATCAACTTTTTCGACAACTCAGCAAGAAAGGCTTTCTTCAGCTCAACTGGGTGGAGGACAAGGGAGTCCACAGTCCACCTTTCCATTCTAACCCCTTTTCTATTTGGAACATGCCCGGTAATACTTCTCAGGAAAGGAACAGGCTACTTGAGTTCATCTCCTTACCTTTCCAGAACTAGAACTTATACCCCACTGGTGATCTGTTTCCTTTGTTATCAGCTTCTTCCTAGCAAATTAGTGTTTATTTCAAAGGAAGAGAACCTCCTGTATAAGAGCCAAATGACTTGGCTGTTTCGAACTTCTGCATGACTGCCATGAAAACAATGCTTGAATTATGGAGGAAAGGGTAGGAGCCCCTTCATGAAACTCACAAGCGCGACTTCCCAGCTCACCCAAATTTCAGCCCAACAACCCCTCCTGCCTCGTAGCCTTACAAAAATGGTAGCTAAGGGTGTGATATGTGGATGTATATACCTTTAAGAGGCCTGTAGCTGCTATTCTGCAGGTCCTCATCGAAGGCCTGGGCGGGGCCTCTGTTTCAGCCACTTGGTGGTGTGGGCCTTGCTACAGGGTTTTGGAGTGTCACTGTTCTAGGAGGTTTTAGTAATAAAGGAATCCAGCAAGGAAAAGACTCTGAAGTTATTGCCTGGTAGTCTAGGGGCAAGTGGCAGGCTGAGCAGGTAAGCTCACCCGTATGGTCCCTATGCCTGAGGGATACTACAAAGGGAGCCATAACGAAACGTACGGAAGCCAGGCCTGCTCTGGCCTCTCCTGATTCAAGCAATGCATTAACAGCTGAAGCCGCTCAGGACAAAGAAGGATGGAAGGGAAATAGAAGGGTGACTCCTATTTCCCATGCTGCTGTTGGGGGTATATCTACTGCATTGACATAAGCAGGTATAATAATAATCTGTCCCCCATGGAGACCTGGGAACTGCAGTTCTATGAAGAAGGGTAATGATCTCTAGCAGAATCCTTAACACTCTCGCTATACTACAGTTCCCAGGATCCTCTAGAGGAAGCCATGACAATAAAAAATAGTATCATAAAACGGAAATACAGGCCGTAGCTAGATGGGGCTTTATCCCGGGGCAAACCCCGGGATCATCCCTGTGCATCCACATGACACACAGGGGATCCCAGGATTAGGGAGGGATGATCCCTCCCTAGCCCCGGGATTTCGCCCTCCCCTTTGGCCCTGGTTTTTCCGTGGTCCCAGGCTGAGCCCAAGACCACGGAACGTGTGGCCAGGCGCCACGGGCTGACCTGGCTCTGCGCGATTCCTCATGAGGAGCCACACTCCTCAGGAGCGCTGCACCCACTGGGGGTAGGGTGGGGGAAGCAGGGAAAGTAATTTAAATTTTTAAAAAACCTTACCTTTTGCGCACGAGCGTTTATGTGCTGCTGGTCATTTAAGAAAAAAATTAAATGGTGGGCGCGACGCCTCTCCTTCTGAGGTCGTCGTGCGTTGTGTGTAAACAGAGGAGGGATCTCGCGTTAAACACAGTGCGAGATCTTCCCTCCTCCGTCGCGGGATAACAGGTAGGTCTAGCTAAGGCCTCAGTGGTAGTCTAGAGATGCCCTTCACCTGTTTGGAGGAGCAGAAACACCCCCTTTCTACTGCTTTACTCCATTGCTGCCTCAGGAAGCTCATTGCCTAATTTACAACAGACAACAACAAACAAATCACGTTCTCTACCTCATTTATTTATTCATGAAGGTTTCCAGAAATAATGTCATTCTATTAAAAGACATCGGAAATGCCTGGGAAAATAACTTCAGACTAAGGGGCAGGCAGATGCGAAAGAGGACAAGGCTCCTGCACGTCATGTAACAGTCATGTAGAAGATGGAATTTCAACTGGTGTAGCTTGTCAGGCAAGCAACACTGACCAAAATTTCATCTTCTACACAACTGTTAAGTGTGCAGGAGCCCTGTCCTCTTTTGCATCTGCTGCGCTCCTGTACACAGTGCACTGAGTGCAACCTACTCCTTAGTAAATGTGGATAGGATCACAATGCATGTGTCGCAAAATCACCTGCCTGAAGAGCAAATGTTGCCAAATGCACGGAGTTGCAGCTATTGTATGCTAATGCTAAGCAGTTTCATTGTGGGTTGGCACAGGGATTCCCCTAGTCAGCATTCCACATCTCCACCCTGACAGCGCTTTCTTGCCACAGAATTCCCCAGTGGCCCATTTTCCAAACAAGGAGGAAGAATTGCATTTAACACAACGACCGCTTCAAAATGAGAGTGAATCAATCCAGAGGGAACGTCAGTCTGTGGCCTTAGCTAGACCTACTGTACCTCTTAGTCCGCGATGGAAGGGTGAAGATCTCGCAATAGTTTTATCGCGAGATCCCCCTCTGTTTACACGCGGTGCGTGACGACCTCAGACGGCGTCGTGCCCACCAATTTTTTTACAGTTAAAGGGCTAGCAGCACACGAACACTCATGCGCAAAAAGTGAGTTATTTTTTAAAAAATAATTACTTCCCCCGCTCCCCTCACCCCAGCCCCAATGGGCGCAGTGCTCCTGAGGAGTGCTGTGCCCCGTGCGCGGGCACCGGTTCCTCGCAAGGAATCGCGAGGAGCCTGGACAAACAGTGGCGCCCGGCCACACGTTCCACGGTCTCAGGCTCAGGCCGAGACTGCAGAAAAACCGGGCATAAAGGGGAGGGCAAGATCCCGGGGCAAGGGAGGAATCATCCCTCCCTGATCCCAGGATCCCCTGTGAATGCACAGGGATGATCCCGGGGATCATTCCAGGATTTCGCCCCATCTAGCAATGGCCTGGGTCTTATGATGGATGGAAAACCAAAAGCATGATTCTGTCATTGTCTTTGCAAGTCTGCCATCATTTAGATCAGCCGTTCCCTACCAGGTACCCTCCAGATATGCTGGGCTGCAATGCCACTGTCCATGCAAGGTTATGAATGATGGGAGTTGCAGTCCCAAATCTAGAGGGGAAGTCTGGTTTAGATTACCATCATCTTTTGATTGACTAAACAAAATGTGCTAGATTAATCAGCTGGCTGTCTTTTTTCCCCATTTTTAAACTGAAGCATTTTTTTTAATATGAGTACTAAGCAAAAACAAAATGGCGGGATGGTCAGCCCACCCCCAAGGGAATGACTTTTCATAGATTATGCCTGCTATGACCTATGGGTGTGTGATCTAAAAACCAAGAAAAAGTGCTTCCCCCTTCCAAAGTATTGATTTAAATGGAAATGGGTGCAGATCTACTTGACTCATTAATTGAGTAAATCTCCATCATTAATTGACTGAGATTTGTTTATTTATTTGAGAGGCAGCCCTGCTTTCTCTCCCTTCTGGTGAAATGGCTAGTCAGGACATCTGCAAGGGTAGTGACGGTACCCGTGTTTCCTGACACCCTCCCACACACAGGCATGGGGCTGGCGCCAGGATAGATGTCCTAGTTGCCCTCCAGGTGTGTCAGCTGTGATGCCAGGCTGAGTCCTGGGCAGGGCACATTTTCTGCAAGCTTAGGAAAATGGCAACCTCACCTCAGTGACAATCACACACACACACACACACACACACACACACACACACACCTTCAGCCCGGCCTCCGCCCTACCATACCATACCATTTAATTGGAAGCTGCCGGAATACTTGATCATTCCTTTAATTAAATGAAATTACAAGCTTTGGCAAAGCCGTGTATCTTTTAGGTCCTAGAGGCAGGTACAGAACATTCAGCTCTTCTCTGCCGGCCTGTGCGAACAGGAAAACAGCCGCCTGGTTTCCTGAGAATGAGGGAACAAGCAGGAAGGGAAGGACAAAGGTAGCCCCCCAAACTCTTTTGAGGCTTTAAATGGCATGCCTCTCCTCTAACCAAAGATAAAGAGAAACATGGGGAAACGGCTACATTTCGTACACAGCCGTTTAAGGAAAATGCTGAACAGTCTGGTCCTTAGAACAGTGTTTAGCGCTTTAAGCAGTGCTAGTGACATGTTCTACATACATGATCAGAGTAGTACTTCCACAACAGCCCTTTGAGGTCAGCCGGTAGGATGAGGAGGGACTGAGGCTAATGGAACAGGGCCCTACCTAATATCACTATGTGAATTCATGGTGTCTGCTGTGGGGTTAGAATTGTGAGCTTCCTGGCTCCTACTTTAGCCCTATATAATCACTGCCTTGCAGCACAAGAGTGCAAAAATATGCCAGGATTATGGGGTTTCCCTATTACCTACAAGCTACTCCTGTTTGCAAAACAATTAGGGGGGCATGTGTCCTAGTTTGCAGAGGGCTCTCCCCTGTTTGAAGGCACCCACCATTTGAAGGGCTGCCCAGTCTAAGGCACGATCTACACTACTGCTTTGTAATGGTTTATAACAAAAGGGTTGCACTCACTCTGAAGAAGCAGGTTCGTAGCTTGGGAGTTCTCCTAGACCTAGATCCATCTCTGCCACTTGAGGCCCAGGTGGCCTCGGTGGCACGGAGTGCCTTTTACCAGCTTCGGTTGGTGGCCCAGCTACGCCCCTATCTGGACAGGGATAACCTGGCTTCAGTTGTCTACGCTCTGGTAACCTCCAAATTAGATTACTGCAATGCACTCTACATGGGGCTGCCTTTGAAGACGGTTCGGAAGCTGCAGCTTATGCAAAATGCAGCAGCCAGATTGATAACTGGGACCAGAAGGTTCGAGCATATAAGACCCACTCTGGCCCGCTTGCATTGGCTGCCTGTATGTTTCCGAGCCCAATTCAAGGTGCTGGTTTTAATCTATAAAGCCTTACACGGCTTGGAGGCCACAATACCTGACAGAATGCCTTTCCCAACATGAACCTATCCGAACACTACGTTCAACCTCTAAGGTCCTCCTCCGGGTGCCTACTCCGAGGGAAGCTCGGAGGGTGGCGACAAGAGAGAGGACCTTCTCTGTGGTGCCCCCCCCCCCCCCACTGTGGAGCAATGTCCTTGACAAACCGGCCTGGCGCCAACATTGTCATCTTTTCAGCGCCAGGTCAAGACTTTTCTCTTTCCCCAGGAATGTAGCAATATGTAATGACCCTGGGACCCTGGGTCTGTTTTTTGGCTCATCGTTTTTAAAGTTGTTATACTGGTTTAAAATGTATGTGTATTTTGCTTGTTTTTGTGGTTTTCTAATCTTTGTATATTGTTTTTATGTGTTTTTATCTTATGTGAACTGCCCTGAGAGCTTCAGCTAAGGGGTGGTATATAAATGCAATAAATAATAACAACAACAACAACAATGGTATTGATAACTGTTGGGGCCCGGGACACATTCCATACACCATATTCAAACTGCTTTCAAAGTGTTATATCCTGCTTGGTGTAGATCTGGCCTAAGTCCAGTTTATAGATAAAGGACCCAAAGGAGGAGAGCAGTGAAGGTGCTTTGAAGTTGCCCATCCACACTTCACACCTGGGACGCAGACTGAGCAGCCACACAGCTCACCTGGTCACAGTCTCCCCCACCATAGTAAAAGGCCTTGTGTTTCTCTTTCAGTTATAGTTATTATTTCTAAATTTGCACCCACACGTATACATTTTCATGTGCAAAAGGTTACGGACAGACAGACAGACATTATTCAAATCGGGAACCTCTTTCATCTACTCTCTTCCCCAGCAAAATGTAGCCCACACTGCCTTTTCTGAAAAAGTTATTGATTACCTCATAGAATACAGTTTTACCCGTCGAAGACCAGTAAAATGGTGGGTGATGGGCAATTCTAAGAAGAGAGAGCCAGGACGGAGCCTTGAAGTTAGGGTGACCATATGAAAAGGAGGACAGGGCTCCTGTATCTTTAACAGTTGCATAGAAAAGGGAATTTCAGCAGGTGTTGTTTGTATATATGGGGGACCTGGTGACATTCCCTCTTCATCACCACAATTAAAGCTGCAGGTGCCCTGCCCTCTTTTAAATCTGGTCACTCTAGTATAGCTGTGATGAAGAGGGAATAACTGCTGTTATGAAGAGGGAATTTCACCAGGTTCTCCATATATGCAAATAACACTTGCTGAAATTCCCTTTTCTATGCAACTGTTAAAGATACAGGAGCCCTGTCCTCCTTTTCATATGGTCACCCTATTGAAGTGGCCCGTCAGCAGAGAGAGCATCTGGGCAGAAGACTGAGCAGACACACAGGTTGTCCGCTCAGAGTCTTCCTCACTAGGGTGAGATGTTAGCCCAGTGGGCTTTAGTACGTGGAATGGGAGGGGATGCCATCTTGTCCTTTCCCCCAGGCCGCAAAATGTCTTGGGACAACTCTGGTCACCAGCACATGTAGTGAGAAAAAAAGATTGATGGTGTTGTTTTGCTTGTAATTGCCTTCTTCACCACAATGACATAAAACTTCTTTCGAAGTGGAGAGCTAGTATCTAGGGTGACCATATGAAGAGGGCAGGGCTCCTGCATCTTTAACAGTTGTATTGAAAAGAGAATTTCAACAAGTATATTGTTATGCATGCAGCACCTAGTGAAATTCCCTCTTCATCACAACAGTTAAAGCTGCAGGTGCCCTGCCCTCTTTTGTATCTGGTCACTCTAGTATAACTCCTGCAGCTTTAACTGTTGTGATGAAAAGGGAATTTCACCAGGTTCTCCATATATACAAATGACACCTGCTGAAATTCCCTTTTCTATGCAACTGTTAAAGATACAGGAGCCCCGTCCTCCTTTTCAAATGGTCACCCTAGAGCTATCCAAGATCTGTCGCCGCCCCTTTCCTTTTTGCACTGATCAATTTCATTTCTTTCCACATGTTCAGCTCCTCCCCACACTCTGGAAGTTGAAGCCTGTGGTGAGTGCATTGGAGGCTCTGCCAGGCTGTGGTTGGGCAGGCAGGGGCTAGTTTCTGGCAGTGGAAACACTCATAAAAATAGATCATTTTCCTTCAGTCAACCAATGGGGAACAGTGAAACCCATCCAGGAGAGGTTGGGTAGTGCCGGAATGGGTCTCCAGCCCAATAGACAGCCCAAGGGACAACCCCAGGCGTAAAAGGTGGTGTAGTTTCCCCACCTCACCCCCAAGTCCACAATGTGTTGCTGTTGCTCATGCAGTGATATCAGTCAAGAGCCAGAAGTGAAGGGCTGCAGGTCACTCTAGTTTCTTTCACTGTCTCTATGCTGAGTCCTGTGTCAAAGTCTAGCCAGGAAGGGAGGGGATAATATTAGACCCTGAAGAAAAGGGGAACTGTTATTGCCAAGGAAATAGGCCTGAGAGTTGGGATTCTTCTACCATCATTTGTCATATATTACAGACCTGTGGTCCACTAATAGCTAGCAGAGTCCACCAGCTATTACATGGTGACCTACCCAGGGGCCTGAAGAAAAGGTCAAAATGGTGCCTCCCCTTTTCTGGTACACAAGCTGATCAGCCAGGTAGTTTGATCATATTTTGACAATAGCAGATGGACAACAATCTCCTAGGGGCAGAAGGCTAATCTTAGGTAGCCCACACAGCTCTGTCCTCCAACAGTAGGACATATGAAAAGGAGGACAGGGCTCCTGTATCTTTAACAGTTGCATAGAAAAGTGAATTTCATCAGGTGTCATTTGTATATATTATTTATTTATTTAGAGTATTTTTATCCCGCACCTCAGCCAAAAGGCTCTCGGAGCGGCTGAGGGTAGGGAAGACAGTCCCTACCCTCACGCTTACATTCTAAAAAAAAGACATGACACACAAGGAAAAGTGGATGGGGAGGGAAGAGGGAGAAAATAAAAAGAAATTAAGGAGACTGTTTAGGCTGGGGGAAGGCCCTGCTCTGTCCTCTCGTCTCCCAATGGAGGGGCAAACCAACATCTCCTTCTTCCCCACAGGGTGAAGATGTTAGCCCTGTGGGGGGGGGGGTTTCCAACTGAAGCAGGCTCTGATGGTCCCTGCCTGCTCCAGTCTCCCTCGCATCTATATATATGATGCCCTGCCCTCTTTTAAATCTGGTCACTCTAGTATAGCTCCTGCAGCTTTAACTGTGGTGATGAAGAGGGAATTCCACCAGGTTCCCCATATATACAAATGACACCTGCTGAAATTCCCTTTTCTCTGCAACTGTTAAAGATACAGGAGCCCTGTCCTCCTTTCCATACGGTCACCCTATCCAACAGCTCACCACCACCACCCCAGCATCTGCCACCTGAGGCTACTATCTTACTCTGCCTAATGGTAGGGCTGGCCCTGAGCACACCTGGGGCTTGCGGGTCAGCTGTGTGAAGTTGTGCTTTGGCCCCGGCCTGTTAAGCCCTCACCACAAGCAAGGAGACTGGTGAAGCCATTTCACCATGTCGGCTTTAGGTGGCAGCAGTGGACTACAGAACACCAGATTCTCTAGCAAGGATTCTCTAAATATTCAACAGCTTCAAGGTTCAAGTATAGTAGGTAGGGGTGTGCACGGACCCCCCGCTCCGCTTCACTTGCAGATCCGCCATTTTCCGGATCGGGCCGCTCCGCCCCGCCCCCGCTCCGCCCACTTCCGCTCCGCTCCGCCCGGAGCTCCGGATCCGGATCCGGAGCTCCGTTTCCCCCCCCCCCATAGGCTTGCATTGAAAGCTAAAAAATTATACAACTTTTTTTCTGTTCAAGTTAGAAACCTCATGTTTGGCACCATGACACCTCATGGGGATATACACACGCATGCTAAGTTTCAAAGCAATCCCATCATCCCCTGATTTTTGGGGAATTTTTGAAAATCGGGCACCCCACACACAACATCCCTGCGAGGTGGGCAGGGGAGGAGGGAGGGAAGGCAGGCAGGCATGCAGCTGGCATTTCTGGGGGCATAAGGAAGTGAGCCAAGGATAAGCCAGTAATGCATATAAAATGGAATAAATCAATCAATAAACAAAGGAGGGGTGGAATTAAAAGAAGCAGTGTTGCTCAATAAACAGCAAGAAGAATTTTTTTAAAAAGGCTATATCTGTCTTTTACCAGCAATAGGGGGACGTGCCCAGGGGAGGGGGAAGTAGCTGCCAGTTCAAGACAGCCACCAACAGCTCTGAGAAGAAGTAAAACGCTCACTTCAACTCATAACAGGCATTGCTCTACCACTGAAAAGTGACCATTCACTTCAACTCATGATAGGCATTGCTCCACCGTTTTACTCTCTTTGGAAGGCTCTAATGGCCTTCCAGTGCAGGAGAGAGTGGGGGCACGTCCACGATGAGATGCCCTAGGGGAGCTCATCCCCTTGCACCACATCGATTCAGTTGTTCACCAAAGTTAGGGTGGGGAGCAGTGCTGTGTTTCTATCTCTTATTCTTGGCTTAGTATATGATTTCAGGTTGTGTTTGTGCATTTGGTGGGGCTACTGTTTTAAAAAACACGGGGAAAAGCCCGTTCAGATGAAGAAAGAGAAGTTTCCCAGAATCCCAAGTTACCTGTTTTGCCTATGCCCTCCTCCAACTTTGGGATCATCATGACCGGGAGCTGACTCTGCCCCTCAGCCCTTTGAAAAAGGTATTTTTCCCGCCGATTTTTAAAAAACTTCTAGCCCGCGACCCGTACGATGCAGAAAGTTGAGAGTGGTCTCAAAATGACCCCCATCCACGACTCTCTGTGCACAAGAATTTTCAGAATGATAGCTTAAACCCGCCCCCCAGTTATCCCCGATTCTTTCCCTCAATGCAATCCTATGGGCGAAAAGCCGAAAACGCAGTTTGAGCCGCGCGGTTGACCCGATTTTCACAAAAATATAGCCCGCGACCCAGACAACGCAGAGAGGTGAGAGTGGTCTCAAAATGACCCCCATCCACGACTCTCTGTGCACAAGAATTTTCAGAACGATAGCTTAACCCCCCCCCCCCAGTTATCCCCGATTCTTTCCCTCAATGCAATCCTATGGGCGAAAAGCCGAAAACGCAGTTTGAGCCGCGCGGTTGACCCGATTTTCACAAAAATATAGCCCGCGACCCAGACAACGCAGAGAGGTGAGAGTGGTCTCAAAATGACCCCCATCCACGACTCTCTGTGCACAAGAATTTTCAGAATGATAGCTTCAAAAACAACGTAGTTATGCGCGATTATTTGCCGCAATGCAATCCTATGGCGAAATGTTTTCAAGATGGCGACCGGAGCGCTCCGCCTGAACTCGGAGCTCCGAAAAATGGGCGCTTCTCTTCGCCTTGCTTCTAGGGGGTCCGCGGTCCGCTCCTACTCCGCCTCTGGGTAAGGCGGAGCAGGCCAATCCGCTACTGCTTCTACGCTCCTAATCGGAGCGGAGCACATCCCTAATAGTAGGAGGACGTTGTGGGATGTCCTAAGCCAGCTGTGTCTTTTCCTTATTGTGCTGGTTTTGATGCATTTGTTTGATTACTGATCATTCTTGGAACTGAGCACAATGATACATGGAAATACTCCCAGTAGGTTCTTCAAGGAACCTGCCGGTTGCAACTCTAGCTGGACTTCATCATGTGCACCTGATGAGGTGGCCTCTAGTCCATGATGGTTTGTGCCATAATACATTTGTTAATCTTTAAGGTGCCACTAAATACTTTGTTGGTTTGTTGGTGTTTTAACTGGAACGGGCTTGTGCCTCCGGAAAGAAATCAAATGAATTGAATTTCTTTTCCTCTGCTGCCCTCCAGTGTTTAGTTTGAGTCTTGCAAGCTTACTTGCCCTGTTCCTTAATAGTTGAGTAGGTGGGCAATAGATCAAAGGGCTTCCACACATGTTCGGTTCTCTTCATACGAGAAGATATGACTCAATCCATGATGAAGATGATGACCATCTTCTTCATCATCATTATTATTATTATTATTCTTGGCTGACCCAGTGCTTACACAGATTCTTGGGTATATGGCAAGTCTGCAATGAATTATAGTTTCAGGCAATGTATTTAACTGGACTGATTGATAATGTATCCTAGGCCTGCAGTCCTGTATACATCATTACTTGGGAGTAAGTCCAATTAAACATAGTGGACTTCGCTCCTAGGTAATCGTGCTTAGGATCATTCTGTAAGTTTTGCTTAAGCCTACTTAACTACATGCTTGTGGCCATGTACTCCATGCAATAAATTAGTAACAAGTGTGAATTTATTATGCCAAACAAACAAAAAATAAACTAAGAATTACTGAGCAAAAAATTCCATGGGGATGGCTGGTTCACATGCTTACCTGATTTAAGCAGGCTTTGACAAGAGGTATTCAGATAAGGAACATGGTAGAAAATCAAATAGGGAGGATAATCATTTGTCTTAGAGCTTTTCTACATGAGGTATTTGTTGTGCACTCATCATTCCCTACTCACGGTTGTTCTTTAGGCTGTTTGTAAACAACACATTCCCCTGGGGTTTTTTTTTTGCGGGGGGGGGGAGGTTAGAGCAGGGGAAATGGGGTGTTCTGATGTCAAAAGAAACTGTGATTTCCTCTTGTAAATTTGAGCTATTCCACTATACTACAGTGCCACCTAGAGGCTATGTAGAGTGAAAGCAGAAAAGAAAACACTCTTTGTGTAATGTTTAGATCTCAATTCTGCCATGAAACTGTAAGTAGATGCAGCAGATTAATAGCCTTGTGTAGAAAAGCCCTTCATGACTGAGACCGAGATCTGGAGTCCAGCCTATGTTTAACCTTCAATCCTAGAATAAGTCTAGACTTGGCATAGCTATAGTGCAGGCCCTCAGACTTTTTAGAGAGGTTTGTTGGTGCATCTGATGAATTGCCACAATTGTTTGGAACATTAAAGGAGTTGCTTTCAGATGTTCAGGGCAGGAAACAGATGCTTGTTCCTTGAAGACACAGAGCCCCCCTTAGAACATCTAAAAGGGGCTCTCCTATTAGGGAAAGCAAAGAGGCCAGTTGAGCACTCAAATTATCCTGTAAAACCTCTGCATTCAATATTTATTTATTTATTTATTTATTACATTTCTATACCGCCCAATAGCCGGAGCTCTCTGGGCGGTTCACAAAAATTAAAACCATTCAAAGTATAAAACAACAGTATAAAACCATAATATAAAATACAATATAAAAGCTCAACCAGATAAAAACAGCAGCAATGCAAAATTACAAATTTAAAACACCATGTTAAAATGTATTTATAGATTGTTAAAATGTTGGGAAAATAAAAAGGTCTTCACCTGGCGTCTAAAAGCATATAATGTAGGTGCCAAGCGAACCTCCTTAGGGAGCTCATTCCACAGCTGGGGTGCCACAGCAGAGAAGGCCCTCCTCCTGGTAGCCACCTGCCTCACTTCCTTTGGAGAAGGACCCCTGAGGATGACCTTAGGTCTGGGCAGGTACATATGGGAGGAGGCGTTCCTTCAGATAACCTGGCCCCAAGCCGTTTAGGGCTTTAAATGTTAATACCAGCACTTTGAATCGGAATCGGGCCCGGGCCTGGACTGGCAGCCAATGAAGCTGGAAAAGGACTGGCGTAATGTGGTCTCGTCGGCCAGTCCCTGTTAGTAAGCGTGCTGCCCTGTTTTGTACCAGTTGAAGTTTCCGGACCGTTTTCAAAGGCAGCCCCACGTATAACGCATTGCAGTAATCCAAACGAGAGGTTATCAGAGCTGTACGGATTGTGTAAAATATGTTCCATCTGCATTTCATGGATTGTCAGGCACCTTTCAATCGACCATCCACCCATTGACAGAATCCAGTTTCTGAATTTGCACAAATTTGCCTTTGTATAAATTTGCACTCATGAAAATGCACAAATCCCCCCCCCAAAAAAAATGCACATTTCATTCTTTCTGTTGTACATTTTCAGCTGTTTCTTTACTTTGGATATTTTTTCTATTATTAATAAATTGGCACAAAATTTGGGAAAGTCAGAAAAATGGTCCCCAAGTCCGCAGAATCCGCCTGATGCAGGGGGGTGGGGAACCAATCCATTAAGGAATCCATGGGTTGGATTCTTAAAAATCCAAACTCATTTGATTCCATTGCAGATTTCTCTGATGTTCCTAGCAGCCATCCCAAGAGGCTGCATCTAGAAAAGCTTTCAGAACGTTTCCAGGAAGACAAATACTGACATACTGGAGCATGCCAAATGACTGAACCATATTGTAAAGATATTATTCAGCAGATCCCTTGATCTCTTTGCTTTCAATAAACATCTTCTGCTCATTGCTGCTGATGGGTACACACTGAATTCCTAGAATCTCGAAGGAAGAGGGTCGGTAAGGACCCATCGTCTGATCCAGGAAAGTCCCAATATATCAACAATCTCTTTATGTTAGAAGGTAAAGAATTGGACCTGGTTTGAATATAATATAAATGAAAGATATACTTCACTTGGCTAGCCATCGAATTTAAATGACTCTGAGTAGCTCTTTTAATAATGAAGTCAATGTGTGTTTTTCAAGAGAAAGCAGGCATTCTCTGGCTGGAATACGACTCTATGATGTGTAAGCACCATCTAGTGGATATTGGAAGAAGCAGCCAGCTAAGTGTCCAAAAGAAATCGAATAACATCCAAAGCAGCTGTAGAAAGATTTATATGATAAAGATGATATTATAATGGAGTCAGTAAGTCCTTTTAGTATTTCACTCTATCTACGCATCTATCTGTCTGTCTATACAGGGTAGAAAATCTGTTGGGGTGCAATCCTATGCATGTATAGACAGAAAAATTCCTACAACTGCCAGCATTCCCAAGTCAGCATGAAGTGTGTGTGGGGGGAGAGATGTTGAACTTTTTTTCTGGCTAATTCAGTGGTGGTTGGTGGCTCCAGTTTTGGAGGGGCCGTGATTCTATTTGGGGTTTTAGTGAGAACCAGGCAGAGCTCTGAAAAGTGTTACCCAAGGTGCTGAACTCATTTGGGGGATAACTTTCAGCACCTTGGATAGTACGTCTAAGAGCTCTGGCTGGTTCTCACTAAAACCCAAAATGAAATCACCGCCCCCTCCGAAATTGGAGCCACCAGCCTTCACTGGCCTAAGCATGCATAGGATTGTGTCTTAAATGACAATGGCTCTGATCCAACACAGAGAAGCCAAAGCGATGCATGTGGAGCACTTTTTATAAAAGTTTTAAACATCTCACCAATCGGCTGTTTAGCCAAGGGCAGGTGCGGCATTCGGAGGGGTCGTGAAACCCACTGTTCTCCCTTCCAAGCTTTTAAAAATTGGCTTTGTGGGTGCAGCCACAACCGGGAAATGGAACTGCACATGCAGGGCCCATTTGCACATGCAGGGCCTCACCCAGCATGTGCAGATCCCTGCTTCCAGGCATGTACAGCCCTTAGCTAGAACAGGGCAAATATTGTCACCCAAACATTGCATTCACATTATCTATTAAGACATTCTTGGGTCTGTTTTATATTATTACCAGCAAAATGATTGGCTTTGCACGGGTTAGAATAACCCTTCATTTGATGCAGCAACGTCTTCAAGTAAACGTAAGGATTGTCAGAGTTGGGCACACGTTGCTCGCCTTGTCTGAGTGAAGGCATGGCCAGGGGCAGCCTTAGACATGGCCCCTGACATGGTGCACCTCCACGGCACTTTGAGGGAGAGGTCTTCCCACTCCATTCCCCCGGGCTGGGGGATCAACAGTGGAGAGACATTGAAACTCCCTCTGCCTAGTAATCTCGTCTCACTTCCTTCAAATTATATAGACTGCAAAAACTATGCATTAGTTAGGAAAGTCTCCCTCTAGTGATTCAAAATGTTATTGCTGGCTTCAACCACATGAAAACATTTAAATTAATTAAAATCAGTTGGCTCCTCGCAGACACAGTTTGTGGAGAAAAAGTAAATCTAACAAAAGGTTTCACTTAACTAAAGGCGTACAGAGACTTTTAAATGGTAGTTTGTTACAGCTAGAGACTTACTTTCTAAGCAATAAACTTTGGCTGAGTTAGTTTTAATTGTAGGTATCTCTTAATCCCTTCAGGATTTGTTTACAGGCCGTATGTTACTGGCATGTCATTGTACTTTGGTCTGCAAATGTCTCTATAAAGGTGTACAGAGATTTTGTGTGTCTTCATATTTCATTTTGCTCCTATGTGTAATTAATTATGTTTATTTAATTATACTTGATGTTTTTTATATTAAAAATAAAATTTTATAGTACATTATTATACAAGAGAGACTAATTCTTTTTTTTTAAAAAAAAACATGCTTTATGTACATAAATAAATTCCCAACTTGAATTATAGTGAAAACCATTGTCATTGCGAATCTGTGTGTCAAGAGCTTTCCAATGATGTATGTTTTATGAGAATCACTCAATGGGAAGGCAGTCAAAAAGGGATGACCGACTAACTCCCAACTTTGTACTAAGGGTGCAATCTTGTGCATGTCTAGACAGAAAAAGTCCTACAACCCCCAGCATTCACTAGCCAGCATAGGTGGATGGCAAATTCTGGGAGTTGTAGGACTTTTTTCTATCTAAACATGCATAGAATTGGACTCTAATGAGTTTTTGAAAACAAAATAACCCCAAGGTGCTAGGGTGACCATATGAAAAGGAGGACAGGGCTCTTGTATCTTTAATAGTTGTATTGAAAAGGGAATTTCAGCAGGTGTCATTTGTATATATGGGGAACCTGGTGAAATTCCCTCTTCAACACCACAGTTAAAGATGCAGGTGCCCTGCCCTCTTTTAAATCACAGTATAGCTCCTGCAGATTTAACTGTGGTGATGAAGAGGGAATTTCACCAGGTGATTCATGTATACAAATGACACCTGCTGAAATTCCCTTTTCTATGTAACTGTTAAAGATACAAGAGCCCTGTCCTCCTTTTCATATGGTCACCCTACAAGGTGCACACCACTGGGTATAAGCCTTTTTCTTTAAAAAAATCTAAACCATACTACCCCGTAGCATGCATGCCAAGTTTCAGTAGTCTAGGTTTCAGTAGTCTAGGTGCTCTGGCCCTGACTGATGGACAGACACATATCCTCTTTTGTTATTATAGCTTGAACATTTCTTGAATTGACCAATAGTCACATACAAATACTTACAAATCCATGAGTGAAAGGTACCTTCTTAGGGTACCAATCCAATGTACACTTACCTGGGAGTAAGCCCCATTGAATGCAGTGGGACTTACCTCTGAGGAAACAAGCATAGGATTGCACTGTAGAAGAGATCTTCCTCCTTGTCTCACACACAAGACCCCAGGGGGTTGTATGCCATTTAAGTTTTACTTAGAATAGTCCCATTGAAATGAATAGGGCTTACGTTGTTGTTATTATTAATTACATTTATATACTGCTCCATAGCCAAAGCTTTCTGGGCGGTTTACAAAGATTAAAAACAGTGAACATTAAAAACAAATATACAAAATTTAAAAGCATAAAAACGGACAATACCCATTTAAAAATAACATTGGACACAGTCCAGTGAGTGCATTTGAAAGCAAAGTGTGTTGCTGTTGCTGCTGCTGCTGTTTTTGCTTCGGGATTAATTCTTCCTATCCCTTTGCACGTGCATTTGGTTGATTCCTCTAAGGCTGCAGTATATACACAACAAGCTAGGAATAAGCCCCATTGAACTTAATGGTGCTTCTTCAGAGCAGACATACATTGACTTGAGCTGTCGTTCACTCATAATCAACTTAAGTTTTTCTTGAATCGGGTGGCAGCCCTGAAATAAACAAGCACAAGACTATAAATAAATGCACACAAGACTAGAGAGAGCATAAGGCTCTTGACTCTCGCATTCGTTGCCATGTCTTTTCCCATCTTAGCAATACAGGAGTTATCCCACTTTCGTTCCCCATATCCGGATGCTGGCCCAGCAAATATTAGAACTGCTGCCATTAGTTGCATTCACGTAAGACCCACAGCAGCGGGGGCAGGGGGCTGCCCTCTGACACATAAGAAAAACACTGCCGCTTTGGAATGCCACATCCTGGCGTCAAGAGGAAGCCCATCAATCTGGCCTTTTTCCAGGAACCCCACTGAAATGCGGGACTCTCGGCCTGCTGCAAAGACAATAGGAGGAAGATCCTCAGGGCACAGTGGGCAGAGGAGACACGGGCTAGCGGGAAGGCCAGGAAAGGCCCGGTGGCGCAGAGGAAACGGAGCCGCAGGAGACAAAGGCACCTGAGCGGCAGCCCCAGGCCCTGCCGGCAGCCATCGGGAAACATGATGTGAAGGGGAGGCAGCCCTTTCCTTTCCCAAGCAGGCCGCCTTTAGAGGGAGTGATTGCAAGCTGATCAACCACAACACGCTTTGCCCCTTTGGGCTATTGTGTCCTTGCGGGAAGGCAGGCTTTCTCCTGGGGAGGAGAAGCAGTGATCAAGGAGGGGGGAGAGAGACGTAATGCCAGCTGGTTTCACTTTCACAAAACTGGGACTAGGGATGCTTCCCACGCTAGGGTGGCCAGTTGTCCTACTTTACAGTCCTCTATTTGAAGGTGTCCTGTATGTGAGGGGCTGCCCAGTCCAAGTCTGGCTTAAAGGCAAAGAACCAGAAGGAAGGAGAGCAGGAGCCTTGAAATAGCCCAGCAAGGCTTAGTACCTGGGCAGCAGACTGGGCAGGCCCACAGGTCACCTGGTCAGTTTCCTTGACATGTATGATCAGAGTAGTACTTAAGCAACAGTCCTTTAAGGTATGCCACTAGGGCGAGGAGGGACTGAGGCTAATGGAACAGGGCCCTGCCTAATATCACTATGTGAATTCACGGTGACTGCTGTGGGATTAGAACTGTGAGCTTCCTGGCTCCTAACCTTAGCCCTATATAGTACCCCACCTTGCAGCAAAAATGCAAAGTAGTGCAAAAATGTAGTACAAAATGTGCCATTTATACTTATTTTTATTTATTTATTTATTTATTTATTTTGTGAACCACCCAGAGAGCTTCGGCTATTGAGCAGTATAGAAATGCAACGAATAAATAAATATTGCATTTATATACCGCCCCATAGCCGAAGCTCTCTGGGCGGTTTACAAAAGTTAAAAACAGTAAACATTAAAAACAATTATTCAAAATTTAAAAACATAAGAAGCATAAAAACAACAGCTATTCTGGGTTCAACTAGAAACGAATAAACTCAGTCCATGTTGTTAACTGCCTGGGAGAAGAGAAAGGTCTTAAGCTGGTGCCGAAAAGATAACAATGTTGGTGCTAGGCAAGCCTCGTCGGGGAGATCGTTCCATAGTTGGGGGCCACCACTGAAAAGGCCCTCTGCCTTGTTGCCATCCTCCGAGCTTCCCTTGGAGTAGGCACTCGGAGGATGACCTTAGATGTTGAGCACAGTGAACAGGTAGGTTCATATTATATACATATACATTTTCATATACAAATCTTACACAGAAATATTATTCAAATGCATACCCTCTTTTGACCACTTTCTGCCCCGGCAAAATGTAGCATGCATTGCCTTTTCAGACCCAATTACTGATTTCCTGATTAAAAACAAAACGAAACAGTTTTATCCGACTAGTAAAGTGACAGCTGCTTGGCAATGCTGGTGAAGACGTATCTGAATTGATGATGTGCGTATTCTAGGCAGAAAATATGCTATTGGGGGTCACATGCTCTCTGAGAAGAGACTCAGCTCCTTTGCAGGATTTCACATAGAACCAAACTGCTGACAGCGTTTGATTTGGAGGGGGGTGAAAGACAAGATGGGGAAATGAAGCCACCTTCATTAGCCTCTCTTATCAGCCTTTCCTTTCTCTTTTCCTGAAGGTTGTTTATATAATCTGCTATCTGTCCGGGGCTTCAGAAGGAACCGTTCTCAAGTAGCTTTTCCGTAACGGAAAAGGCCATTTATTTATCGATGCTCCAAGCAAAGATTAAGATTATTCCCTTTCTCTGGATTCAGGAGGCACCTCAAGTGGACCTTGTACCGCAGAGGAAATGGACATGCACCACAGAGCTAATGTAAAATCACTAGAGCTGCTTTTGCATCCAGAGAAATTGAATAAACCTCTCACAAGCAATGGAGAGATATAGTGGAATTCCCCACCACTGGGTTCTAGTGGAAGTTGACTAAAGGATTCATATAATACAGCAACTTGTGGCCCTCCAGATATTGTTGCCTACAACTCCCATCAGCCCTAGCTGGTATCACCAATGATGAGGTATGATGGGAGTTGCAGGTTAAAACACCTGGATTGCCACAAGTTGCCCAACCCTGTCATTCAGTGACATAGTAGGCAAAGCTGGGGGGATCTACACTACTGCTTTAAAGCGCTTTAAAAGCAATAGTGTAGATTCCCACCCACCCAGATGGGTCCTTTGGACTCACAGGAGCAGACCAACATTGCTATTAACTTCTTCCTTGAAGCATGTCAACATTTCCCTTCTAATACTTGAGTGTGCCACTGCACAAAGTTTGGAAATTCCTCGTTCTGTAGATCAGGTGGTATAGCGGCGCAGTTAAGCCTAAAATTGTGCCTTTGGGGTTAACGTATGAAACTTGGCATGCATACATTGACCCGTACTGAACCTTTTGGGATGTGGATCCTAGTAAACAATGAGTGACAAATGTTTTATCTTGTCTTTTATTCCATGAACTGGGACAACAATAACAATGCTGAATGCGAGTTTTAGCAAGGTCCACATGCCAAGAGATGGAAAATAGATGGCAGACCAGCAGCAATCACATGGTTTTGTATGCAATCACAATTTATAGAAAACTACTCAGGGCCAGCCCTGCTGTACAGGAAGGCAAAATTACCTGTTCAAGTCAGCACCAAAAGGGGAGAAATTAGGGGTATGAGAAAAATCTACAATGAAATCAAATGAGTTTGGATTTCTATGAATCTGAACTATGGATTTCATAATGGAGCAGCTTTTCCTGAGTCACACAGATTCCACAGATTTATAGACTGCTTTTTCCCCCCCAGAATGTTATGCAAATTCAGATGTAGATTTTTTTAAAAAAATGTGCAAAAATGAACACTTTCCTTTAGGCTAAAGCATGAAAATGCACATTTCACAAGTGCAAATTTGCACAAATTCGGGAAATTGGAAAACATCCCATTCCACCAAGGAGCAAACGATGGAATGAAAGGCAGCTGACAATCTACAAAATGCAGACAGAACAGATTTTACAAAATCCATGCATCCCTAGGAGGCGTTCAAGACCCAGGCCTTAGCTAGAGCTAAGGTTTATCCCGGGGTTGTCCCTGCCTGCTCCCGGGATATCCTGTGTCATTTACATGAACAGGGATGACCCCGGGACGATCCCGGGATAAACCTTAGGTCTAGCTAAGGCCCCTGAGTGTTTTGGAGAGCTCTAAAGTTGCCAAATCCTCCAGACTGGATCAGGGAGAGGAAAGATAGGTCTCAATTAGGCATGTGCTCCGCTCCGATTAGAAGCGCAGAAGCAGGAGCGAATTGGCCTGCTCCGCCTTGCCCAGAGGTGGAGTAGAAGTGCACCGCGGACCCCTAGAAGCAAGGCGAAGAGAAGCGGCCATTTTCAGAGCGCTCCTCTTTCCGCGATCCGGTCCGATCGCCACCTTGAAACATTTCGCCCATAGGATTGCATTGCGGAAAAGAAAGGGGGATAACTGTTTTGCTTTTGAAGCTATCTTTCTGAAACTTCTTGTGCTTAGAGAGTCGTGGATGGGGGTCATTTTGAGCCTACTCTCAGCTCTCTGCGTGGTGCAGTTCGCGTGCTAGAATTTTTAAAAAAGTAGGGTAAAGGCGGGAAAAAGGTTACCTGCTTCGATTGCTGAGGGGCAGAGTCAACTCCCGGTCATGATCACATGATCCCAAAGTTGGAGGAGGGGATAGGCAAAACGGGTAACTTGGGATTCTGGAAAACTTCTCTTTCTACTCTGAACGGAGTTTTCCCAGTGTTTTTTTAAAAAACAGTAGCTCCACCAAATGCACTAACACAACCTGAAATCATACTAACAGATAGGAAACAGATAGGAAACACACAGCAGTGCTACCCACCCTAACTTTGGGGAACAACTAGGGCATGCCATGTGGACATGCCCCCACTCTCTCCTGTACTTGGAGGGCCATCAGAGCCCTCCAAAGAGAGTAACCCGCTGGAACAATGCCTATCATGAGTTGAAGTGACAGCTTTACTCCTCAGTAGAGCTCTCGTGGTGGAGCAATGGCTTTCATCAGTTGAACTGACAGCATTGCTTCTTAAAAGACTGGTCACTAGGACCAGTCAAATTGGCAGCTGCTTCCCCTCCCCTGGGCACGTCCCCCTATTGCTGGTAAAAGACAGATATAGCCTTTTTTAAAAAGTTCTTCTTGTTGTTTATTCAGCAACACTGCTGCTTTTAATTCCACCCCTCCTTTGTTTATTTATTTATTTATTCCATTTTATATGCATTACTGGCTTATCCTTGGCTCACTTCCTTATGCCCCCAGAAATGTCAGCTGCCTGCCTGCCTTCCCTCTCTCCTCCCCTGCCCGCCTTGCAGGGATGTTGTATGTGTCTGGCTTTGACTCAGGGGAGAAGTCCTTCCTGCGCTCACTTGGAGTTTTGGAAGTTCCAAATCCATTTTTCTAGTGTGGAAGAAGATTCATTTAGGTTGATCTCTACTCCCCAATTCATGGCATGTTGGGATTTCCTTTGAAATGGCCCCATTGAGAGGTCTGCAGGTTTAAGCCCCGCCAAAAAACAGGGGATGATGGGACTGCCTTGAGTCTGGGCGTGCATGTGT
This sequence comes from Elgaria multicarinata webbii, assembly GCF_023053635.1. Taxonomy (NCBI): domain Eukaryota; kingdom Metazoa; phylum Chordata; class Lepidosauria; order Squamata; family Anguidae; genus Elgaria; species Elgaria multicarinata. Next base: position 28,197,187 of record NC_086173.1, read on the forward strand.
ATCCCTGGATAAGCTATCATGGTGGCGAGTTTGAGATTTTTAACGTGCAAATTGACGGAGCTATTGAAAGGGGTGTGAATGGGGTGTTGGATTTTCATAAATTCCCCCAAAATTAGGGGATGATGGGACTGCCTTGAGTCTTGGCATGCGTGTATCCCTGGATAAGCTATCATGGTGGCGAGTTTGAGATTTTTAACATGCAAATTGATGCAGCTATCGAAAGGGGTGTAAATGAGGTGTTGGATTTTCATAAATTCCCCAAAAATCAGGGGATGATGGGACTGCCTTGAGTCTTGGCGTGCATGTGCATCCCTGGATAAGCTATCATGGTGGTGAGTTTGAGATTTTTAACGTGCAAATTGACGGAGCTATCGAAAGGGGTGTGAATGGGGTGTTGGATTTTCATAAATTCCCCCAAAATCAGGGGATGATGGGACTGCCTTGAGTCTTAGCGTGCGTGTGCATCCCTGGGTAAGCTATTATGGCGGCGAGTTTGAGATTTTTAACATGCAAATTGACGGAGCTATTGAAAGGGGTGTGAATGGGGTGCCCGATTTTCATAAATTCCCCGAAAATCAGGGGATGATGGGATTGCCTTGAGTCTTGGCGTGCGTGTGTATACCTCCATGAGGTGTCATGGTGCCAAACTTGAAGTTTCTAATTTTCACAGAAAAAAAGTTGTATACTTTTTTAGCTTAATGCAAGCCTATGGGGGGGAGGGAACGGAGCTCCGATCCGGATCCGGAGCTCTGCAGCGGAGTGGAGCGGACATGGGCGGAGCGGGGGCAGGGCGGAGTGGGCCGATCCGCAAATTGCAGATCTGGAAGAGAAGCGGAGCGGGGGGTACGTACACACCCCTAGTCTTAATGGCAGTGAATGAGGGCCAGTGGAGTGTATTAACTGCAATGTTGGACTAGGACTTGGGAGATCTATGTTCAAGACCCCACTCAGCCAAGGAAGCTCACTGGGTGACTTTGGGCCAATCCCAGACTCTCATCCTGACCTACCACACAGGGTTGTTGTTGTGAGGATAAAATGGAGAGGAGGAGGATTATGTACGCCACCTTTGGTTCCCCAGAAGAAACAGGGTGGGATATAAATGCAATAAAAAAAATTTTAAAAAATAGAAAGTGGACAACTCCTGGCTGAGCTGCCATTTCACGGATAGTTTGATTGCCGCCAGCAGGCTACAGCAGTCTGTAACCCTGAGCAATGCCAGATGGAATGCCTGGAGTTCAACCCTATTTTGTCTTGAGGAGCTATGGGAGAAAGCCTTGTTCCGAGAAAGGAAAGGTTCTGAGGAGATTGAAAAAAGAAAGCGAGATTGTGAAGAAAGGTCCTGAGGAGGCTGTCAAGAAGGAGAGAGAGAGATGGAAAGAGAGGTCCTGAGGGGGCTAAGGAAAAACCAGGAAAGAGCGTAGCAGTAGTAACAACAACAGCATTCTGTCTTCTGACCACTCAGTAGGTACAGTCAGTAGTAGAACCAACAGTCAGTAACTGAGACCTACAGTTTCATCTGAGCCCTGGGCTGCACAGTTAGAAGCAGGCTTCCAGAAATAACCTACCTCTGTGGACCATAGAACTATTGCACTACCTTCTTTCCATTTGATGGCTTGGGGTGCAATCTCATGCACACTTAAACAGAAAAAAGCCCTACAATTCCCAGCATGGGCATGCTGAAAGCTGTAGGACTTTTTTCCAGTCTAAACATGCAGAGAATTGCAGAGTTAGAGACTTACTTGAAACCATTTATTTATTTGACTGTTTGTTTTGCTTCCCCGCCCCCCCAGCAGCTCCCTGAGGTGGAAGAATGGGGCGTACCACTGCAGGTTGAGGGCATGACATCTTGGATACTCCTTTAAATTAAAATAAAATAAAATAAAAACAACTCCCTACAAGAAAAAAGAAAACACCAGCAGGAGAGAGAAAGGGCTGGCGTCAAAACCGTTCTCCCTGCTGTGCTAGTTTCCTATACAATGTGGGGTTGTTATTGTTTTGTTTTGTTTTAAAAGGGGGAGCATTCAATAACGGTATCTCCCACCCACCGTCTGAAATGGTACCATCCAATTTAGCACTGCTGAATTCTGTCGTTGCACTTTCCTACATGTGGGTAGATCAGGCCTCACCTGCCAGTCGCCAGGTAATGAGAAATCCAACGATACCCTTGCCTTTTCATACCAGCCCCAACAGTGCATATTTTCTGCACCCAATTATGGACAATTGCAGTCAGGGAACAGGAAAACACAAGTGAAGGCTTAGGCCCGAGGAATTAATGCCGCATCACAGGACAGCTGTTCTGTCACAAGACAGGGCTACCTGATCTCCAGGCTCGGTTTGTTGTTGTTTAAAAGGCCTGACTTATCTGTGCTACTGCATTTCCCTGTCTCAGCCAGGCCTTCCTTCCGAACTGATTGTTGACCGCACCTGAAATGGAGATTTCCAGGAATTGTTTTCAATGTTAAGGCCTTTTGCCCCCTTCCTGGAGCCAAGCCAACATCCCCTCCTCATTGCCTTCCCCTCCAGAAAGTGCAGAGCCATCATCTTTGACAGAGAAGTTGTGTCAGAGGCCCTGGCCATAAACCTCCCCCCACTGCCAATAGCTTTTTGATCTTCCAGGGCTACTTCTCATCTACTTTTCCCACAGTTCTAGGTTTCCCAGAAAGGGAATTGCACAAAATTAACAGAGGAGAGGTCTCATGAGGATACCTAAGTGGAAAATTTCCAGTTGGAGGTACTATGCCACTGAACACCCATTGCTACAATTCAAAGTACAAAGGCACTGTGGAAGCTATCAAGTGAATCTTACCTACTTCAAATCAACTTCTCCGCTGTGGCACTCCGGCTGTGGAATGAGCTCCCCAGAGAGGTCCGCCTGGCACCTACACTGTACTCCTTTCGTCGCCAGCTGAAGACCTTTTATTCTCTCAGTATTTTAACACTTAAAATTCTCTCAGTGTTTTAACACTTAATTTTAACTTAAATTTAAATTTTACTGTTCTAATTCTGTATTTTAATCTTATATCAATTTCTGCTGCGTGGTTTTATCCCAGTTGTGCTTTTTATAATGTATTTTGTATTTGTGTTTTTAGACCGTTTGTTGTTTTATTATGGTTTTAATTTTTGTGAACCGCCCAGAGAGCTTCGGCTATTGGGTGGTATAAAAATGTAATAAATAAATAAATAAATTCTGCTTGGCAGGGGCAGGGGGAGTCTGATCTTGTAATGTGATTAATGTCATTATCTGACCATAATGCCTTTCTGGTGCTCTTTACATAGGTTAATCCTATTCATCTCTCTTGAATTTCTTCAATTTTAACATTTTAAGGTTGTAACCATAAGAGATCAACTCACGGTTGAACATAGGTTAAGCATTACATTAGGCTGCTATCCTGTGCACACTTACCTAAGGGTAAGTCCCAGTCAGATTTACTTCTTACTAGTCATGCATAGGTTTCCACTACTAGTCCCTCTGCCAGATAACTAAAGGACACCATTCATACTTTAAAAATGCTAATACTCAGAAAACTGTGGGGGCATTATTTCAATCTCTCAGGACATTCTGTAGCAAACTTCAAAGTTGCCATTAAAAAAATATCAAAGAGATATTACTGTGTGAAGTCACTGAGTTGGAAGTCATTAGCAAATTTGCCGTGAGGAATTGGGACACATAGAGACTGGGCGTGGCTAGCTCACTTCAGAAGGTAATTGTTCCTGCTGAGAGGTTTGGTGCTTCCAGATGGTGGGCTCCTAGCACTACTAATTAGAAGGCACTGTACAGCTCTTCCATCTTCTTCTCCATAGTGAATTTTCAGAGGGTGAATTTTCAGATGGAAAAAGCAGTGGGAAAATATGGGAGTGTAACAAATAGAGGACAATGTCATCGGGACCTCCCGTAAAATTCCATGGAGGACATGAGCGACTGCACCATAAAATTCTCATCAGGGAGCACCCTTTAGACAGGAACGGCAGGATCTTGTATTCATTTGACTAGATCTTGCAGTCATTTGATTGGATCTTGTATTTGTTTATGCGATCTGTGCACGTCAGCTGCTGTCCAAGAACTTGGTGCTGAATTAGTTTGCCACTCCTTTTTTCTTACAAGTTCCCTCTCTTTCACAGGTACAACATGGTCCTCTCCATTCTGTGTATGCCTGTACCTGTTGGATTCGGCCGGTGCAAATGAGTGAGAATGTCATTTCAGTTCATGTTTTGATAACGATTCGCCACAATCCTCAAACTTCTTGATACTCAGGAGAGAAAGAACTTGGGATTTTAAAAAGTTCAAATACAGAAGAAAGTGAAACTGACAGATTTGGGCATCCCTGTTGCTGTCTCTTGTGTTTGGGTGTTTAAGTGTGTGTGTGTGTGTGTCCTTTGTTACATGTCTCTCCCTTTATACTTGGGGGATATATGTCTGCCACTCAGGTGACCTCTTCATGTATCTGGTGAAGTGGTTTCTGCCCCATGAAAGCTTATGCCACAATAAATATGCTCAGTGTCACAAGACTTCTTGTCATTTTTCCTGCAAGAGGCTAACCTGGTTGCCTCTCTGGAACTGATCCACACACTTCGTAGGCTTGTCACACTCTGTCTGTGGGGACCAGGGTTGCTCTCTCAGCAGCAAAGCTTTTTATAGAACAGTCATTTAAAGAAAAATAAATAAACCGAATGTGTCTTCTACTGCACTCTGCAAGATCCTTTGCGGCAGGGAACGTGCTTTCCGCTGCTGGCATTAGTGGTGTCTTACGCATCAGCAACTGTCCTTGAGTGATAAAAACATGATCAGGCAAATAGCTAAGACAAGATCCCATGTGCCTGGATGTGACCCTCAACCTTTTCTGACCTTTCCCATCATCCTCAATGGGGGTGAACTGGGAACTGTTCTTATGTTACAGGAGCAAAGTTATGGCGGCCACAAGAGATGTGAATAGATGTGGAGAAAATAATCAGGAGTTGGGGGGTGGTGTAAAAAACAGAAAAATCATGGGAAACCCCATCTTTTTTCCAAATGGAAAAAAGATCCCTAGGAAAAAATGGAGGTCCCATTTTTTTAGGGTTTTCCCCAGGTTTGGAGTTTTGTTTTCTGCCCCTTCACATCTGAAGCTGTCAGCCCATAGCTCCATTCCACACTCAGAAGTTGCAGCTAGTGGAAAATGCAGCAGCTAGACTTACAGCTAGCTACATCTTACAGAGACTCTATAACATCGGTCTTAAAGGAATTGCACTGGATCCCACTATGCTTCTGGTCAGAATTCAAGGTGTTGGTAATGATGTTAAAAGCCCTAAATGGCTTTGGATCTTGATACTTGAGGGAGTGCCTCTCCCTATATATGCCTGCCTGAGAGTTGAGATCTGTTGGAAGAGCCCTCCTCTGCATCCCAGCAACGCAAGGCATATGCTATGGTGGGACATGGGAGAGGGCCTTCTCTGTTGTGGCACCCTGATTGTGGAATGCCCTCCCCTTGGAGGCCCAACTGGCGCTGGCACTGGTTTCATTCCGGCACCAAGTTAAGACATGGCTTTTTAACAAAGCCTTTGATGGCTAAATTCACCAAGCCTGTACATAGTTTTCATTGTTTTAATTGGTTTTACTGTTTTTAACTTCTGTACTGGTTTTAGCTTCTTACTGGTTTAATTTGTTTTCAGCTGTGTATATTTTATTTATGTGCAATTTTATTCTCCCAGCATTTTAAGTTTATAAATAAATTTTAACTTGGTGTCTTAAATTTGTAATTTTGCATTGCTGCTGTTTTTATCTGGTTGAGCTTTTATATTGTATTTTATATTATGGTTTTATACTGTTGTTTTATACTTTGAATGTTTTTAATTTTTGTGAACTGCCCAAAGAGCTCCGGCTATTGGGCGGTATAGAAATGTAATAAATAAATAAAAAAATAGTTTTATATCGTTTTATATGATTTTATCTGTACGCTGCCCTGAGATCCTTGTGATATAGGGTGGGATATAAATGTCTTAATAAATAAATACATAATTCCAAAGAAGGAAGAATGTAGAAATTAGGGATGTGCTCCACTCCGATTAGAATCGGAGAATCAGAAGCGAATTGGCCTGCTCCGCCTTGCCCAGAGGTGGAGTAGAAGCGAACCGCGGACCCTTAGAAGCAAGGCGAAGAGAAGCGCCCATAGGCGGAGCGCTTCTCTTTCCGCGGAGCACTCCGATCACCATTTTGAAAAATTTCGCCCATAAGATTGCATTGCAGAAAAGAATAGGGGATAACTGTGTTGTTTTTAAAGCGATCTTTCTGAAACTTCTTGTGCTTAGAGAGTCGTGGCTGGGGGTCATTTTGAGCCTACTCAGCTCTCTGTGTGGTGCGGTTCGCTTGCTAGAATTTTTTTTAAAATCGGGTAAAAAAAGCGGGAGATTTACCTTTTTGAACTGCTGAGGGGCAGAGTCAACTCCCGGTCATGATCATAAATTCCCAAAAAATCAGGGGAGGCTTGGATTGGCTTGAGTCTTGGCATGCGTATGGATACGTCCATGAGGTGTCATGGTGCCAAACTTGAGGTTTCTAACTTTAACAGAAAAAAAGTTGTAGACTTTTTTGGATTTCAATGCAAGCCTATGGGGGGGAAAGCGGAGCGGAGCAGACTATAGGCGGAGCGAAGCAGCCCAATCTGCAAATTGTGGATCTGGAAGAGCAGCGGATCGGGGGGTCCGTGCACACCCCTAGTAGAAATGACAGTGGAAAGGTCCAGGTAACATGCCATCCCCTCCACTCTGGCACTATCATGCTATCTTCCCATACTGTTCTGCCTCTCTCACCCAGTTTCTATCTACATTCTTTCTCTACCAAGGGGGGACAGGAGAACACAAACCTGTAACACCTTTTACCAGTTCATGGTTTAAAGGTTTTACTGTCAGATTGCGCATATTAGGTCTATCAATGAATTTTCTACATACACAAGATTACTCTGTGGCAAAATCCATAGTAGAACAACGGATTAAAGATATAGATTTTCAATATGCTATGACAAAGGCACGTAGATCCTGCTCTCCAATACACTCTGGTCTAATTTTTTGAATTTCCCAGTTATGCTAGATATCTGGACTATTTGACCATCCCCAAGTACCGACATGCTCTTACAAGGGCTAGATTTAACTGCCTTATTTCTGCAATCTTGGAAGGGCGTTATCAGGGCATCCCATATGAGGACCGCTTGTGTCCCTGTGGTGACAAAGCAGTTGAAACGCTAGACCATGTTTTTTTTCCAATGTAGCTTCCACAGGGAGGAGAGAAATAGATTTCTTGGCCCTCTTATGAGAAAATGCCCTGGAAGGACACCCAAACAGTATTTGGAATATTTTCTGGCAGGTACAAACAAGTTAACAACAGAGTTAGTGGCTAAGTTCCTCCTCGCCATACAAAGGAATCGCAAATTGATCTCATCTTAATCGTAACTTCTATCCCACGCTGCTGTTGCTTATCTTTTGTACCAGGTGTTCTAACTATGCCTATATATTTTAAATATGTGTATGTTTTAAATAACTCTTTTAGCCTGTTCGTATAATGAACAGATGACTGTGATTTTATGGTTTTAAATTAATGATTGTGGGTATTGTTTCTATTGGGTCTGTGACCGCATAATAAAATGTATGTATGTAAACCTGTAACATCAGAATCAGCTGTTGCTGTGGAGACATGGCGAGAAACCACATAGCCTGCAACCTAAATACTTCAAAAATTTGAGGGATTGTTACTGATGCCCCTTTTTACAGAGAGAGTTAGAAATGAAGCAAAGAGAAGGGAAGCAATTTGCAACGCCTGGCCCTAGAGTCTAAGAGACTAGCCTTGCCAACTGGGTGGAAATGCCCAGCAGTGCCCCCTGGGTGTATCACCAGTGATGCTCAAGCAGGCAGGCAGCTCTTTGATCCAGCTCTTTGGTTCACTCTGTGGGCTAACTGTCTGCTTTTAAGCAGGGAGGCTGGTCTCCAAACAGCACTGCAGTGGAAGGAAATCCACCTCAGGAAAACCTGCATCCTCTGTTGTCCTTCAAAAGGTTTTGTTGGGCCTCTTTAATATATATCTGTCCCTGGGGCCAGGCCAGCTGAACCCAACTCAGGCAAAATCCCCAGGATAGGACCCATGTTAGAATCCGGCTCCTTTTGCGCCAAGGCCATGTTTTCAGGCTGTGATGCTCATTTCCTGTGCAGGGGGAGATAGGAGGGAAGAAAAGCTCCCGCAAGCCAGCCAGCAGCAAACACACATTCCTGGAAAGACTACACCACACCATAGACCCAGCGGAGCTACCAGGTTGGAGGGTCTGAGGACCAGCAACCCTTCAACACAACACATCCACAATCCTCTTGGGTTTCCAATAAGGTAAGCAATGCATCAGCTTCATGCTTTCCATCTTTTCTCTAGAAAGATGTGTGTGTTTTTTCACTAGCAGTCAAGCTTGTATCCCAGAGAGAGACACCTCTAGAGATACGGATGTCAGATTTCCTTCTACTTAAGAAACAGCACTTTCTCTTCCTTCCTCCAAATGCCCTGAAGAAAGCGTGAGATTTCTCCCTCGGCCAGTTTTTTCAGTGCAAGAGGTTGCCAAGTTATGGATCCTCTCTTCCACTTCTCTACGGTTGTAGACAGGCAACAGTGTTTTTTGTTTGCTTGCTGGCTTGCTTTTTTTTTTTTTTTAAATTTGGAGCCAGTTTGAGAAAGGTGTTGCTTCACATAGCATTGTACACTCATCTCAATTTTGTCTATTAAACAGATTTGTCAGGGTTTTGCATTGCTTTAAAAAAAAAACACCTACAAACCTTTTTAACTGGAGGCAACAGTAAGCCAAAATCATATGTCTAGGAAATGGGAAGCAAGTTAAAAACACTTAAAGGAATTGGGAAGCAAGTTAAAAACACTGTCCACTTAAAAACAACCTGATAATACCTTTTATATGACAAATTGTGTTGATAGGATAAGCAAGCTTTTGTGATGTACTAACTCAGGAGAAAATGCTGTTACTTAAGTAGAAGGAAATCACCAAGCTAGATCCTACTTCAGGGTTCTTATTCCTTCTTGAAGGAAGAGTTATGTGGAACCCAGAAGCCTGCTGCCCAACTACCCACCACACATTAGGACTAATAAAAAGCTGCTATCTGGGTCACTTTAAGGTATGATTAGTCTGTTGCTTGGACCAACGTAATCACTGCTCTCCTGTCAGTGCCTGACCTTGAGATCTTCCCCCCCAAAAAACCACAGCCCCAGTGTGGGAAAACATTAGGAGGACCATAGCTCAGTAGCAAAATACAAATAAGATCCAAGATTTTGTCATTATTAGCATCTCTGGTTAAAGGATCTTGGGAAGAAGGAATGAAAAGTCTTCAGACCACGCACTAAAAGTAACTTTGAGCTTTTCCAGACCTGCATGTGTGGATGTTAATGCTGTAGCTCAATGTTCAAGCATTCTGTATTAATATATTTTTTAAAAATGCCTTTATGATGGTTAGCCAACTTGAGTGCCATTTCTTCTCTCTCTCTCTCTCTCTCTCTCTCTCTCTCTCTCTCTCTCTCTCTCTCTCTGTCTTTTTTGGTAGAAATAAGGTGACCATATGAAAAGGAGTACAGGGTTCCTGTATCTTTAACAGTTGAATAAAAAAAGGAATTTCAGCAGGTGTCATTGGTGTGCATGTAGCACCTGGTGAAATTCTGTCTTCACCACAACAGTTAAAGCTTCAGCAGACCTGCCCTCTCTTGTATTTCTATGCTAGAGTGACCAGATACAAAGGAGGGCAGGGCTCCTGCAGCTTTAACTGTAGTGATGAAGAGGGGATTTCACCAGGTACTGCTTGCATACCAATGACACCTGCTGAAATTACCTTTTCAATACAACTGTTAAAGATACAGGAGCGCCATCCTCCTTTCCATATGGTCATCCTAACCATTTTGTGGTTAAGCAGCGTGGTTTAGCGTGTTGTCTGAACCAGGCCTCTGTGTGTGTGTACACCTAGAACATGGTTCTGAATTCTATGGGTTCCACAGCAGACATTTAGGGACTCCTCAGTAAAAGAATATACAAAGTTTTTCCTTAACATAGCTAAGCAGACATCAGAGTAGTTCAGTGCTTGGATGCATGACTATTTTAGAAAGCTAAAATTGCTTGGTACGTGAGATGGCTGTATAAATTCTATATATAAACTGAGGGCCTTTAACTAATTTACTTTGTTTTTAATGTGATGTTTTAATTTACTTATTTTATTTCTATAACTCCCAACAACCAAAGCTCTCTGGGCGGTTCACAAAAATTAAAACCATAAGGCACAGCATAAAATATAAAATATGGAAGCTTAAAACCATAGCGTTATATAGTAAGGTACCTTGAAGTCAAGAGAGGGAAGGTATATGTGCTTAAAGAAATAAAGGTCATTGTGAAACTATTCAGCCTGCCCTTGAACCTCTTTGCTCCTTGCCAGTTGTTCTGTTCTGGATTTGACTGGAGTTGTCAGATGGCAGAAGATTCCTTTTGGTGCCTACTAAATGGAGGCTGCAATTCTCAGCATACTTGCAGTCAGAGAGTAAGTCCCACTAAAAAGAATGGAGCTTGCTTCTGAATAATATTCTTTTACGTTGCATGCAAGCACGGAGAAGTCTCTGCTCAGTGGCTTTGGCTGTTGAGTTCCACCAGGGGAAGCAGCGTGCAGGCAGCTTGCAGCAAACAAAATCTTGGACTACAGTAGTCTACTTCCGACAGCAAAGTAACTCATTGCCTTATGGCTCAGCCAGTTGCCTCCTCTCCAAACAATGCAGCAATTCAAATACTTGAAAGGCTGTCACACAGAGGAGGGCCAGGATCTCTTCTCGATTCTCCCAGAGTGCAGGACACGGAATAACGGGCTCAAGTTAGAGGAAGCCAGATTCTGGCTGGACATCGGGGAAAACTTCCTGACTGTTAGAGCAGTACAACAATGGAACCAGTTACCGAAGGAGGTTGTGGGCTCTCCCACACTAGAGGCATTCAAGAAGCAGCTGGACAGCCATCTGTTGGGTATGCTTTGAGGTGGATTCCTAAATTGAAAAGGGAGTTGGACTCAATGGCCTTATAGGCACCTTACAAGTCTATGATTGTATGATTCTATGATTCTATGCTATCCTGCAAAGAATCTTCCACTTCCACACCAGGCTCCACACACACCATTCACAGCATGGACATGTCATGATAAAAGCATCCGTGTCTGTTGATTTTCTGCCTGTTTTGCAACTTTTGAAGGGACAGCAACTCTGACAAAGGAGGGGGGGAGGAGAAAGCCCTATATTTAACATCATGACTGTTCTAAAAATAGTCAGTGTCACTAATTCTACCACCTGAGAGATCCTTTCACTGGAGAGGGCCAGGATGGAGCCTGATACATTATGTATGCGGGGCGCATACACTCTCTCCCACTAATCAATGTTCTTCCACTTAGTGCTGTGCCCAAAATTTCTCCCACATTTTTTTTACCCTTCTCAGTCAGTTTGATAGAAGAGAAATTGCTTTCAAAAAGAGATTCAATAGTGAAGAAATTTCAGAGAATTTCTCATGGTTGGGTTTGGGTTTCTTGGGATTACTTTACTTAGGAGGTGGCCCAGGAGTGACCACAAGTATCCTGTTTTCATTGTATGATCACCTCTCCAGCAGACTGTAGCCTCCTCAGCTTCCTACACTTCAGTTAAAGTAGGGTGACCATATGGAAAGGAGGACCGGGCTCCTGTATCTTTAATGGTTGAATAGAAAAGGGAAAGTCAGCAGGTGTCATTTGTATATATGGGGAACCTGGTGAAATTCCACCTTCATCACAACAGTTAAAGCTGCAGGAGCCCTGCCCTCTTGACCAGACACATAAGAGGGCAGGGCTACTGCAGCTTTAACTGTTTTGATGATGAGGGAATTTCACCAGGTGCTGCCTGCATACAAATGACACCTGCAGAAATTCCCCTTCCACTACAACTGTTAAAGATACAGGAGCCCAGTCCTCCTTTTCATATGGTCTCTCTAGCCAAACCTCTGCCTCTTCCTGCTTGCTTTCCATTCCCTCCTATTTTTCTCCCTCCCTCTCAATAGCAGTTCTGCCTCAGATACTGTGTTCCTTTATGAACAACCTGCTCATGCATGCTCCATTCTCCATGCTTACGTTAAGCTGAAATGTGGCACCTGGGGCTGGGATGCCGATTGCCTAGGTGCATGGGTGGAGTGCAGGCTGCCCAGAATATTTTAATCGATAGTATACTTACCTAAATAGGAATCACCATCATGGTACAACATCATCTAAAATCCAAAATCAAAAATTCAAGCTCTTGTGGAGTAACGTTGATGTAAAACCCAACCCCTAAGGATTCTGAACGAAAGTATAAAAACATCAGTGCCATAGACATGGAGGAATTATGACTCTGCTAATGAGAAATGCAAGTCACATTGTCCAACGCTGATCATTCTTCATCCTTATTTTGGTTCATTGGGGGGAAACCCAGGCTAGATCTACCAGCATTCAACTCCCCTTTCCTTCTTCTTGCAGTTCACTTCCCCATCCAACATGGAAGAGCCCAAGGAGTACCACAACCTGACAGAACTCTTCGACCTGTTCAATTACACCTTCCAGCATTGTCATGTGGGGCTGGATGAGAATGCTAAGCGGGTCTCCCTCTTTGTCCTCTACCTAATCATCTTTGTGGTGGGACTGGTTGAAAACCTCTTGGTCATCTGGGTCAACTGGCAGACCCGAAGCCACAAGAACCTGGTCAACCTCTACATCTTCAACATGGCTGTTGCGGACTTAGGGGTGATCCTCTCCTTACCAATCTGGATGCTGGAAGTCATGCTTGATTATACCTGGGTCTGGGGAAGTTTCCTGTGTCGTTTCACCCACTACTTTTATTTTGCCAACATGTACAGCAGCGTCTTCTTTCTCACCTGCCTCAGTGTCGACCGCTATGTGTCACTGACGACCTCTTCCCTCTTCTGGCACCGACATCAGCACCTCGTGCGGCGCATCGCTTGCTGCTGCATATGGGCCTTGGCTGCCATCATTCCTCTACCAGAGGTGGCACACATGGAGGTAACTGAACTTCCCGAGCCCTTCTGTTTCTTCATGGCCCCCTTTGAGACCTACGATCACTGGACCCAGGCGGTCGCTTTTCTCACTGCCTTCTTTGGCTTCCTCATCCCCTTCTCCATCATGGCTGTCTTCAACATCCTGACTGCCCAACACATCAAGCGCTGCAACAAGCCTGAAGGTAGGAAGCACTGCCGCCTCATCTACGCCTACATCATCGTCTTCTTGGTCAGCTGGCTTCCCTTCCACGTGGTTCTGCTTTTGCTCACATTCGAAGGTACCCACATCTTCCTCCACTGCTACTTGATTGACTTCCTCTACTTCTTCTATGATATCATAGACTGTTTCACCCTCGTCCATTGCGTGGTCAACCCTATCTTGTACAACTTCCTGAGCAAGAACTTCCGAGGGAAGCTCATCTCAGTTGTGGTCAGGTATATCCCCAAAGACCAAATGGATCAGAAGGGCGGAGACGCCTCCTCCTCTGGCACCCAGCACTCTGTCGTCATCACAAAAGACAACATTGCCCCAAACTAAACAGCTCTTGCCAGACTTCCTCTGGTTCATTGCCACCATTCCACTACAAGAGCATATCCAGAATTTTCTCTCACCAGGGCAGGTTCTTCATTAAGAGGCTCTTTTTTCTCCCTGCCACCAGCACTTCTTGGAATCTAGGGAGACGAGGGCCACACAGCGTGAAATGTGAGGGAGATTATATGCTGCTGTTTCAAACCTAATGAGTTTAACAAATCGAGAGATAGGTTTTCTATTAATCATCACCCACCTCTCTCCAACCCTCAACCACCCTCCTGAATAACTGTGCTAACAAATGGTCTGTTTTCTGCTGCCATGCAATAATGAAGATTATATATTTCTGTGAAAATCTTCTCTTATTTGTGCAAAGTTTGGAATGGAAATTGCATTCTGAAAAGATAAGGCTGTCCCACCTGTTAAACAGTCCAGGTGTAGGTAGGCAGAATGACATACAACTGAAGCAGCCAGGGAGGGTGGAATGAGCTTCTACTAGGGATGTTGGAGAAATCCACAATGAAGTCAAATGAGTTCAGATTTCTATGAATCCGACCTGTGGGTCATGTGACAAACCGGCTTTTTCAGAGTCATGTGGATTCTGCAGACTGGTTTTTCATTGAGGTTTTTTTTACATTAATTCACACTCTTGTCAATGCACACTTGCACAAATGCACTAGTCCGCCTTAACACTAATGTGGATTAGTTCAAGTAAAAGGAAATTCTGGTTTTAAAAAATATGATTGAGTGGATGAGGTAATGACAGATGCCTGATAATCCATGAAAAACAGATTTAACACAATGGGCTTGTTCAGACAACACACAAAGCCATTAATAGGCCACTAAGCCTTTTGCAGCAAATGGTTAGTGAACATATTTAAACTGTGATTATGTAGCCACCATGGTTAGGAACGGTTCACACAACACGCTAAGCCATAATGGTTACCTCAAAATGCTTACCCACCGTGGCTTAGGGTGTTGTCCAAATATAGTCAATGTGTACACCCCTGGCTACTACCCACACCTTTGGTGAGCGCTCTACTGGTTTCTTCTTGTGGCTGGGGGATTAAGATACCAATAACTCAGTTCTAGCAAGTTTGCCTTTTCTTCCAAACCAGTTAACTGTACCCAGTGAGAGGCTGGCCTGTGATGTGTCAAAACAAAGATCACTGCTATATGGCTGTGCCCTCAGGCAGTGATGGAAACCACTCTGACATTTTGCATCTCATAGAATCATAGACTAGTAGAGTTGGAAGGGGCCTATAAGGCCACTGAGTCCAACCCCCTGCTCAATGCAGGAATCCACCTTAAAGCATCCCTGAGAGATGGTTGTACAGCTGCCTCTTGAATGCCTCTAGACAGCCATCTGTCAGGGATGCTTTAAGGTGGATTCCTGTGTTGAGCAGGGGGTTGGACTCGGTGGCCTTATAGGCTCCTTCCAACTCTACTAGTCTATGATTTGTGGGTACATGTCCTGGTTTGGCTCATGGCTGTCTTTTATCCTTGGCATCTTGCTACAGCTAAAAACATGTCTCTTAGCCTCCTGGTTTCCTTCTGTCCTGAGGTCCAGGCCATCTAATCCTTTACCCATCAGGGGAATACCCCTAACAAATACAATTTCCTTGTGCTACCTAGATTTTGAATGCTTCAGATAGTCTTACTTCTAAATATGTATTACTGAGCATTGGTTGTGTGTATACAACATAATAGAAGCAGCATGGTCTGTATTCAGAGGATTTGCATTAGCTGGACTAGACAGGGGAGGAAGGCTAGATTTCACAATGAATTAAATGATGGGCATAGAGGAAAAATAGTTGCTGTTGTTTTAAATTGTATTAGTCAGTATGAGGGAATAACTGGATTGGATTATGTAAAATTCCACTTGACTTTCTCAACCAGGGTTAAAATTGCATGTACGCCAAAAGCTAGCACTTTAGCTCACAAACGATAGTAATTGATTTAGTGTAAGTACACTGTTCCATTCCTCATATCAGGGACAGTAAAGGGAGAAGCAATTATGACCGCCACTTACCACCTCCACTCAAGGGATCCTTAGACAGTTCCCTTGGCCCATCTAAAAGGGTCTGCACAGTGAAGTGGTTCATTCCTCCCATTTTGGGCGATGTCTAGGGTGACCATATGAAAAGGAGGACAGGGCTCCTGTATCTTTAACAGTTGTATTGAAAAGGGAATTTCAGCAGGTGCCATTTGTATATATGGAGAACCTGGTGAAATTCCCTCTCCAGCACCACAGTTAAAGCTGCAAGAGCTATACTAGAGTGACCAGACTTAAAAGAGGGCAGGGCACCTGCAGCTTTAACTGGTGTGATGAAGAGGAAATTTCACCAGGTTCCACAAATGACACCTGGTGAAATTCCCTTTTCAATGCAACTGTTAAGGATACAGGAGCCCTGTCCTTCTTTTCATATGGTCACCCTAGTGATGTCAACTCTCCTGCTGCACCTGTTAAAAGGGTGGCTTGATGAAAAAGTGGAAGAGTCAGGCCAGCACATGTCAGATCTGATTTTCTCTCTGTGTACCATGCTTTCTTTCACGACATCATCCCACATTTTAGCTTCTAGAACAGAGCTGGACAACTCACCAGCTTCACTTAGCCCACAGCCTCTCCTGGCATCTCGGGTCCTGTATCAAATGGTTACCTTTCCCAGGTGGGGGAGAGGGTGGCCCTCTCATCGCTTGAGGAGGAAAAGAGTTCCTAGCAGTTTTTAAACTGTTTTTATGATTTTTAAATTTTTGTATACTTTTAATGTTTACTATTTTTAATAGTTGTAAACCGCCCAGAGAGCTTCGGCTGTGGGGCGGTATATAAATGTAATTAAATAAATAAAATAAATAAAAGAAGAGTGTTTTGGAATTGCGGAGCCAGCCAGACTCATGTTTTCAAAAGCCTTCCCTGATTAATGGGTGGGGTGGGGGCTCTCTCCACCTGGACAGGAAGGAAGGATTATTTTGAACACATGGATGTGGATGGATCTCTGCTTTCAAAAGTATTCCTGTCTGAGTATGTGTGAGAGAGTGTTGTAGGAGCACTGAGTGTGTGTGAATAGATGTGGTATGGAAGGTGCATGACAGGAAGTGGGTTGAGTGTGCATGAGAAAGAGAAAGAGAGAGAGATCTTAAGATCCTCACCACTCCATGCTCTTTCTCTAGGAACATAGGAAGCTGCTTTATAACAAGTCCATCTAGCCCAGTATTGCTGACACTGAGAGGCAGTGACTCTCCAGGGTTTCAGGCAGTTTTTCCAGCCCTACTTTGAGATGGCAGGGATTGAATCTGGGACCTTCTGCATGCAAAGCAGATGCTCTACCATTGAACTACAGCTCCTCCTCTCTTTTAAGTACATCAGTTTCTTCCTCTCTTTCTCTCTTCAGGGAGAAGCACAAGAGAACCTGTGCAGGGTGGGGATGATGATCTTAACAGAGTGTATGGGATAACTCTGCCCCATCCCCACTGTTGGTATGGAGCCCCTGACAAATTTCTTCCAAGGGAATGCATCCCTTGAGGGACGTGGAGAGTTGCCCACTCTTCGCCAAACAGCCTGGAGTAAACTCCATGGATCTCTCTGCTAGAAAAAGAAATGACTCTGTTTCTGAACTGAAAAGTGGGGTGGGGTCTTGCAGTTCTTATCCCTGAATCAAGCTGAAACCCCTGCTAACCCCGTTGACCAGGGCTCCAGCCTAGTGGTACCTAATAAATCTGCAGCTGAACAAATGGAAGTTGTGGATTCGAAGGGCCCTATTGCGAGAATGAAGGCTTCAAGTTTTGCATAACTTCAAAAGCTTGAAAAGCGTATTTGCAGTGGCATGTCAAAACCGGAACCCTCACATATGATAGATGTACACAACTGTCTAACTATGGACTGGGAGCCAACACATGCACACACATACAAAAAAAGTTTGTTTTTGTGACTGTCATATGCCAAAATAATGATTATAGAAGCTCCGTAGAAAAATGGCACAAATAGGACCATGTGATTTTGAGATCCCTCATCATGGGTTCTGAGGATTCGTTGGTTACAGTAAGGAGCATTTCCCTAGAGGTTAAGGTGGGACATGAGGAAGTGCTGAGCAAAATGTTTTCAGCTCTTCCTCAATACTTTGACCTATGTGAAAAACAAGAATTCTGATAGGACACAGATCCAGGCCAAATGTAAACAAAATGTAAAGGACAGATTACTAAAACTGACATGAAGCTAATAAATCACTAAAAGGGAAGTGGGGGACAGGAGACTTATCCCGAGCTCAAGGACTCATATATTTAAATCTTTGAATTAAAAAAAAAACATCTTGGAAAGAATTAAGGGAAGGAAGTTTAAAAGATGGGAAAGTGACATTAGCAATATTTTATCTGTGAACATTTAATTTGCGAACAAGAGGCCAGAGGTTGTTCAGGAAGTCATCATAGGTGTTCAACTGATAGCCAGGCAAGGCAAATTAAGCCAAAAACATTCTTCATTAGAAATGACTCATTGGTTCCTGAAGGAGAAAAACCCATAGTGCCCCTTATGGTGAATTAAATATAACTTCAAGTCCGTCAATTTTGCCTTGGCTTAATAGCCAGCTGCTATTTGCAGCTGTCACCAACACGGCTGCTTTTCCCTAAATCTTCAGACACAAACAGAAAACTCAGGCCAGGGGCAGTCTCTCTTGCTGTGCTGGGCTTTTGCAGGAGTAGTGAGAGAGAAAGCGACGGTCTTTTCCAAAGCCCAGAACAAAGTCAGGCAAAGCTACAGCACGCACACACCTTCCTTTGGCATACACTAACGATTCAGGGGACGGATCTTGTCTGTCAATTCACACTGGGCTCTGCAGAAGACGTAGCCTGGGATACCCTCACAGCTGCCCTCTTCCTCAGTGCTTGGTATGAAGGCTGTTTCTTCCCTTCCCATACATTATGGTCTGAAATAATGCACCCTAATAAGAGTCTACCACAGCCTTCCCCCACCTAGTGCCCTCAGGATGTGCTGGATTGCACTCCCATCATTACCAGCGAGTGCCCATGCTGACTGGGAATGGGAGTTGCAATCCAACACATCCATTGGTTTACCTCGATGTGTGAAGAACACACACACACGGAAAAAATAACACTGCACCAAGCTCTTTTGAGGTTTTTCATTTTATTATTCTAAATAAAAAACACACTTTTGTGCCAAACAATGGAGTATAAAAGAATCCGATGTACAACGATTTTAGACATCTACTTTTTTTTCTTTGAGGAAGGAGAAAAGTTTTACAAAATATACAAACTTTACAGCAAATAGATAGTAAACACTTAAATAACCAGGAGGTCAGTACCTACAATTAACTTAACCGAAAGGTTAGACAGCAATCACGATGCTCTGTTTTTGTTTTGTTTCAAGACTTCTGGATCTTTGGAGGAAAAGGAGGAGGGCATGGTTCTGAATTTGGGGGGGGGGCGAGGGGGGAATACAAAGCATTCGTCTCCAAAACATTTTTTAAAACGTAAAAGTGTTCTGCATTAGACTGGAATTCCTGTTCCATGCCTGAACCCTCCCCTGCTGTGGTGTTAATGGTAGGGAGAGATTCTTCTCAAACGGTAGCATGTCAAACAGAGCGAAGCTATTTAATTACAATACTTTGTCTTTCTACAAGCCTAAGGGTTCCAAAGCACTTTACAGACATTTACTACACTTCACAACTTTTCCCTTGTGAGGTAGGCATTTTTAGATATTTTTCCCACTCACCCCAATTCTTTTGAGATTTGGGCTGAGTGGGTGGGCTGTGTTTGAGGCAGACAGGTGACATTACATGACCAAAACTACACTCTTGAGACAGAGGTTCAGAACCGTTAAGAAGGCCCACATTTTTTGGCTCCCAATGATTCATTACTTTTTTGTTGCTGAATGCTTTCAAAAAAGAAGCTGACTGTTTGCCTTGTATACCAGCAGGACAGGTTTGGCACAAGAGAACCAGAGGGAACCAGGTCTAGAAATGTGAGCTGAGGATGAGGGAAAGGAGTTCTTACTAGGTAAAATCCAATACAACTCCTTCACCACTTGGGAAACATGGTTCTGTTCAGCACTGGGCGTATTGTTGGAGATACATAAATCATTAATGGCCTGGGACTATGGAACTTGAACCAAGAGCCTCAGAGTCCAAAGTGGAGACCTTGAGCTATGAAGGAGTATATACTAAGGCCTCAGAGTTCTCTTCAGGCATAGCAGGAGAGTAAGGGATGCATACATCATCCCCTGCAATTCATAGGTAGTATAGAGATTCTTGACTGGCCAGACTTTGTGTAACGACTAGGAGCCTGGCCTTCTGCCTCTGGTGAACAGCAAGAGCTTTGGCTTGATGCACTTTAGACTCCAGCTTCCTGCTCAAGCCCTCCAGGTCTAGATTTGGGTACCCCTGTCCCTGCCATTCATTTAATAGCAATAGTAATACTAGTAGTGGTTATGTCCTGAAGAGCAGTTCTTAGATCTTTACAAAGAATGCTGCCAGCATTGATTATATTTGGAGATAAGTCCAGTCTGCCATATAAGGAATCAATTCCTTAGCATATCTTGTTTGATATTTGCCATCCTGAGACCACAAGAGGGAAAGGAACAAAGAGATATGCCTGACTATTTGCTGCACATTGGAACTATTTAGATAGCAACATTCTTTTTACCCTTGGCTATGAAAACAAGACATAAATAAGTGCTTTTTCTCCTCAACACACATCAAAACAGTTAACTTTCACAAATCCTTAGAGGTAGGTACTGTTAGTGAAGAGGCAAAGCAAACCTGCCCAAGGCTACCATACTGGAACTAGTGTCAGAGCTGAGATTCTGGGGCTGTACAGATTTTCATCCCTCCCCCCTTTGTAGGTCAGGGCTACAGCAGCGTTAAATGGATTTGTTTTCCTTTAACAACAGTGTTTTTATATAGGGAGACCTGAGAGTCTATTTGTACACAACAGTGGCTTTTAAGACTCCAGGGCTTCCACCTTATGAGGTAGTTAGCATTATACCTAGGGGCAAATCTCAAGCCAGCTGCTACATATATCAACATTCACCTCCATCATCCATTCCCCTTGCATGGATTTCACACAGAACTGCACTTAAGGAGAATCATGTTTGCAGCATGAAGCAAACTCCACAGGGCAAAGCCACACATGTAATCCAAACTGAGTCAAGATCAGCTATTTCTGTGTGATCTCTCTTCTATTGCATACCTCCTGCAAGCACCATAGTAATTCACCAATACCACCCAAAAAGAGGTAAACTCAGTCCTCAACCAAAATAGCAGAACTTCCATTGTAAATCACGCAAGTACTGAGTTTTCATTGCCGCAGGGGGCAAGTTCTCTGGGCCCTTTCAGGCCACACACACAGCACTTTCTGCTAGCACATCCTTATGTTAGCATAAATCCAGTACCAATAGTATACTCCTGCCTTCCTGCAATAAAAGGACAGTGGCATAAGGAGAGGACGGGATACAGCTTGATTAGCTGCTGCTGCTTTTTAGAGAGGAGGCATTTTCCAGGCTGGAAGGGAAAATAACTTAAAAGGCAAAGCAGCAGCCCGCTGCTGTTTCAGGGAGGAAGAAGAGATCACTTTGCTGTTGTTTCTCACTTTTGTTCTAAAGGGGCCAAATGAGCATTCCAGTAAGAGAGCACTGGACTACTGAAAACTTAAATGAATCATTTTAAAATAAATCATTTTAAAAGTTTACAAAACTGCTCTACAATGTGGGTAGGGGGAGTTAATGTTGCTTGGTTAGGGAGACCATATGAAAAGGAGAACAGGGCTCCTGTATCTTTAACAGTTGTATTGAAAAGGAAATTTCAGCAGGTGTCATTTGTATATATGGGGAACCTAGTGAAACTTCCATCACAACAGTTAAAGCTGCAGGTGCCCTGCCCTTTTAAATCTGGGCACTATAGTATAGCTCCTGCACCTTTAACTATTGTGATGAAGAGGGTATTTCACCAGGTTCTCCATATATACAAACAACACCTGCTGAAATTCCCTTTTGTATGCAACTCTTAAAGATACAGGAGCCCTGCCCTCCTTTTCATATGGTCACCCTGTGCTTGGTGCTAGTGACGTCACAAGCACTATCCAAGGGCTAGAATAAGTCACTGCAAGTTCTTCATCCTCTTAGCCTTGCAATTGGCACAACAGACATACATTCAATCAAGACAAATGCTGGCTAATTAGCCATTTGCCCTGCCCCATTTCCCATGGTTCAGGTGGACTGTCCACTTCTATAAGTAAACACCACATAGATGTTTCCTTCATATATTCAGCCTTTACCTTAAAAATGGAAATATTTGAAAAGTTGCAAACTGCTCTGGGGATTGGGGCTGCATGTGTCTTGATGATGTAATGGTCATTAGCCAGTTGGTGCCAACTACAGGTGGCTTTCACTGCAAACTTGCAGAACTGGGCATTATGGGTGGGTTGTTGTTTTTTGTCAGAGCATAATCCTGAAGTGTAGATGGTATATTTGTACTGAAAGTGGTGAGGACACATTCAAACTGGCCCCATTGCTCTAACAAAAGCTACACCTATCTTCACCCCAATGGACACCTCTGACACTCATACAACCATATTCCATGTGACTCAACTACAATGGATGTGCTAGCAGGGGGAAAGGAGGGGACTTATTTTCCCTGCAACAAAATAATGCTGATTATGTGCTAGAAAATGGGATATCCCTGCAATAAAAGTGCAACTGAGAAGACATTTGAATCCCTCCAAACAAATGTGTAAGAACAGTGTATTTATTGAGTGTCCCCTCCCCAAAAAAATTCATTTGAAAAGGCCCTAAAACTTTCATTCCTCCTTCTAGAGACATTTCCTTAAGGCAACAATTTTTTTTTTAATACAATGGTGCAGTCCTATACATATCTATGCAGCAGTAAGCCCACTGAGTTCAAAAGGACTTACTCTCAGGTATGTGTGTATATGATTGTAGCCTAAAAGGATTCTTAGCACTGTCCACATAGCTACATAAGACACCTTCAAGAACTCAAGCTTTTGGACCCTTGCTTCATTGGTCATGACAGATGATATGAATGGCAGAACCCTTCATCAGCATTAAGATAATATTGCAGGAGGGCAAGGAAGGAAGCCCTAGGAACATTTGTTTTTGGAATGAGGGTATTGGAGATTAAACATATTGTTAAAACAGCTAATTTTTATGACTAACACCAAAGCTGCTTACTTTTTCAGGACACTCTCCCATCCCACCTGAAAATTAATCCAGAATATTCACATTTAGCAAAACTCTCCTCCACTCCCATCACACATTTGTGTATTCCCTTTTTATTTTGTTCTCCTTGCTCCAATTTAAACTTTATAAACCAGACTAATTATTCCATGGCAATGGGCAAAAGACAAATTGAAGCTGGACAGAAGATAGGATTGCCAACTGACCCCCAAACCCAAGCCTAGCATACTCTTATGCCTTTAACATCATCCTGGGCTGGAACTACACTACTGCTTTAAAGCGCTTATAATAGTTTTGACAACTGTATATGCAGTGTGTCCTGGGCCCTAACAGTTGTCAAAACTGCCCTGATCTACAGAAAACAGCAGGTGAAGCTTTTCTTAGTACCGAGATAAGCACTATCACCCAGTAACATCTACAGATCACACTGCTGTTAAAGGCACAGGATGAAGGGCTGTTGTGTTGTTGTTGTTGTTGTTGTTGTTGTTGTTGTTGTTGTTGTTGTTGTTGTTGTTTTTTAAAAGGTTGACAACCCTGGTGGGAGGAAAATACAAACTTCTCTG
Organism: Elgaria multicarinata webbii; assembly: GCF_023053635.1. Classification (NCBI taxonomy): domain Eukaryota; kingdom Metazoa; phylum Chordata; class Lepidosauria; order Squamata; family Anguidae; genus Elgaria; species Elgaria multicarinata. Next base: position 28,220,521 of record NC_086173.1, read on the forward strand.
ACAAACAGCAAAGGCTACAACTCCTGAGCACACTTACCAGGTAGGGAATAAGTCCCATTAAACAAAGTGAGTCTTACGTCTGAATTATGCCTAGGATTGCACAGTTAAGTTTTTCTGACTTACATCCTCCCAACAACAGCATAGAAGCAGTTCATTTTACTTCCCACTTCCTCCCCTGCTATCCTTACTGATGTGGAGCTGCATAAATCTTTTCATTATCTCTTATTAGAGATGGGAAGGGGGGAGTCATGAGGGACAAAACCTATCCAATGGAGGAGAAAAAAAATACTCTGTTTCCTAGATTTGAAATGATGAGCACTGGACTCAGCAGGAGGTAAACACGACAGGTTTCTCGAGAACAATAACACATCTAACGTGCTGTTGTTTTCACGGGACAGTGATTTAAGAAACCTTCTAACAAGGCAAAGGGAAATAAAGTACAATGCTGATGATGCTTGACCATTAAAAGTTACATTGTTTCTTTTTAACTGAAGCAAGTTTCACTGCCACAGCAGGTAGTGCTTACTTCCCCAATACTGCTGCATCAGCTGTCTGTGTTTTTCTCCGTATCTTTGGAATGGATGATGTACATGAAAGTTTGCTCAATGGTGAAGTCAGGCGGAAGGCTGCCTTTGTGTACACCTATATGCTTGCTCATAAGGTTAAGGGTGGAGCTATAATGGCCACAAACTGTGCACCGGTACATGAGGGCCCCAGAGTGTGTCTTCAGATGGCACTTGATGGTGGAACGCCCACGGAAGAACTTGTGGCACACTTTGCACTGATAGGGCTTCTCCCCTGTGTGGATCCGCCGGTGGTAATTGAATTCGCTGGTGTGAGCAAACCTCTTTCCGCATACCTTGCAGCTGTACTTACTGTTCCCAGGTTGGTTTTGGAGAGCCATGTCCTCGCTTAGGAACTCCTCAGTCAACTTCCGCTTCTGTAGAGCTTGCTGGTGGAGTCGGTCACCAAAGCTGGGCCGGACTAGGTCCAAGCTGGAGCTACACTTGTGCTGGCTGACATGGTAGCGGTAAGCAGCTTCCAGCTTGAAAGCCTGGCCACAGTAGTGACACCGGAAGAGGGCTTCCTCTATGCTTTGGTGGACTGCCATGTGCTTCTCCAGAAAATGTCTGTCCACAAAACTGTTGGCGCAAATAGAGCAAGAAAAAACAGAAATTCCCAAGTGGGAAAGTGTGTGCCACATCAGGCTGCAGAGATTGAGGTGCCGCTGGTCACATACACCACATGTTTGGCCTTTTAAGTTCACATGGTCCAAAATGTGTTCCCGAACTACATGAAAATCTTTGGCCAGTGGTTTCCCACACGCAGCACATGCCAAATCCCCACTGAACAAGTTCACCTTTCCCATCAGCGTGTCACTGGGGTGGATGATAATGTTGTTGTCAAACACCCCTTCTCGGCGGTGGAGGTTGAGCTGCCACTGGGTGAAAAACTTAGTTTCACACATATCACAGGAGAAGAGGAATATCCCAATGTGTGACAGGACATGGGTGACTCTGGAATTCCTGTCTTGGAAATGGGTCTCGCAGACCTTGCAGTTGCCAGTCAGGAGGTCTACATGGTCCCTAGCATGCTGGCGGATCAGCTGTATGTTGGGCTCTAAAACCTTTTTGCACACTTGACAAGGCATGGCCTTGTTATCCCGGTTGTCATTCTCGAAGGATAGCTCATCCTCACTATCATCACTCAGCTCAATCACTTCCTCTGCAGCACCTAACTCCTCGCTGGGATCCTCAAAATGTAGCTCCTCTTCTCCCAGGTCTTCCAGCTGCAGCTCATCCATCTGCCCAAAGCCCTGGTCTTTGGAGTGGTCACTATTGCTCAGGCAGGAATTGCTGCCTGTGGATATATCTAGAGAAGCATCAGAGGCAAAAATATTGCCTTTGCTGTAATCCCCATTGCTCTGGATCTTATACGGCTGGCAAGAATTCACAGTTGTTTGAACAGCCATGCTGATGTTGCTAAGACTAGCCTGTGTCATAATACTCATGGCACCAGTGAACTGGGCTGGTGATTCCTGTTCTTCGGTTTTGGGTGTCTGCGGATGCATTAAGTTATGACTAGCTTCATTTGCAGGATCTTCTTTATAGCCACCTGCTGCTTCACCATGCATACTGCAATTCCGGTCTGGTCCCAAATGTTCCCCACTGTTTCTGATTTCACCCAGGGAATGGTTCGGCTCAGCCGAAGCACCAGTTGGCCGGCTTTCACATGAGAGAGAGGGCTGTTTAGTGATAGCTGAGTTTTCCAAGTCTGGGAAAGTGGAATGGCAGGCCTTCAGCAAGTCATCCATCCCTAATTTTTCAGCAACCTCGTAAATGACACCCACATTGATCAGGTCTGTAAAGAGTTCTGAGGTATAGACAAAGCTCAGGATCTTTTCGAAGTTGGCTGGAGTAATGAAATCCACTACGTAGGTGCGGGCAGCATCCAGTCCTGTATTGAAGAAAAGGTTCTGGAAATAGCCTGCTGCACATGCCAGCACTGCTTTGTGTGCAGGGAAGGAACGGCTACCTACCACAATGGTAACATCGCACATAGTCTCTGACAATCTGCATTTGTTAAGTTCTTTCAGCAGGTTATTGGGGTGGTCAGTGCTGTGCAACTTGATCCTCATGCCCATCTTGGCAACTGCTGAAAAGTTCCTTCCCTCGCTCACTTCTTCCTTACACTTATATGTTCTTCAGCTCCACCAGAGAGGAGCTGCCAGCCTCTGAATTTCACTGGGCAAGGGACTCTACAGAGAAGATAATGCAAAGTTACAATTTATGTGCATATTGGTTGTGAATAAAACCTAAAATATAACAAGTGTAATTATATTGGAAGCCACGTTGGCCAGTTTGTAAATAGAAAATGGAAGATATGATTTTAGTAAACAGATGAACAAATAAATATGTGTATCATTTACTTAAAAAGAAACATAGCTGCTTTGAAGTATATATTCTTTCTGCACACACATAAAGTAGGTGTGTATTTGGGTGACACATACTACAAATCAAAAAGCTGGGAACATGCTTCCTCCCATGTTTTAGACTAATGCATTCTGCATAATGTAGTATGAAACACTTCTTTCCAGACTTCTGCTTGTTCACAGTTCTGGAACTAGCTATCCAGATATCTGTACATCAGAGCTATAGAGTCAATTTCCCTGAATGAGAAAACTGGGATTGTCAATACATACCATTCACTTCTAGATTCTTTACAACTATTATTCCTGTCTGTGTTAATTTTTCCTTTCAGTTTGTCTGAAAACCTCCTTTTAAAATGTATATTCTCTGTGAAGTTTTACTAATCTCTTTTAACAGATGGGCTGAAATTCTGCAAACTAAGATAACAAGCCAAAAGACAACTAGGAATCTGAAGTCCTCTCTGCACACTTTCTTCAAACACAACCTGTTGCATCTTTGCTTTCAAGCCTTCAGATGGGTTTTAACGTCTAAACCAGCTGGACAAAAATAAAATAAATATGTGAAGCACCATGCTCATTTTAAAACTCCCATTTGTGCTTTCCTAATATTCTATTAATACGGCAGCAGGCAGAGATGCTATCCTAGCATAAATTCAAGAACTCTGGCATCCAAGAACATTAGGGAGCAATCAAACTTTGCCATCACAGTGGGATGAAAGAATACAGAAAAGCTGTATACTAACACAGAAGCCTACATTATGCCAACTCTTCATGCAAAAACATGAGGTGATGGAGATCCCTTAATAATAAAAAGAACTGATTTTTAAAAACAACCACATTCCTCATCACTGCAGAGAGAAGCATGCGCAAACAGAATGGATGGCATGCAGGTAAACTGAACAAATTCTTTGTCAATCTAGAACATGGTTTTGCTGGTAAAGCAGATAGACAGGGAAATAATGATAAAATTGAATATGAAGGGGTGGGGAGAGGACTTGCTAGAGGGAGTCTCTCGCCTGGAGTGTGAGGTGACATGGCATAAGGACGGGCAGCCTCATCCAGAGTCAACAGATGATGAGGGAGAAGGGAAGTGGCGAAACAAAACAAAAAGTTTTGAGCAGGGGAAAGGAGGTCGATCCGTGTAAAAAGTGGAGGTGGTTAGGGGGCGGAGGTGATATAGCGCAGGCTAGGTGATGTCGGATGGTGGGTGGCAGGCAGTTGGGGGTACAGAGAAGAAGCGGTAGGAGGGGGGGGGGGGGAGTCCAGAGAAGGGATGGAGGGATGAAGGGGCTTCTTCTCTCTCTAGGCTGCAGAAGCGGGGCACAAAGAGCCAGGAGATATTTCGGGGAGCGAAGAGAAGCGGCAAGTGGGGCTTCCCCTCAAACCTAAAAGTAAATGCGGGGCTCCCCGATTCTGAGATTTGGGTGGAGGGGAGACAAGAATGGGGCTGAGGGAAAAGGGGCAGTGAGGAGAATGGGGCTGAGGGAAAGGGGGCAGGGAGGAGTGAGGAGAATGGGGCTGAGGGGAAAGGGGGTAGGGAGGAGTGAGGAGAATGGGGGAAGGCGCAATTGGGAGGGGGGGTCCCTTGTGCTGCCAGGGGCGAAGCCTGAAGCCCTTTATGGGCGGGGAAAGGGCTGTTGTCGTTTACGGGGAAGAGAGGGTCGCCCCTTACCCGGGAGGCTGCGGGCACCATCCCCGCTCTGGCACGCACACACAAAGGGCTCCGGCTCCCCCGGCCCGGCCCGGCCTCCCTCCCTCTCTACCCACCCGCCAGCCCGGCCTCGCCGAGGAGGCGCTGCTCCGGCCCCGGCCAAGAGGCTCCATCCGGCCCCGAGACGGCCGGGCCCAGCGCCGCCCCCAGCCCCGGAGGGGGCACTGCAGCAGCCGCAGCAGCAGCAGCCGCAGCAGCCCCGGCTTCGGGGGATTCGCGCGGGAAGCGAGGAGCTGCTGGCGGCTGACACAAACCACCTGGCTGGCTGAGGAGGATGGCGCAGGGCGGGGGGGAGAGCGAGAGGAAAGGGCGGCTGCCGGTGGGGCGAAGAGGGACGCCTTGGCGAGGGAGGAGGAAGCAGGGGTCGTGCGCTGAGGGGAAGCGGGGCTGGGGGACACCGACGCCGACCGGCAGGGGACAATAAAGACATAAATATGGCCAGACAGCGCTAAATTTGGGGTTGGGTGGGGAGTGTTCTCGCCTGGGAGCAAAGTTTGTTTGGGACACCAGCCCTCTAATAGAGAAGCCCTCCCCCACCCCACCCATTTCTGGTGTGTGAGGGCACTCTGCATCTGCTCAGGGGCGGTTTTGTGTGTTCGTTCCAGGTTGAGCACTGGCTCAGATAACTGGATCCTGCTGATTAGACTGATGTTAAAAGGTTGCCTGGGAGAAGAGCAATTTCTTTGTTTAAGAAAGCAATCAAGGGAAGGAAAACAAGCCACTTCTTTGTGGGGTGGGCAAATCAGGTGTCTAGCCCAGCAGGACAGGAATGTTAAAATGCCCACTTCATCAAAATACATGTTTACTAGAAAATAAATCCCACCCACTTATGCATCCAGAAGGACGTGTATTTAGATATTTTGTCATCATGCCTGCTTTCGAGAGCACACACAGCTGCATCTCACCTAAGGTTTCTGAGATGCAGGCCACCCAAAACATTTTATGGGTGCACCGAAAATATATATGACAATAACATGGAAGCCAGGGGTGGCCCATGACATTTTGTGTCTGAAGCAGAAAATCCAAATGGTGGTAAGAAATTGACCATTTGCTGACTGCAAACTGCTGCTTAAGGCAGATTCCCTCAGTCTGCCTAATGCCCAGGGTTTTGGTCTGAAGACATAAGTAGACCCCAAGCTTGGTCAAAGCCTGGACGGGAGACTGCCCGGGAACCCCATGTACACTGCCTTGAGCTCTATGGGTGATAGGGCATAAATAAATAATTGAAAAGTGGTCCTGTGACAAATGCATGCACAGAAGGGGTACAAAGGTGCTAGTTTGGGAATGGGGGCGGCTGGTGCTGGATGCAGCTGAGGATGCAAATAGGGTCCTGGGGTGAGGTTGGCACCAGAGGAAGAATACCATACATGTGTAGGGGTGATTTCAGGGTAGTGATACTTGCCCAGTTCAGCCTAAGCTATTTTGCAGACAGGCAGAATGGCAAATGGCACCCTTATTTCCCAGTACAGTATCCAAGGCTGGTCAAGTTATTCTGGCATCAGCCAGAAAAGCCCAAAAGTGTTTCTCCCCTGCCCTGGCAGCTGAAATACAATAACGATATATTAAATAAATTTCCACCCTATCATGACAAGGAAAATCAGCTGCATGTAGTGGCCACGTCACACTCTGCCTAATGGTAGGGCCGCCCTACCTATAATGCTGAAGAACACTAGCAAAGTTGTGAGATACAACTTCTGAGCAAAGAGAGCAATATTCTGCAAACCAGATAAGCATGGCTGGCAGATAGGCTACATTATTAAGGACAAATTCAATGCAAACTAGCCAGGTATACTAGAAAGTACGGGTTATTCAAGAATAACTACAGTTTTCATCTCTTGCAAATGCTCCTTTGCAAGATTTATTTGTTTGTTTTGCTTTTTCTATACCATTTATTATTGCTAATTTATTTTTGAAAGAACTTCGAATCTACTAGGCACAGTGGAAAAATAATACCTTAATATCCAGATAATATCAATGGCCATGATTGATATGGACTACCTTTAGGATCAGAGGCAGCATACCTCTGAATACCAGTCTCTGGGGAACAATAACATTGACCTTATGTCCTGCTTTTTGACTTTCCAATGGCATTTGGATGGCTACTGTAGGGACTGAAATTGATCTGATCCAGCAGGGATATTCTTATTTATGTTATTGCCAAAGACAGACCTTGCAGGCAGGCATCCAATCTATAGAAGACAAATACAAAAGGGGAAGGGAATGGGTACCAAACTTAAAGTCTGGGGTTAAAGGTGGGTCTTGGGTCAGTCAAGACAGCGTTCCCCCTCTTCTCCTTTTATTTGTGCAGTTCAACCCAACACATGTCCATTTTGAAGTAAGTTCCATTGAGTTAAATGGACATTATTCTGTATAAACTGGTTGTGTGTTTGTAGCCATACATGCATAATCATACAGATTCAAAAACAAGCACATTTCCTATTTCTGACAATATCTTACTGTTATTTATGTATTATTCCATTTATATCCCACCTTTTCTTCTCTTACAAGCAATCCAAGGTGGCTTACATGATTCTCTACTCCATATTGTAGAATATTGTAGAAGGAAGTTTGTAAATAATAAAACCATCCCTCAGAGTTCCAGACAGTGGAGAATATACAGCTCCTCACTTTAGATAGCATCTGAGAAATGCTTTTCTTGGAGAATTATAAAACACTCTGTATCTCCAACATTCTATAAAGTAAGCATTTTAAAAAGTCAATTAGATAGCATGATAAGCACCCTCGTCTCCATCAGAGAGTCAATGTGGTGTAGTAGCTAAAGTGTCAGACTGGGAGTCAGAAGATCTGGGTTCTAGACCCTACTTGGCCATGGAAACCCACTGGGTGACTCTCAGCCCAACCTACCTCACAGGGTTGTTGTTGTGAGGATAAAATCGAGAGGAGGAGGATTATGTATGCCACCTTGAGTTTCCTGGAGGAAAAAAAAGTGGAATATAATTAAAAAGTCTTGTCTCAGATAAGTAAAGGTCCTCAGTTTAGGTAGCATGATTTGCACTACCTGTCCAGAAGTACTTTGATAATTATACTGCAGCATGGCCCTCAATTTAACTGGCCCTTATTTTGTAGTGTATGTCGCCTACTTTCTAATTCTTAGTTATTACCCAGCTGCAGTATAAAACAAGACTCACAAGATGGCAGTCTCCCTTCATCTAGCCAACCTCTTGTTCACTTCTTCGTAGAAGAGCAGCCCACCTATGTAGGTTGGTTTTCATATGAAGTTTTGCGTAAATGCTGCAGAATGTCTTTTGACTCCCAAGGTGGTCTTTTAGATGTTAAGATGTTATGTACCTTTTAAGATAGTAGAGACCTCAGATAGAGCTGAAGGGCTCTGTTAAATTACCCTTGCTGCTTCTCCAGACTGGGATTATTTATTCTTTCTGAAGCTGACGGCTTTTGTGTTGCAGCAGGGTATCCATAAACAAGTGCAGAACTTTCTATGAGGACTGATGCTTCTGATTCATAAGAAATCGAAAATTCTGGTCCAGTAAATAAACATTCTCTTCAGTGAAATTCATGATTATTTTATCATTTGTTCTGACTTAGTTATTTCAAAGTCATTTTGCTTTGCTTGACTGTTTCATTCAGAGGCAGCATAATACTGGTGTGAAGAGATGTGAGGGGAATGAAAACTTTTGAGGTGGGGGGGGGGGACTTAGGGCGATTTTCACCCACAACGTGGTTTTAAAAAATGGGAGGGAGGTGAAAGATTGTATTGAGCAGAAGAAGCTGTTCCAAAAAATATTTTCACAGGAAAGAAATGGATATATTAATTTTACTACTGTTTCTTCACAAGCACAAAGTTCTTTTGCATCTTTGTGATCAGCATAGGTTTATTTTACTCATTATTTTGGGACCTACAAAATATAATAGCTGTTATACTTGACCATTGATACCTGATTTGGGGTTCGATCCAGAATCTGCCTTTCTGTGAGTGGAAGGGCTCCAGTTTTGAGGAATTCTCCCCACATCATAGCTAACCCGATTCAGCAGGATCTCTGACTCTTTGTGTAGCATTTCCAGGGAGCTCGAGGGACTGTGTTGTGAGCAGGAGGAGGGGAAATCTACCTTTGACCGTGCAGGTGATCCGGCTTAAATCTGGATCCAACCCTTTGTTAAGTAAATACTGCAACATATGCAGCATCTCTCATAATTGTGACCAATGTTGCAGTCCTAAGGGTGGATGTCTAATGAGAAGGAAGTCCTGTTGAGTTCAGTGCAGTCAATATTGCCCACTTCCAGAAACTATGGGCAGCAAAACATAAACTTCATTTTTCCTTTTTGGATTATTGTGTGAATTGGCAGTCGAGGCTCTTGCTGATTCTGAGGGGTTGGGGGTCCCAATTGAGTGTCCAGTTTTGATGCGTTCTTTCTAGAGGCAGGCCTTTGTATTGAAGCATCAAATATACTATGGGGAACCTTTCCTAGCTTGGAAACTTGTCTGTCTCATCTTACTCCTTGGCTCTTGCTACAGTGCTGTTCCCTTTTGGTGCCAATATAACATAACACCAAAACAGTGGGTGTATATGGCACTTCCATGCAACCATCCTAAGATTATTATTGGTGTTGCCATTTACAGGAGCTGAAACACTCAACCAGTAAGTCTAAAGGTCAGATGTGGTTTTTGACACCAGCTCATATCAACATTTGATTAATGGGAAAAGGCTGGCTGACTCCAAGTGGTTTTTTTTTGGGCGGGGGGGACTTGGGCAAGTCACCTTCAATCCCGCCCCCCGCCTCAGCAAGTCTACCTTCTCACTGCTATTGTCACTGTTATTGCTCCTCACCCTCTCTCAGCATTGCTACCACTTGCTTGCTTGACAGACACAGAGCCAGTAAGCAAGTAGGCTGTGGCATCTGCTGCTCCTTCGCGCCACCACCATGGTCTGGACCAAAGTGAAAAGCAGGTGAGCTAGAAGGCTGCAATGGTGAAGAGAAAGAGCAACTTCCGGGGGCTCTTGTCTTTGGGCCCCTGCTGCAGTGTGGGCCCTTTATTGCATTTTTATACCACCCAATAGCCGAAGCTCTGGGCGGTTCACCCTTGGCAGGTACCCGACCATGCCTACCCTTGTTGCCATCCCTTAGGCTATGGATTGTAGAAAGTGGCATATAAATATGAACGATAAGTATAGCAAAATAAAAACCTCTAGCATAACACCGATATCTTTAGCTGGCCAACAGATCTCCCCAGAAAATCTCTCCAACACAAGCTACACTATTGGCATTGCACTAAAGGTTGCTTATGCTACTGCAATATAATTTGTGTCAGTGCTAGTGTTGAATCTCATTCTCAGATTAAAATCTGTTTTAGATGGATAATCCAGAGTTGACAATGGGTGAGAGACTGGTAGGGTAGGTTTGGAGGAGGGAGGTGGGGGAATATTCCAAATTCCTTTTCTAATTATGTCTCATGTAGAGTTTGCTTTTGCTTTTTTTAACAGCAGTTGCACACCGGGTTGAGATTTTCATCAAGCTGTGCACCACAACCCCAAGATCTCTTTCTCAGTCAATCACTGCTAGCTCAGACCCCATCAGGTTGAAGCTAGGATTTTTTGCCCCAACGTGCATCACTTTACACTTGCTAACATTGAATTGCATTTGCCATTTGGATGCTCATTCTCCCAGTATGGAGAAATCCTTTTGGATTTCCTCACAATCCCTTTTTGTTTTAACCACCCTAAATAATTTGGTGTCATTGGCAAACTTCACTCCTGATTCCAGTTCTTTTATGAATAGGTTGAAAAGTATTGGTCCCAATACAGCTCCCCATGAAACCCCACGATTTACTTCCCTCCATTGGGAGAATTTACCATATAGTCCTGCTCTCTACTTTCTGTTAACCAGTTACTGATCCATAAGAGGTCTTCTCCTCTTATTCCATGCTTGCTAAGTTTTCTCAGGAGTCTTTGGTGAGGGACTTTGTCAAAAGCCTTTTAGAAGTTCAAGTAAACGATGTCCACCGGGTCACCCTGTCTACATGTTTATTGACACTCTCAAAGAACTCTAAAAGGCTTGTGAGAAATGACTTACCTTTGTGGAAGCCATGTTGATTCCTTTTATATGCTTACTTATTTTATCTTTAATAATGCTTTTAACCTATTTAACTCAGAACAGACCTTAAGCTAGCCAGCCTGCCATTTCCTGGATCCCCCTTGGACCCATTTTTAAAACTTGGTGTTACATTGACCATCTTCCAGTCCTCTGATATACAGGCTGATCTTAGGGACATGTTGCATATTCTGGTTAGAAGATCAACGATTTCATATTTGACTTCTTTGAGAACTCTAGGATGGATACCAGCCTTTCTGCTTGATATCCTTTTAAACTGGAAATACTGGGAATCAAACCTGGAACTTTATGTATGCAGATCATGTGTTTTTACCATTTACCTACGCCCAGCAGTATCTCATAAATGGTGGGGAAAGTTTGGTATTGACCTTAGGTGTCAGTAAGTTGTGCTGTTTTAAGATGTGTTCATTTATTTATTTTGTTAAAACACAATCCCCTCCACAATCTATATGGAATATCAGACAAAGAACGAGAGACACACAGTGGCAGGTCATAAGTAAAAACCCTGTTATTAGAGAAGTTTTTGAGGTGTTCTTAATCTGTGCCACAAAAGGGGGGGCAGTGAGGACGACTTTGCTTGCAGCATGGGAAAATGATCTGCAAATCAGTTAAATGTGTACACAGGGGGGGGCAAAGCACCATGATGGGAGGTGGGGGGGATACTTTTCAAAATTTCAAAACAAGGAACACTAAAGAGTTACAGTGAGGAACAGGCTAGAACAAAGGGCAGAATTGTGGAAAAGAAACGGCAACAGGAGGCACAGGATGAGATGAGGTCTCCATAGTACATCAAAGGGTTCTGGTTTGGTTGAGAGTGTGCTGGGCTTTGGTGGATGAAATCAGCTTTGTGTCAGTTTCTTGAGGCCCTGCAGACATTGTGCTTGTCCTCACTCCTGTATGGTACCTGTACAAGAGAAGAGGGAAAGCCCTACAGTTAAGTGGAGCCCAATGCAGTACAGCTGTCTATCTTGGAATGAAGTCTTCCCTTTGTAGAAGGTCATAGGCTGGGTTCTAAATTTTATTTATTTATTTAATTTATATCCCACCTTTATTCCTCTAAGGAACCCAAAGTGGCGTAGATAATCCTCCTCTCCATTTTATCCTTGCAACAACCCTGTAAGGTAGATTGTGCTGAGAGTCTGTGACTGGCCCAAAGCCACCCATGGAGTTTCCATGGCCGAGCGGGGACTAGAACCCAGATCTCCTGACTCCCAGTCCAACACTCTAGCCATTACACCACACTGGCTGTTAATGGGCAGTGTCCATATGCTAGTAGAGCCCATGGCCAGCAGATCCTGCAGCAATCAGAAAGGAACTAAAATGCTAATTTCCAGAACAGGTCAGGTCAGCAGAGCTTGCCGTATACAGCTCCGCTGACCTGTCTCATTCAGGAAATGAACATTTCTGCTCATTTCTAGGATTGTTGCCAGAAGCACTAGTTTCTGTTGAGCTCATGGTGGGTCCTGCTAGCCCAACAGAAACACCAGAAGCACAGCAGCAGTATTGGATACTGCCCTAGGTTCACTCAAGAGGTTTGCACGTGCCCAGTAGTATTTTTGACTGCCACCCAGCTGATCTTCATCCCATCCTATACCACAAACTGCTTTTGAAATGTCCTTCCATTTCAAAAGTAGTTGCCATTGGTGGTGGTGGAGGGGAATTGGATCATGTTAAAGAATAACAAGTGCACAGTTCTCCTGGGCTCATGGAATAATTTCATGGTTCTTTGCACCCTGGCATTAAATTGAAAGGAATGTCCCAAACAGGAAAGTGCAACAAGCTTTTGATTTTGACTCAGAATGTCAATCATCCAGCATTTTGAATATTAAACCAAAATGATTGTCTCATTTTCTCTATGGCAGCGACACTTAGGTCTCATAGGCAGCAATCCTGCATGCAAATAGGCTGCTTAAACTTCACCGACTGCAATAAGATTTATGCTACCTCACAATGTGTAGAATTTCAGCCACGAATTGTAAGGTACAGTCTTTTTCATGCTGAAGCTCTCCCAAGAATTTCAACACCACTTGCTGGAGATTGCTCCAAATCAAGCAGTTTTGTATCTCTGTCCCAGTGGGGATGCAGATGCTACTTTTGGAGGTTCAGGTGCACACTTGACTATATCCTAGCACTACAGCCCACACTACAGCCATGTTCATCCCTTACTTATCCCTGAAGTGTGTGTAATTGGTGAAAAATCTTCACACGATTCCTTCACATGTTTCTGCATTAATGTACTGCCAACAACAACTGTTAAAAGTATTGGTTTGACTGTTGCACTATGTGTAATCCATGTTAGCTCCATGGCCGCTGCTGTCTGCAGTGTTGGCAGGCAGGAATGTGAAAAGGTGTGAAGTTTATCCACCTTCTTCAAAACCACTATCAGGACATGCTTGATGTTTCTTTCTGGCTCTGAATGGCAACAAAATCTGCATATTTTGTGGTTTGGGTTTTAGTAGTTTAATACTGTGATTTATTGTTTCAGTTAAAGCTGCAGGAGCCCTGCCTTCTTTTGTAAACTGCCCAGAGACCTTTGGCTATGGGGCGGTATATAATTTTAATAAATAAATTTTGTATCTGATCAAGAGGGCAGGGCTCCTACAGCTTTAACCGTTGTGGTGAAGAGGGAATTTCACCATGGATACAAATGATGCTGAAATTCCTTTTTCTGTACAACTGTCCTCCTTTCCGGATGGTCACCCTAGAGGAACCATAATACTCAGAATTTTATTGCTGACTTGCTCACAGCTGAATGAATGACTCCACTGAAAATGATTGCTTGAGATGATGTTTGAGGTGCTAGGCTGTGAAGGCCATTTCACACATGACAAAACCAAAAGGAGGTAAGTACCGAAAACTGGTAAAAAAGAAGAGAAAAGGGTTCTCAGGATGCATAGATTACCACAGGAGACAATTATTTTGCTAGAGGAAATTCTGCAGACATGATGATGATGATGATGATGATGATGATGATAATAATAATAATAATAATAATAATAATTTTATTTCTTATCCACCTCTCCCTTTGGATCGAGGCGGGGAACAACATTAGTGCAGGAATCAACACAAGTTCTTGATTTTACATTAATCTGGGTAGGCCTGCCAGAAAAGGCTAGTCTTCAAAGCTGCCTTAAAATCACAGACGGAGTTAATATTATGAATCTCCTCCGGCAGGCCATTCCATAATCCAGGGGTGACAGAAGAAAAGGTCCTCTGGGAAACTGATGTGAGCCTAGTCTTGGCTGACTGAAGTAAGTTCTCCCCAGAGGACCTGAGTGTGCAGGGCGGACTGTATGGGAGAAGGCGATCCTGCAGGTAACCTGGACCCAAAACATTTAGGGCTTTAAAGGTAATGACCAACACTTTGTACTTTGCCCGGAAACTAATCGGCAGCCAGTGGAGTGATTTTAATGTTGGGGTAATATGCTCACCCCTAGATGTACCGGTGACCAACCTGGCTGCCATATTTTGAACTAGTTGAAGTTTCCGAACTAGGTACAATGGTAGCCCTATGTAGAGCGCATTGCAGGAGTCAAGCCTTGAGGTTACCAGCGCGTGTACAATTATCTTCTAACAACCCCCTGAGGAAGGCCTAGAATAAAGACCTGGCTGAAACCTGTTGGGCTCCTTGAAAATAAATATTTTGCATCCTGAGAACCTGTTTGTCTTCTCTTTGACTATTTCATACATGCAACATCACTTGATGTCACAAACATCAGGTGATAAACATATATGTGTGATGTCACGCTTATTGTCTTCGATCCTATCGGTAATGTCATATACTCAACTTGATACCAACATACAACCCACACAGAACTTGTGTTCAGTTAAATATGTATAAATCTTGTACACACACACACACACACACACAGAGTAGCGAAAGCTACCAGTAGAAGGTGGTGGGTGTAGTGTTGATTCATCTGTATGTGCATTCCAAATAATAATAATAATAAATTTAAAAAAAGCCTTTGGTTTTCCTCTTTCCTAAAAATGCATAGCAATTACCTTCAGAGTGTTGTGATCTTAGGGAAAGCATTGTTCCACAGCTTTAAGTACCATTAGCTTGTCATCAGCAGGATTGAAACAACCACAAAATGAATTCGTAATAATACTGTAACTACTGTGAAATCACTAAGTTGCCCTTATTGTAAGGCTATATTGTGCCTAGAAGTCAGACTTGCCAAAACAGGAAGTCAGGTGAATGTTCACTGTACTAATGGGAAATAAGCATGTATTTTCCCCTCCCCCCTCACCATCACTTGTTAACTGGCCTGGAAGGACACCCCCCTCCCCAAAGCTTTCCAAATTGCTTGGTCAATTTCACCCACTTCATGAAATGATATGGCTGGGAAAGTAAACATAAACTCTTCTTTTTTGTCTTTTCTCCCCATCTCTTTTGCTTTTAAAATGAGTTGTGGCTAAGCACCCCAGGACTCCAGTGACGCAGCAGGGAAGCATATGCTCACTATGGACATGAAGGATTAAACAAATATTAAGGTTTGTATTTTCCTGCTCCCAATTGAAAAGGCTGATAGATAGATTGCTGATTAATAGCCCACAGCAAGTGGGACTTGTAACAAATGTTGTATGTAGTGGGTTCCGTGGTACTCAGGTTACGTCCTTGCTGGTATTTCATTCTTCCCCTTCCCCGGTTTTGCACACATGGCCCCTTTTTCTTCCTGCTATTTTGTTTTAAATGTACTGCTACAAACCTCAGGGTTCCCTCAAGCCTGTTAATACCCACCCCTTTGTGTGGGTATTATTGTTTTGGCTACGCAGGGATCATCACACCCCTGAATATTTCTAATAAAGGGAATGATGGTCAGTCAACGAGTTTGATGATTTCCTGAATGGTGGGTAATCTGTGTGTTTCACTTTCAGTGGATATCCACCAGAGCTTGGAGAAAGTGACACACACACACATCAGTTATGGGCAAATATAGAAATTTTCCATTTGGATGAGAGAGTAGAGTTTCCACTTGGACTTGGCTGGAAACTGGGGTACAGCCTAGATGCTGCTCAAGTTATTTATTTATTTATTTATTTATTTATTACATTTCTATACCGCCCAATAGCCGGAGGTCTCTGGACGGTTCACAAAACTTATTGAAGATCATGATCTGTATAATATCATTATCCCTTGATGTTTGTTAGAAATTAAAATTGATTGTTCGCTGTTCTCTGTTCTCTGTGGGATCTTCTCCTTGTAAGTGTGTGTGAACGTTTGCTTCCATTTATCTTCTGCTAGTATATTTTTAAACAAAGCAAATACTACAAAGACATCGTAAGTCCCTAGTGCTCTCTCATCCAAAGAAAACCAGCCCTGGGCAGCATTACACCTGTACTAGTTTGCCACTTGGGGAAGCAGAGAGCACATTGCAACTCATTGGAATAGGGTAGTGTCAAGATTTCTCGGAATACTCCCGTGACCATTGTCAGGATTTGCTCATGGGTTTCTTCTAGAAAGGCCACTGGACTAAGCAACTGCAGTGTAACTTTGTCACTTCATGTGCATACACATCACTCCAAAAAGCCATCCTGTGAAGATCAAATAATCCATCCAAACTGGACTCCTCACTGTCTCTAGGTCTGGGTATAATGTCCCCCAGAAAGTAGCTTTTCTCATTGTATAAGCATGTCTTTTTAAAGATCTGCTTCTTTTGCTTCTGTTCTAAAGCCTGACAGCCTGACTTTGCTAATTCTTATAGGTTGGTGCCAGATTTGCTGCACCTATGATGTGCATCACTGACCTGTATTGAAAACCAGTGTTGGAGATCAGTGTTGCCACAATCTTCACCAACAGAACATTGTGTGTATTTGATGAAGGAACCTTTCTCTGCTTCAGCTTGATCACAAAAGAAATAGGTTTGAGCGAGTATACCTAGATTTGGGTGTATATGTTTGCATAGTTGTCTTTGAATGTGTGCACGTCGAAATGGGCCTGTGCGTACAGAAGCCGGTATAACTGAAGGTGTCTATGGGTATTCAAGGCAGTAAGCCTGTGGGCACCAGTTGCTGGGGAACATGGGTGGGAGGGTGCTTTTGCACCATGTCCTGCTTGTTCATCCCTGGCCGATGCCACTGTGTGAACAGAGTTCTGGACTAGATGGACCCTTGGACTGATCTAGCATCAGGGCACTTCTTATGTTCTTATGAGAAGCATATTGATGACCTCCTCTCCACCTATTTTTAAAACAGAAATGTAAGTTCTACCCCCCTCCATCCTTACCTCATTCTGCATTTGGTGAGTACTTTAAGTCGCCAAAGTCAGTGAGCATTCCCTTATTAACTTGTATGGGGATATCTAAAATTAGAGCACAGAGACAGTTGGCTTCTAGAGAGGCATTCCTGTCCCATCCCTTTGGTGAGTAACACATCTTCCCTTCCATTTTTCTATGGCTCCACTGTGATTGTACTTTTATTGCTTCCTCCAACCTTGAGCTATACCATGTGTCAACATCTCGATGGTCCAGCTCAGATTAATCAGATTAATCCCTGGATATTGGCCCACAGTCATCTAGCCAACCGTATAATAGCTTAGTGATTTACCAGGGTATCCTGTCAAAGAGCTTTTCTACATGAGACATTTATTTTGCTCTCATTATTCCCTACTCATGGTTCTTTATGGGGTCTTTAGATGATTTTGTGCCCCTCCAGTTTCACTTCTGTTTTTAAAGAGCACTTTCAGCAAGCACTTTTTTCCCCCAGCAGGGAAAATGCGGTACTATTAATGAAAGTGAAAGAAAGTGTTTTCTCCAATTGTGTATTTGCACTGTTCCACTATACTACAGTGCCATCTAGACGTTGTGTAGTGGAAAAACAGGAAAGGAAATGCACTCAGATGTCAATTCTGCGGGGGGGGGGGAACCAAAAGCAGATTAACAGCCTCATGTACAAAAGCCCCAAGAATATGGTTGTATGTATTCCGTGGTTTTTAAAAATAAATAAATATTCTGCACCAAATAATCCAAACTCAGTATTCAAAAAGCTGAATGTGGCAACTTGCATACATTATACACCTTTCTTTATTTGCATAAATCTTTGTTGTTATATAGTATAATTAATTGTGCCTCTATGAAGCTGCACCCCCTGGCCACGAAAAAGCTCATTCCGCAACCCCTCTCACTTTTGAATTTCATTAAGCATTGTCCACTTACATAGATCTTGACACCTATAAGGGCTAGAAATGTGAGATTTATTTTATTTTGTAAATGGAAGCCGGGCATCTCAAGAAGGTGCATTCTGCACCTAATACCACATATTATATTTTTTGTGCATTTCCATATAACTGCAAGCAGAGTACATGTAGCAGTGCCTAAGAGAGAGGAAGCTGAACTAGAGAGCTCATACCATACCCTTCAGTTCTAAGAAATCTATTAAAACCTATCACAGGTCTGGTTCAGACAGCACGCTAAACCATTCTGCTTAACCACAAAATGGTTAATGGAATGCATTAAGGTCAATGCATTCCGTTAACCATTTTGTGGTTAAGCAGCATGGTTTAGTGTGTTGTCTGAACCAGGCCACAGGATTCTAGAAGTGGGTGGTGGAATCTCTTGGTTTACAGAGTCAACTCATCCGCACACGTACCAGGCTCTGTGGTCCTTTTGCCCATGAGTCCAACAAAGAAGTCATGCATGTCTCCTACAGAGAGACACAAAAATGTGTTAGATGAATTCAATGACAGCTCACTGGATTTCAGATGAAAAAAGAAACAGAAAGGAACAGCATTTTAATGAATGGCTTCTAAATCTGCTACAGCAATGATTAAAGGCCTTTGTGTAATACCTGATGACATACCTGCATTATATAAGCTCAGTAATCCTTATAACAATCCTGTAAATCAATGGATATTATTATCTCTATATTGCAAATGAGACTGAGGAAGAAGTGAAGGTAAGAGTTAGAGGTCTGCTTAGTGAGAAAATGGCAGAAGCAAAATTTGAACCAGGGCTTTGGATCTTAGCTCCACCACTAGCCTACATTAGCTTCCATAGTGAGGCATCCTACAAAGGATGTGGTTATTAGGGATTGGTATGGATAATCCACACATGCCCCATTAGGGTGACCACATGAAAAGGAGGACAGGGCTCTGGTATCTTTAAAAGTTGTATAGAAAAGGGAATTTCAGCAAGTGTCATTTGTATGCATGCAGCACCTGGTGAAATTCCCTCTTCATCACAACAGTTAAAGCTGCAAGAGCCCTGCCCTCTTTTGTATGTGGACACTCTAGTCTACCAGAAGTAAGCCCCACTGAGTTCATAGGACTTACACCCAAGTAAGAAAGTGGATGGTTGATTGATTGATTATATTTATATCCTGCCTTTTTTCCTCCAAGGAACCCAAGGCGGCGCACATAATCCTCCTCTTCTCCATGTTATCCCCACAACAACCTGTGAGGTAGGTTGGGCTGAGAGTCTGTGACTGGCCCAAAGTCACCCAGTGGGTTTCCATGGCAGAGTGGGGACTAGAACCCGGATCTCCCGACTCCTAGTCCAACACCTTAGCCACTACACCACACTGGCCTTAGCCTACAATCCTAAACACACTTACTATGGAGTAAGCCCATTTGGACTTAAGGGAGCTTACCTCTCAGCAAACACGCATAGGGCTGTGCTGTTAATGGCTTAGGCCTGCCTTCCCCAACCTGGCGCCCTCCAGATGTCTTGGTCTTCACCTCCCATCAGCCCCAGCTAGCATGACTAATGGTCAGGAACGTTTGGAATTGCCATCTAAAACATCTGGAAGGCACCAGGTTGAGGAAGTCTCGTGTATAGGATTGCGACTTTAATCTCCAGTCATGCTCTTACTCCATCAGCACCTTGAA
The DNA here is from genome assembly GCF_023053635.1 of Elgaria multicarinata webbii. NCBI lineage: Eukaryota > Metazoa > Chordata > Lepidosauria > Squamata > Anguidae > Elgaria > Elgaria multicarinata. The sequence continues at coordinate 28,240,075 of NC_086173.1, forward strand.
TCAAGAACAGAAAACTGTTTTTTTTCCCTTCTTCTCCTTCTCTTTCCCCTACTAGATCATTCTTTTCAGCCTGGCCTGGCCACATAGCTTCCTAATTGTTATGCCTGTCATTCTAGCAGCTGCTTCTGTCAATCTTACTGCAGTGCCATTGGATATTCTGGCCTCTGTGAAACTACTGGCCTGGACAGGCCACAGTTGCAAATGCCAAGTACTGTAGGAGAACACACAGACGCTCCTGAGTGAAAGACATGGGTGGCTGGAGGTGGAAGCATAGAACCACATTTTAGCTTTGAAGAAGAAAAAAACCAGAAGTTTAAATGAAGAGTTATAGTGAAACTCTCTCCAGTCCAAATATTGCCTCCACCATTTTGCTTCTTTTAAAAATCTATTTTTAATGTGTTTTTGTTATGTTTTTTATTTTATCTTGTACACCACTGCGAAATTTTGAATGGGGAGAGGTATATAAATATTGTAAACAAATAAATAAATGAGTTTACTAGATGGCTGTAGGCAAGCCACCAGCTGTTAGCCTCTTTCCCTCCTTCCAGTGACATGGTTGCTTCCAGCTGTATCTAGGGAAGTTGCTTGCAGAGCAAGCAATCTATATCACAGAGACGTGGGGTGGGGGAGAGAGAACGAGAACTGACTTACGTTTCTGGGAAGAGGCAAGTGCTTGAGGACCTGCAAAACAAGGAAGAGGAAATCTGAGATACAAGGTACAGATCCACCATTGCAAGCAGTTCCAGGTCGTGCTCAGTTTTTAAAGAGGACACAAAAGCACACTGGCACTTGAGTAATGAGTATAGATCATGGGTGGTGAAACACTTTTCACCTTAAGGACGCATTGCTTTTGTGGAAACCTGTCATGGGGGGACATGACTATGTCACTGTGGTGAGCAGGGCCAAAGCCCACAATTGGCGGAGCTACATTTTCACTTCAAGACCCCCTTTTACAGTATCCACACACCCTTCTTTCTCTGCCCCCTCAATTTCGCTTGTCCCCCCATTCTGAAATAAATGGTTTGCAATGAGACTTTCAGATATTGACCATATCTTAGATTGATGATGATGATGATGATGATGACGATGATGACCACCACCATCATCAATATCAATATCATTTTCATACCAGGAAATACAGCTTGCATTTTGCATTCATAGAAATATTCCTGTGGAAGTTCTCCCATGTGTCAATGTGTGCGAAAAGGGAATTCACTCACACCATCCTTGCCCTGTTCTTGGCTGCCATTGAACATCTCTACCTCATACAAACTGAGGCTGTTGGGTGAAGGTGAAACATTTATGCTCCTCCTTTCAGCCATGGGTGCAGCAGCTTGTTTTGCTGACTGCTGGAATGCTGTCTGCTGTTATAAGGTAAACTTCATAAAAAATGTCCCATTCTCTAACGTTTCAAGTAATCAAAGTGTCTTGAACAAGTAATCAAAGTGTCTTGGATGCCAAATTTTCCTGTTGTCCATTGTGCTTTAGGGGCGGGGCGGGGAGACAGATGGACTTACTTATTTCCTCTTTGCCCAACAGCCTGAGCAGTGCCTCACTGGAAATCCCTTGGCTATCATACAATCTCCGGAGCAAGGATGGAGGCAGCTTGTACGGATCTGAGCTCTTCTGTTGGGAAGAAAGGAGAAAAGAACTGGACATCAGGAAGAACAAACACTGACGTGGCAAAGTAGAGGAGCAGGACAGCTAAAATCATCCCCAAACATATCATTCTCAAGAACCAGAGGGGCAGGAGTGGTGGCAAGATCTTGGTGCACGAAGCTGTGTGTGCTGTGCTCCCAAAGCTAGCTGTCGTGTTTGTGATAGGCCCATTCCTTGAGCCAGGCCAGGATTTCTGAGTGACCTGAATTAAGCATGGATAATCCAGCCCAGGAAGGGACAGTCTGCAGGTGGCTGCCTACAAGAAAGCTCATCTCCTAAATTGTGTGTGGAACCGGATTCTTACTTCAAAAGGTGGACACAATGTATGCTGCCCTCTGGAGCAGTTGGGGATGTATGCGTGTGGAAGCCAGTGTGGTATAGTGGCTAAAGTGTTGGACTGGGAGTCGAGAGATCCAGGTTCTAGTCCCCACATGGCCAGGGAAACCCACTGGGTGACTTTGGGCCAGTCACAGACTCTCAGCCCAACCCACCTCACAGGGCTGTTGTTGTGAGGATAAAAATGGAGATAAGGAGGATTATGTACGCTGCCTTGGGTTCCTTGGAGGAAGAAAGGTGGGATATAAATGCAATAATTAATAATTAAATAAAGTATAATCAACATTCCAGTTGGCTTGTGTATGTGAAATGGAGTTGGGATGGAACACACATCACCTTGTCTTTTGCCTCAGGCAGCAAAATATCTTGGACTGGCCCTGGGAAGGACACACACTTCTATAAAAGCCAGATTGCTGCAGAATCCCTTTTGTGATAAATTGCTGCCGCTGCTTGTAGTGCTGAGCCCAGCAGGGAATTTATTGACCTGACTCATCTGACAGAGCCCCGGAGCTGAGCCGCTTGCACTGTGGGGAGAACCTGTCGCTCTCAGAGCGAGCAGCAACAAGGAGGCAAAGGTGGGAGGGGATTCGTCAATAAACCCAGCAGGACATTACATCCCCATGACAGGAGGAGGGCTACTTTTTTGGCCACTTACGCATTGTCAAAAAAGAGGAATTGCATCTCCAAAAGGGGGGGGGGAGGACATCAACTTGCATGATGTTTACATATACACATTTACATGTATAGATGCAAATTTAGAAAGAGTAACTACAATTCAAATAGAAATGCATTACATCTCTTCATAGTGGGGAAGTGACCAGGTGGGCTGTGTACCTATTCAGTCTGCTGTTCAGGTACCAAGTGGTGAGGGGCAACTTCAAGGCCCCTCCCTGCTCTCCCTTCTTAGGGTTCCTTAACTTTAAGCCAAATTTGGACCTGACAGCCCTTCAAACAGAGAACACCTTCAAACCCTATTGTGGCCACCCTGGATATACTGTGAAAATTCTCTCTCAGTTGCTGATGTCATACATGAACAAGAGGGGTGGGGCAACCCACCAGTATTACATCTCTTCTTCAAGTGTGACCCTCTCCCAAGCAGGGAGAGTTGTGAACACCCAAGGAGAGCATCATATGAATGCTAAGTTAGGGAAGTATGAGATTTTCATTTTTGCTTGCAAAACATGTGAGCATGCCCCGTTTGAATCTCCAAACGTAAGCATGGAAATATTCACAAATGATTGAACACATGCTCACATTCATCTTGTTCCCAATTCCAAGCTTGATTTGTGCAAATGTCCTTAATAGACTCAATCACCCCACTATGGAGAAAATTTCAGGTCTCTGAAAAACTGAGCAATTAATGTTAGTTCTATATAACAAGATTAGGTAGATATCCTACCTATTCAAGTTGAATGGCATTTACTCCATAGTGCCATAGCCCCATTGAATTCAATGGGCATTATCCTTAATCCCTCTCAACTAACACTGAATGTAATGTAACCTTCACGCTAAGTCAAAATCTAGTGCAATCTACCACATTAGAATTCATCGCTTCCAAATGTAGTCTTGGAAGTATAATATTATTCCCATATAGAACTTAATGTTGAAGAATAATGCTTTTGAGTGTGCAAGATTCATTGCTGTGGGGATTCACATTTGTTCTTTCAAGTCTGAAAATCAGATTAGAAGTTTTAGGTGAAACATTAACTGGACTTCATGTAAAATAGCTGTACATTTTTTCTGTTGTGACTTTGCCAGTTTTACAAACCCAAAAGCAAAGCAAAACCAACCCCATGGAGTTTCGAACCTACAGCCAACATGCCAAGCATATATGTTTATATTAGGATGAATACTTAACTTTTGAAAATAGAAAACATGTGTTACTGACAAAGGTGGAAACGGTGCATACAATCCAGAGTCATCATTTATTTATACGTTTTCCTTTGTTTGTATTCTTTCATGTTTGTGACATGTTATTATTATTATTATTATTATTATTATTATTATTATTTATTTATATAGCACCATCAATGTACATGGTGCTGTACAGAGTAAAACAGTAAATAGCAAGACCCTGCCGCATAGGCTTTGTCTTTGTTAATCAACAGTAACTTTGCTGTTTATTAAATATTTGCTAAACGTCCATTGACATTCATTATATGACTGCTGGCTAGGATAAATCGTGTTAAGGCTTTTGTATATGCTCAGCACATTGGGTTCCCTAGATTTTGTGCACTCAACTCCAGGAGTGTTGGTGGATCTTTTCCCTTTCTTTGCCAGTTTTGCAAAACCAGCACTCCAATCTATTTCCCACGTTCTTTTCAAACCTTCTCCCAAATGTTCAGCATTGCACAGAATAAATGCTTACTAGCACTACTGCCCTTGGCATATGGTGTTCAGAGGACGGAGACTGAATGCTTTGTAAAGAGGATTTCCCCAGCTGCCTCTTGCACCATGCCTTCTGTCCTCCTAGAACAACCTTCCCCAAACATGTGCCCTCCAGATGCTTTGGACTACAACTCCAATCAGCCCTAACCAACATGACCAATGGTTAAGGATGATGGGAATTGTAGTCCCAAATTTAGGGGGAAGGCTCTTCTAGACATTCAAAATCATTTGGGAAAAAATATATCTTGGAATAGACTGAGCTAATCAAGCAAGCGCAATGATATCACTTCAACTGCAGACTTAGAAGTTTTGATGCAGAGAAAACACAGCCCTGGACACAAGGCTTTCGGGATTGTTCAGCAATGCCTCTTCCATCTCCATTATGATGAATAGCTGCCGGTAAACAGGCAATGGTAAGGCACGTGGTGGTAGAATGCTTCCACGCTCTGATAGGACCCATCCCCCTCGATACAAGTTCCACTGTAATTCCCGATAATCGGAGCAGATTTTCAATGGGAAAACTTTGCCAATTACATTTCCTTATGCAATGTTTAAATCCGCCTTGAAGAAGAAGAGAAAGGGGGCATTCCAATTTAATCTGGTTAGAACTGTTGGTGCTGAAAGTGAAATAATTGAGAGAGAGAGAGAGAGAGAGAGAGAGAAGCAAGAAGTGTCCAAAGATCAGGAACATCCAAAAATGGGGAATTGCTTTGTAAGAGCCTTAAATTTGCAGTAATTTGAAGCATTTTTTTAAAAAAAAATTAAAAAAATTGGATGGTAGGGAAGTGACAAGGAGAGGATTGTGGGGGAAGATAGAATGTGATTTCTCAGGGAGCTTTTTATCCTCAACGGATGTAATTCAGAAGGGATTTGATAAAAGCCGCCACTTAAGACTCCAGCTGGGTCTTGTCCACAAAAGCAATTTGGACTGCATAAAGCTCTTTTTAACAAAGAAAGGAGGGGAGAGGAGGGGGAAACTACCCCATCCTCTATTGAACTTCCCCTTTTCATACCTATGAAAGAATATCCCTTTTGCATCAGATTAAAACCCACCTACACATTGACTCCCTCTTCGTCAGACTTGTAATATAGACAGTGGATAATAGTTTTAGCTAGCAAGAAACCAAGGTGTTCCATAACTTGTGCTGAGTCCAATAAATGCAAAGAATCATGGCCTGGACTACATGTACAGCACAATGAGGGGATAGAATGCAGATGTGTTAAGAGTGGAATGTACCACCAGATTACACAGGTGGGAGATGTCATTTTACAGGTTCCCCATGTAAAAGATGGCCAGCAAATTAAAAACAAACAAACAAAAAAGTATGTTAGTACATCAAGAAGAGAGGTCCAAGCCCTGCTCACTCTTTACTGTGCTATCTTTATACTGCTATGACTTCTTACACAGGGGAGCATTCAAAACAGGTATCTCCCCTCTGCAGAATTAAATAAAAGAGGCCATTCTATCACCCCTACCACTTCATTCTGCTAGAGACCAAGTTCGTGTTTAGCTGAATGAAGTAGAAATCCATATATCTACCACCTTCTCAATTCACTTCAGGTACCAGGCTGTGACCTCTGGAGGCTCACACTGGAATAAGTCTGTTCATCTTTACATTCTACAATTTTTTAAAAAAATTATTTTGCTGCTGCAGGACAATCTTGAAGCCCTGGGGGCATTCTTTCCTTCAAGTTTTTACTTAAATATTTGCTGGCCAACGTAATAGGAGGGAGGGCATCTGGTTCCCCTAGGGTAGCATGCAGTGCCGAATGTTGCCCTTTTCTGTGTTTTGAACACAGCAACAGAAATGGTTCTCACTAGACTGTGGCTTGGAAAAGAAAAGCTGTGACTAGCAAGCCCATATAGACTTTGGGTGGAGAACCTGAAGGCCTCCAGATGATGTTGGACAACAACTTCCATCATTCCTAACCATTGGCCATCCTGGCTGGGGTTGCTAGTTGTTGGAGTTCAACAGCATGTGTACTAATGCTTAATCCACAGTGGATCCATGGTGCCTGGAACCTTATTAAATATCAATCTTTTTACTGTCTCCCTTATTTCATCTTCTGTTACCGAAGTATTTTTTTAAAAAAAGAATTATCTTTGGTTGTCATATTCTAAATAAAAATTAAAAAAAAGGAATTTATTTCCCCTTCCAAAGGCTATTCTGATTTGTATAAACATTTATATAAACGCATAAATTAATTAATTCTTCCTTCAATTGAGTTAATTTTGATGTCTTTTCAAATATCATGGGTGGAATTAACCTCTTTTTGCCCCTTTGCAACATAATATGCCAACAATCTATCCAGTTCATTACTTAAAAAATTACTTCTGTTTAGTAAAACTTAGAACCTTACTAGTTTCAGTAGTATTAAATAAATTTAATTGTGCTCTATATGCTTCCAATTCTGATTGGTTTTGAAACTCAATAGTTTATTTATGCTGTCCTAAACCTTGAATTTTCTTCATTCATTCTACCCAAGTTTGATCATTTGATTTCTTTAATCTGGAAGAAGCTTTAATAATTATACCCCATATAAAGGCCTTACATGCATCCCATACAACTTAGTAGTTAATTTCTCCTCTGTCATTTCATATTAAAAAACTCTCAATTTCCCCCATTACCTCCCTTTTAATTGCTTTATTTAATAGTACAAGGGGATAAACAAATCATATATCCTGAGACTTTCACTCACAAATCAAAGGTATATGGTCTGATAGTGTCATAGTTCCTATTTCATTTTGTCTAATCTTAGATAAAAGGTGGGAGGGCTTTCAAAAATCAAATCAGCTCTGCGCTAGGTCTGATGTACTAAAAATGGGTGCAATAATGATGTTCATATTTTAAAAACACCAGAGATCTGGAAATTGCTGTTGGTAGAAGCAGCGGGAGGGAGGTCTTTTCCACTTCCCTTTTTTATTGTAATTCGTCTTTTAAAAAAATTCCTTCACATTGCTTTCAATGGGAAAAATATAATATGTTACTTCAATGATGGGCATAGCGGTTCATCAGATGAGCATTTTATTGCACACTCGCTACTGCCCACTTATGAATGTGTGTGTGTCCCTTTTCTCCTTCAAAAAATAGACTCCAAAAAATCTGGCATTTAAAAAAAAAAAACCAGAATGTGCCACTATCCATGTTCGTGTTGTTTAATTCCTCTTTCAAAAGAGGAAGTAATGAGGAACAAAAGCATGGGTGGAGAAGTGACGGTAAGGAAACACTATTTTCCCCCATGTGATGAAGCACATAGTTTTCCTCCTTTTTATTATGATTACTATCCTTACTAACCTAATAATAATAATAATAATAATAATAATAATAATTTCTATGCCATCCCATAGCCGAAGCTATTTTGTATCATAAAAATACAAAATACAACATAATAAAAGTAGTATACAAAAATTTAACATAGAAAAAATAAAACTATGTAAACAGCTAAAGACAATTTGAATGAACACTATTTTTCCTAATAGACCTGTTCAAAACAGCAGTCATAGATGCCTCATCATATACCATTAAATGCCCAGGAGCAGAGGGTGATCTTTATCTAGCATCGAAAAGATGACAGTGTCAGTGCCAGGCAAGCCTCCGTGGAGAACTCATTCCATAGTCAGGGGAACACCACTGAGAAGGCCCTCTCTCTTGTTACCACCTTCCAAGCCACCTTCGGAGGTGACACTCAGAGGGAAATCCCAGATGATCATAGCCTCTGGGTATGCTCAGGTTGGGAGTGGCGTTCTGTCAGGTATTGCAGTACCAAGCAGTATAAGGCTTTATTGGTTAAACCTGGCACCTTGAATTAGGCTCAGAAACATACAGGCAGCCAATGCAAGTGAGCAATGGGAGACATGTCAGGGAAATGGGGGGGTGATCCGAGAGAGCAACACACCCCAACTGCTTCAATACACGTCTACCACAGTTAGAACAGTGGTGGTAGAGATCCCTTCCACTGCAACAAGGATACCTCTGCTCACAGAGAAGCTAGTCAAAAGCGTCCTACAGCCCCTCAGTCACCCTCTCAAGGAGCAGAAGGTTGCTACCCAAATACCACAACCTATAGCAGTACAATGGCATATGCAAATTTAAAGCATTCTCAAGAAACCTACTCTTGATAGGCTATCTCTGTCTAACTACCGACCTGTCTCTTTGTTGCCGTTTGTTTCAAAGATCCTGGAGCGTGCGGTCTACTCTCGCTGTCTTGACTTTCTTTCTAGTAACTCTGCTTTGGATCCATTTCAATCAGGATTCCGTCCTCTGCATTCCACCGAAACAGCCCTTACTAAGATCACCAATGATCTCCTTACTGCCAAGTCTAAAGGCCATTATTCCGTTCTTATTCTCCTTGATCTAACTGCAGCCTTTGACACGGTTGATCATGATCTTCTCTTAGATTCCCTTCATGACATTGGATTTTGTGGCTCTGTCTATAACTGGTTTGCCTCCTATCTAGCGGGTCGCTCTTTCAGCGTGTTGGCTAATGGCAGCTCGTCTTCCTCCTTTCCCCTTTCAGTAGGGGTTCCGCAAGGCTCGGTGCTTGGCCCGTTGTTGTTTTCCTTATACATGTTGCCCTTGGGCAAGCTTATTCAATCTCATGGCCTCCAATATCATCTGTACGCCGATGATACACAACTATATCTGTCATCTCCGGAACTTTCTCCTGATGTTCACGATCGTATCTCGGCATGTCTTTCAGATATCTCAGCTTGGCTGCGTCATCGTCGTTTGAAACTTAACATGGCAAAGACTGAATTGCTTGTTTTTCCTCCTAAACCTTCTCCTCATCTCTCATTCTCTCTTACTGTCAATGATGTTACGCTTACTCCGGTCAAGGAAGCTCATAGCCTTGGCTTTATATTCGACTCCTCGCTCTCCTTTATTCCTCATATTGAGGCAGTAGCTAAATCTTGTCGATTTTTCCTGTATAATATTGCCAGGATTCGATCATTTTTGTCTGTCTCTTCTGCCAAGACGCTTGTTCATGCACTGGTTATTTCACGGTTGGACTACTGCAACCTTCTTCTCTCTGGCCTTCCTTCTTCTCACATCAGTCCGTTGGTTTCTGTTCACCACTCTGCCGCAAAGATCATCTTCTTGGCTCACCGCTCCGACCATGTTACTCCGCTTCTGAAATCTCTTCATTGGCTTCCAATTCACTTCAGAATCCAATATAAACTTCTCCTGTTAACCTTCAAAGCTTTTCACGGTCTAGCTCCTTCCTATCTCTCCTCTCTCATCTCACACTATTGCCCCGCTTGTGCTCTTCGCTCCTCTGATGCCATCTTTCTCGCCTGCCCAAGGGTCTCTACTTCCCTTGCTCGGCTTCGTCCATTTTCGTCTGCTGCCCCTTACGCCTGGAACGCTCTTCCAGAACATTTGAGAACTACAAGTTCAACCGCAGCTTTTAAAGCTCAACTAAAAACTTTTCTTTTTCCTAAAGCTTTTAACACTTGATGTTGTGCAGACTTCTACTGTTACTTTCTACTGTTAGTTTTACCCTACCCTGTGCCTCCTTACCCTACCCTGTACCTGTTTGCATTCTCTTCCCCTCCTTATTGTTTTACTATGATTTTATTAGATTGTAAGCCTATGCGGCAGGGTCTTGCTATTTACTGTTTTACTCTGTACAGCACCATGTACATTGATGGTGCTATATAAATAAATAAATAAATAAATAAATAAATAATAATAATAATAATAATAACCTCACCCAGCACAGCACCCATTCCATTCTTCAGCCATCCCCACCTTGTCCCTTCTACATCATTTCAGTCCTCTCACCTTTGTCTGGATTCCACTGGGCACCTGTTGCTCCTGAGACTCAACGCAGTAAGCATGGCATAACTTTGCCACTAGTAAGGACAGCAGCACTATCAGCAAAAGAGGACTCCTCATTGTCATTGTTGTTTTCCTGAGTAAGGGACAGCTTGGGAAGGGAAATGGTTCAGAAAGAAAGAAAGAAAGAAAGTCAGTGCAGATTGGAAAAGGAAAACTACAAGGTGTAAAGGGAGCACAAAAATAAAGCAGAGAAATAGTAGTCGCCTTATCTGGAACTTTAACGAGCACACTGCCGTTACAAGGAGGCCATCTCCTTGTATTCCCCTATAACTACAGCACAATGCCTGGCGTATTAATTTCAAAAGAAGCTGGTGTTTTGTTCAGAGGCGATCCTGAATCCTCTCTAAGGCTAGAGAAAGGGCATCTCCATGATTTACCTGGCAAGCATGTTTCCTGCATGGACATCATTGCAACACAGCAAAGAAATTAAGTGTGGACAACAACATACACATGTCTTTAAATACCCATGTATATACATCAGGGCCATTCTACCTATGGCAAGGTTCTCATTTTCCTTCATTACCTTTTTTATGCTTGTTAACCTGCCAAAACAGGATCTGGCTAGAGCCGCAATAGCAATGCAAAGTTACTTGCCTTGCTCCACGGAAACGGTTGTACGTCCACAGCCTTAGAAAAAGATAAAAGCAATGGATTTCTAGGTATCTCCTTTCTTAAAGGTGTTTGGCTTTAGTATCTGGTGCTGCTCTCTTGTCATTTAGTCAGGACATTGTTTACTGCTACATGTGAGCGCTGACAACCTCCGAAAAAAATTATGACTGGCCCCAAACACAGAGATACACTAGCGATTGCTGACAGTAGCCGAAGAGTATCATCAGACAGGGGGGAAATTCCATTTCCCTACCATTGCTTTGCCTCCTGCTACTGTCCCACAACAGGGATGAGCAGCTTCCTCTTCCTTCACATGGAGGAGAAAGAGGAAGAAAACAACGAACACAGTGGGTGTTTTTATCGTGCTGCTCTTCCTGCACACAGCAGGAAATGGTGGCAAGTTTCATTACAGCCAAAAAAACCGGATTTTCCAAGTCTTTTGGGGGGGGGGGCAACAGAAAAATCAGCAGAAGGAGCGGGAGATGCATGGGAGGTGGCCAGCATTGTGAAAAGGACCCGCAAAAATCCGTGAGTGACCAGTAAAAAGTATGCTATAAAACACTCGTCTGAAGATGCTCTAAATGAAATTGTCAACACTCAGTGGTGTATGTCTGAACAATGAGGATATACGCTGGTACATGTGAAAATGCACAACATACATCTGGGAATATCAACAGTCACATGTGAAAACTGTTCTTTGCCAAATCTTAGACCAGAACTTTAATAAATATGCATACACAAACATGCACATTTATACACATCCCTTTAAAAGAAACATGCCAAATTAAGTTATATCTATTTTACTTATATTTATTTACTTATTTATATTATTTAATTTACAATTTATTTGTATAATTGACTTATTTATTTACTTGCATTTATTTTACTTTACTTATATCTACTGGGTTATATTTTAGACTATAGTACTTCTCGAGAAATATTATAGATTTAGATTTCTCCCTCCCCACTTTTATATTTTACATGTAAGTGTTGTCACCATAAGTGGGAAAGGGGGATTTGACAAGAAGTTTTTTTTAAAAAAAAAGTTGTACACTTTACACTAAAAATACAACAACCCACAGTTACATTATCTGGCATATTGCATACAATTCTCATCGAGCCACCTCACAAAAGATATGAGAAAGGAAAGATGCCATGGCTTGTTGGGGGATGGGGAAGCAACCTTCAAATAACCCAACAGCCCGTGAGTTATTTTGAGGGTTGTTGCCCCCTCAAATAAGCCATGTTGCCTGGGTTCAGACAACATAGCAAGCCGCACCAGCAAGGATAATTAAAGAAATCCATCTGGCATGTGACCATCACATGCAGCAGAGTTAAGATCATGAGAAGAGTCATGCTGAATTAGATCAAGGGTCCATCTAGTTCACACAGTGGCCAACCAGCTGTTGACCAGGAAACCGCAAGCAGAAAAAGAGTGTGCAGCACCCTCCCACCCAGGTTCCCCAGCAACTGGTGCACACAGGCTTACTGCCTCAGATACTGGAGGTAGCACATAACCATCAGGGCTAGTAGTTTATGTGCTGTGTGAAATCCTTCCTTTTATCTGTCCTGAATACCCCCACCAATCAGAGAGAGAAAAATGTCTCCCTAGTCTCATTCTCCACACCATGTATAATTTTGTACACCTCTATCATGTGTCCCCTTACTCTGCTTTTTTCCCCAAGCTAAACAATCCCAGCTGTTGTAACATTCCCTAATAGGAGAGATGCTCCAGCCCCTTGAGCATTTGAGTTGCACTTTTCTGCACTTATTACAGCTCTGTAATCTCTTTTTTTAGGTGTGATGACCAGAACTGTGCACAGTATTCTAAGTGTGGTCACACCACCGATTTGTATAAAGGCAGTATGATACGGGCCGTTTTATTCTCATTAAGCTGTCCACCACAACTCCAAGATCTCTTCCTTGGTTGGTCACAGCTAGCTCAGATCCCATCAGGTTATACTTGAACTTGGATGTTTTGCCCTAACTTCATCACTTTACACTTGCTTACATTGAACCGCATTTGCCATTTGGATGCCCGTTCTCCCAGTTTGGAGAGATCCTTTTGGAGCTCCTCACAATCCCTTTTTGTTTTAACCACCTTAAATAATTCGGTGTCATCTCCAAACTTAGCCACTTCACTGCTCACTCCTAATTCCAGGCAGGGTGGATTTGATTTAAATCACTGCTCAGAAAGACTCAAATTAATCATGTGACTTCCCCCCCCCCAAAAAAGTGCACTGTTCCTCACTATATTTTACACAACGCAGAGTTACCAAAGACTCATTCTTGTTGGTATAATCTTAATATTTACAACCAGATGAAGGTTTCATTTTTAGAATAGCAACTTTTCAGATTAGTTTTACAGTTATATCAAAAATACTGATTTAGAAACACATCATAGATAGATAATTATGCAATTATTGCGAGGTGAACTATCTCCAGTTTAATAGGTTAATCATTCATATTTGGACAACTTTTCTGCTGTACTTTATTGGAAAGAGAAAAATAATCTTACAGAAACCTCTGGAAGAGCATGACATTGTGAATAGATTAATGGAATTCATTTACCAAAAAAATTAAACAACCTCATGCTACATAATTAAAAACTAATCCTTATTTCATGATGAATAACCTTTAGACTATAATGTATCTTAAATAGAAAACTATCTTTAGATAGATTTTTCCTCAAAAAGCATTTTATTTTTTAAAAAAATCCAATTTAAATTAAAAAATAAGATTTTAATAAAAAAAAATCCTTTTAAAAAAAATCATTGATTTTTATCCAACCTGATTCCAGATCATTTATGAACAAGTTGAAAAGAATTGGTCCAAATATAGATCCCTGTGGGACCCCACTATTTACTTCCCTCCATTGGGAGAATTTATCATTTATTTCTATTCTCCGCTTTCTCTCTGCTTTCTGTTCTTTAACCAGTTATTGATACATAAGAGGACCTCTCCTCTTATTCTATGACTTCTTCATTTGCTCAGGAGTCTTTGGTGAGGGACTTTGTCAAAAGCCTTTTCGAAGCCCAAGTAAACTTATGTCCACCGGATCTCCCCTGTCTACATGTTTATTGATACTCTCAAAGAACTCTAAACGGTTAGTGAGACAGGACTTGCCTTTGGGGAAGCCGTGTTGATTCTTTTTCAGAAGGGCCTTTTCCTCCTTTATGCTTACTAATTTTGTCTTTAACAATGCTCCCAAACAATTTACCTGGAACACACATTAAGCTAACCAGCCTGCAATTTCCCAGATCATTGTGGCTTGTTCACCACACTGAGGCTCATAAAGGGGCTACAATGGAGTGTCAATTAATTTTAACTAAGATCAGGACATGAATCTTCTTTCCATAGGAACCCCCAAATGGTTAAACCATTTGAAATTGAATGACAGGGACTCTATTTGTGCCTTGGGGTATATATAACACATTTGCCTATTGTGTGGTTGCGTTTTGCTGCCCTGTGCGTTCAGAGGGGTTGGTTCAAGGCTTCATATGGACAGTGTTGGAAGTGAGGTAGCCCAGGCACCCCTGAATGTGTTTGTGAGGATCCATAACTCAGTGGCAGGACATATGTTTTGTTTGTACATATGAAGTTGCAGCCAACAGTATTCATCCACCAGCAGAATGGCAACTGCTAGTGGAAAAGATGCCTCCTCTGCACCACTTCGCCCCTTGCACAAATCTTCTCCAGGGTATTGGGGCATCCTCATAAAAAGATTTCAGGGGATGCAGGGAATGAAAGGCAAAGGAAAATCCTGCTGCATGAGCGGACGTCCATGTATGTAACTTTAGATGTAGCCCATAATGTCCCAGGTTCAATATCTGGCATCTCCTTTTAAAGGAGGGGTGGGGGATTTGTGGCCCTCCAGAACAACAACTCCCAGCATCCCTGAGCATTGGCCATGGTAGCTGGAGGGCCAAAGATTCCCCACCCCTCCTTTAAAGGGCAGCAGGCAGCTGGACTGCAAAACTCTCTGGCTGATTCTTTGAGCTGATGCCAGGCACCTTGATCTGACCCTGCATAAGGCAGTTCCTGTAAGCAACCACCATTCTAGGAGGTGACAGGTTCACGGGATCACTGGAGAGCAGGTAGTATACAGGAGCTGTTCACTTTGGCTGCAATCGTGGTCAATTTAAGCAGCGTAGCTGTGTATATAGGATCACAGTCTTTGCCTATTTCAGTGTATAATTATGGGATTCCAGTTGGAATATTCATATTTATAAATAATATATCAATTAGACTGCCAAAAATGCAAAATCCAGACCTCCTACAGCAGATTAATTTCCCTTTGATACACTTGAACTTAAGGTAGCTAAAGAGTAGAAGATAGGAAGCTGTCGTATACTGACTCAGACTATAGGTCCATCTAGCCCAGTATTGTCAACACTGACGCTGTTCAGAAGACACGCTAAGCCACAGTGGTTAAGTATTTAGAGCTAAACATTATGGCTTAGCGTGTCATGTGAACCACTTAGTGTGTCGTATGAACCATTCCTAACCATGGTGGCTACATAACCATGGTATAAACATGCTCACTAACCATTTACTGCAAAAGGGTTAGCGGCTCAACCATGGCTTAGTGTGTTGTCTGAACAGGCTCAGTGACCGGCAGCAATGGCTCTCCAAGGTTTCATGCAGGAGTTTTTCCAGCCCTACCTAGAGATGTCAGTGATCAAACCTGAAATCTTCTGCATACAAAGCAGGTGTTCTGCTTCTGAGCCACAGCCTCTCCCCCTTACAAACACACACATAAATACATCTTCAGTGTGTGCCTATGTGTAGCTTGAGGATTCTAAGATATGTTCATGAATTTCAGTATACAAAAACACGGGGAAGGGGGTTATTAGTTAGATGTCATTTTAGGTATGTTATGCATTGCATAGGGATGCGTAGATTTTGTTAAATCCATTCCGTCTGTGTTTCACAGATTGGCAAGCATCTTTTGTTCCATCATCCACTCATTGATGGAATCATTCAAAAAAGGATGTGCAAGAATTTCATTCACTTGTGCTAATGCATTTACCGCAAGTGTGAATTTGTGCAACCCCCCCACCCCCGGCCAAAAAAAACCTTTAAAGAATTGGTCCACAACTCAGCGGACTCCATACAATTTGGAAAAAGATGGGCTGATGCAGAATCTGCAGGTTGGATTCATAGAAAACTGAACTCATATGAATCTGTTGCACATTTCTCCAACATCCCTAGCTGACATATATTAGAAGAAAGTTGTAATGGCTACTGGCAGGGCACTTCACAGTACTTCACACATGCTCTCATCTACATATGCACACATTTATGAACATTTCTTAGATAGGCTTACACTCTACTAAAGATACATCCACATGGTATTCAATATTTCAAATGTGATATTTCATTGCTTATGACACTGCTTGCTTATTAACAAATGCCTGTTTTCATTCTAAACAAACACATTGCTACAGATAACAAAGTTTTCACATGCACACATGCTCCTTTCTCCATTCATGTTCCAGCTCGTTCATACTTATACTCCAACATACTTCACACTCATGCACATTATTCTCATATTCACTTGAACTTGGTCAGCTATCCAGCACCATTCACACAATTGCTTAAACACACATGCCCAGTAATCTCTGACATTCCATCTGAAGGAGACGGTGATTATGTTTGAAATTTGGCACAGTCATCAGTAGGGAAGACCCAACCAGAATACAGTCTTTACCCGGCTTAAAGACCATGTTCAAAACTTATTTGCTTGGTCTGATGCCATGTACTTTCACTATTAAGGAGAAGCAACTAGGTAAACCACCAATTCACTGTTCTACAGCTGCACCAGGACTGATCTAACTCTGAAACCAGCACCCACACGCATCACACTAGCATGCAGTTTCTGCCAAAAGACAAGCTGCCCCACTAAAATGCACTCAGCCTTTTAACAATTGTGGTTTACTGGCCTATATTGACACTGTCACTTGTGCAGCTGTTCTGGCAAAAATACACCTAGTGAACCAGGCACTCAGCAACACTTGATGCTGTCTACCAAGCCGTTTCTCCTTATGAGAAAATGCGGTTAGACAACAAGGCGAGATTTGCAATGAAATAGGCTCGGGTAACTGCCCAAGGGCCATCACCTATGGTCCATTTTTGAAAAGTAATTCTCTAACTTTCATGGCGGTTCTGAAAAGCCTATAGCGGTGCTGAATTGTTCTAGTTGTGCCTTGGTGATGACAAGCACAAAAAGCCTTGTGGGCGGAAATTCAACGGGCAAAGCTTTCCTCACAATAGACGCTCAGTGATGGGGACAGCTTCACCTGTTGAATTTTTTTTTTTCGGTTGTGCCTTGGCAGTGAAAAGCGCAAAAAGCATTGTAAGGAGGAGGCGGGGAGGTGGCACCCTTTCTATCAGATGTGGTCCTTCAGTAGTAGTAGTAGTAGTAGTAGTATTAAGAATAAGAAAAATATCTTCAAATAAGTTAGGATCCTTGAACGTTTCCCCCTCCCCTTCATATACCAAATCGATTTCCAACATTTTTTCATTGGCAATTTCCCACCCCAAACCGCGTGTCGAAGTGACTCCGTTTCCCCAACCAGCCCTGACCCCTTTCGGCCGCTCCGGGTTGGGCCGAGTCACCCACCTGGTGGACAACTGGGCGGGAAGCCCGACGCGCGTCGTCTCCGCGCAGGCTCGCGCCCTGGCGGGATGGCGACCGCTGCCTCGGCCGGGGAGGGCAGGGACGGAAGAGGACGCTGAGCGGCTGCCGCTTGCCTCGGTTCCCTGAGCGTCTCCCGGGCGAACGGCTGCCCCGCCGGTGCGCTGCAGAAGTCGGAGGAAAGAGTCGCTCGCCGCCGGTTCCCGCCACTTTAAGAAGCGACGGGCTGCGGGGGATTGGAGAGCGCCCATGAGGGGGGAGGGCGGTGGAGGCGGGACCGAGGGGCGGACGGCTCCCACCTCTCGCTCACGCCCACCACCAGCACACCGACGTCTCTCCCCACCTCAGCACGCGGCCTGGGCACACGCAGGTCAAGGACCCCAACAGGTGCACACGCAGAGCACACAGGCACCGTCAACACACCGGGGTGGGGTGGGGGAATGTGCGTATGCACCGCGTCTCTCGTGCATGGTCATCCCACCACACACATCCTCATAGCCACAATGGTGCCATCCATCAGCTGCAGATAGATCTCGGACATGGAAAGCTTTTGGCAGCCCGTGATCCCCTTTTATATAGGCAGGGTCTAGATTACAAGCATGGAAAGGTTTACACGAGCAGTGTGTGTGTGTGTGTGTGAGAGAGAGAGAGAGAGAGAGAGAGGTCATGAAACAGTTGTATTCCACCTAGGATTGCCATATTCTGAATCCACGAAACCGGGACAATGTGGGGGGGGGGGGGGGTTGGCTAGTTTTTTAAAACAACAACTGAGCAACATGTAAAGGTCTAGGGAAAGAAAGAAACTATTTAAGCTTTAGTTATCTAACACTGCAATCCTATGTGGCAGAAACAAATCCTATTAAGTAAAATGCATAGGTAAGTATGCATAGGATTGCAGCCTAAAGTACTTAAGCAGCTGCAAATGAATAATAGGCAAAGAACAGTTTAAGCAAACAAACAGAAAAAAATGACACTAAATTACATTTCTCCACTAGTTCTCAAAAGCTAGAGGTGACTTCAATATGGAGACGTACACACCACTGAGCAGGCTCAAGGCACCATTTCAGAGGTTGGGATTTCTCCGCCAGGCTGGAACAGGAATCTGGGATTCTTCACTGACTGGCCGGGACATTTTGGAAATGCTTGGAAACCGTGACATGCCCGGTTTTCCGGGACATATGGCAACCCAAATTCTACCTTATTTGCATCTTTCATCCTTTGCCTGTCTTTTCCTCAAGGAGTTGTATACAATAAACTTGGGATCAAACACACATTTTCACACTTCACCTAAATGTCTCTTTGTTAATTGGCCTACCTAATGCCAGGATGTTTCTGTTATCAGCAACAACGAATGACCACACTTAACTATGTGATTGTCACTTTCTGCATTTAATTAACTTGAATGTTGACCATTCTCCCCCACCTTCACTCCACATTATGTAAAGCCCAAACTCTCCATAATACTCCATGGATCTGATGAAGTGGACTATAATCCACACACAAAAATATGCCAGAATAAATATATGACTCTTTGTGGTGCTGCAAGATCCTTTCTTGTTCTTTCAGCAATAGTCCATGGATGCCCAGGAGCTCCATCAGATGAGCGTTTTATTGCACACTTGTCACTGGATTTTCACGGGTCCCTCTCATGAAATGCCAGCAATGTTGCAAAGAAGGGTTGCCATTTAAACTGCTGGAGTGAAGTAGGGACTCCATCTAAGAAAATGAAAGAAGGACCCAGCCTCTAATGATTTCCCTCATTCCCTGACTTCCATTATGCTCAACTGTTACAAACAGTAGTAGAACTTGAAAGCCTCCTTATCGCTTCATTCACTTGCTAGAGCAAAGAGGGTTCATCCATTCTCCTGGCTGCTCCAAATGACTCCGCTGCTCCTGCTTCGCAGAAAAGTGCTGGAGCTGCATTCCCTAGCATTAATTAATTAATTAATTAATTACATTTTTATACCACCCAATAGCCAAAGCTCTCTGGGCGGTTCACAAAAATTAGAACCATAATAAAACAACCAACAGGTTAAAAACACAAATACAAAATACAGTATAAAAAGCACAACCAGGATAAAACCATGCAGCAAAATTGATATAAGATTAAAATACAGAGTTAGAACAGTAAAATTTAAATGTAAGTTAAAATTAAGTGTTAAAGTACTGAGAGAATAAAAAGGTCTTCAGCTGGCGATGAAAAGAGTACAGTGTAGGCGCCAGTCAAACCTCTCTGAGGAGCTCATTCCACAGCCAGGGTGCCACAGCAGAGAAAGCCCTCCTCCTAGTAGCCACCTGCCTCACTTCCTTTGGCAGGGGCTCACGGAGAAGGGCCCCTGTAGATGATCTTAAGGTCTGGGCAGGTACATATGGGAGGAGGTGTTCCTTCAAATAACATTTCCACTTCCACCTCATCATTACCGAGAGATAATACAGAAAGCAGGGGGACAACACTGTCAGTGTGTCACCAACCACATCATGATGGGATTATGTCCAAGTCTCAATGCACTATGGGTGAGCATCTGGGATTGGCAAGTAAGAGAGTCTCCTCTTGCACCAGCTAGAATTATTTATTTATTTATTTAAAACATTTATATCTCGCCCTATATCATTAAGGTCTCAGAGCGGCATACAGATAAAAACATACAGTATAAAACAATAAATATACACAGTTAAAAACAAATTAAACCATGATCCAAGTTAAAACAATATATAATTTAAAAGCAGTTAAAACAATGTGCCAGTGAGTTTAACCATCAAAGGCTTTGTTTAAAAGCCATGTTTTTACTTGGCGTCAAAATGAAATCAGTGTTGGCGCAATCGGGCCTCCAAGGGGAGGGCATTCCACAGTCGGGGTGCCACAACAGAGAAAGCCATCTCCCTTGTCCCATCATAGCGTATATGTTGCATTGATGGGATGCTGAGAAGGGCTCCTCCAACAGATCTGAGGTCTCGGGCAGGCATATAAAAGGAGAGGCGCTCTCTCAAGTATCGAGGTCCCAAGCCATTTAGGGATTTAAACGTCATTACCAACATCTTGAATTCCAACCGGAAGTGTATAGGCAGCCAGTGCAGTTTCTTTAAGACCGGTGTTAAGTGGTCTCTATAAGGTGTACCCGCCAGCAGTCTAGCTGCTGCATTTTGCACTAGCTGCAACCTCCGCGTCGTCTTCAAGGGCAGCCCCATGTAGAGTGCATTGCAGTAGTCTAAACGGGAAGTTACCAGTGCATGCACTACTGTGGCTAGGTTGTCCCTGTCCAGGAAAGGCCGTAGCTGGCGGATCAGCCGAAGCTGACCCCAAGTATTCCATGCCACAGAGTCCACGTGGGCATCGATTGACAATGATGGGTCTAGGAGTACTCCCAAGCTACATACCTGCTCCTTCAGAGGGAGCGCCACCTCATCCAGAACAGGTCCCTTACCCAATTCCCGGACTCGGGAATCACCAATCCACAGAGCTTCCATCTTATCAGGATTCAGCTTCAGTTTATTGGCCCTCATCCAGCCCATTACAACCTCCAGGCACTGGTCCAGCACCTTCAGAGCCCCAGCTGACTCTGACGAGGTTGAGGATGAGGTGTGATGACATTTAAAGGGGACATAAGAGATGTGGGGGAAGATAGTTGAGTGATCAATTGAGGAGTTTGAAAATGCACGTGCCATTTCAGCCTTAGCAGATACATGCCTAGTTGATCTCCCCACCCACATTTTACACGTCTCACACCACACATATTACTCCTTCAGGGTTTCTCTCTGTGTGTCATACATGACAACAGATTCTTATTTTTTCGGTATCTCTCACCTACCCACTCACACTCTCATTGTCTCTTCATGTCACTCACACACAAAGACATCTATCACAGTCGCCGACATTAAAATCCATTCTAATGAATCTTTCACTCAGCTATCCGATACATTCCAACAGTCCCCATTCCCAGGGAGAGTAGCTGTCCTCAGGTGCTTGCCCCTGGTAAAACACTGGCCCTGTTTTGCTTTCAAGTGACATAGAATCAGAGAGTTGGAACATCCCCAATAGATGGCTGTCCAGCTTTTCCTCAAAGAGCTGTAGTGAAGGAAGAGCCCACATCTCCAAGGAAATGGTTCTATTGTCGAACAACGCTTACCGTTACGATGTTTCTCCTAATGTTCACCAAAGTCTACTCTCCTGTAACTTAAGCTCATTAGTTCTAGTTCTGCCTTCTAGGGCAGCAGAGAATGAGTCTTTATCCCCTTCAGGTACCACATTTGTGTTGGGAATATACTGCAAACCCATCTAGAAGGGAAGGCAGTTGTTGTAGTTAGTAAATTAATGCCTGAGAATTTTGGACACCTTGGGATCTCTGTAGCCTATAGTGTGGTTTCCTGCGCCCCTTCTTTCTTTTCTCTCTCTGGGCCCATTCAGGCCAGATCTACACATCGTTGCGAAGGCGCTTCCGTGCTCCTTTTTTAAAGACGTACCTAAAAGAAGCGCCTCTTTCTTTACTGTGTGTATTGTGAGCTAGGCAGCGCCGCCTGCGGAAGAATCTCTACCCCATTCAAAGATCCTGCTCTGGCCGCTTCCCCCTTGCATGTTCTTCCATTCGAATAATCCCCCCTCCCACCCGGCGGCTCTTCTGGCAAATCCCAGCGGCGGCGGCTCCTCCTGCAAAACACTTTTCTCCTTCGGTGTGTTTGTATTTGCGTTTGTGTGCGCACGGCGGACGAGTTCAGCTCCTGCCTCTCGCTCTCCCCCGCGGTGTCATCTCCCCGGGACCCTCTTCAGTGTGTGCTTGCACACGCGCACGCAAACGCAAATACAAACACACCGAGGGAGAAAAGTGTTTGGCAGGAGGAGCCGCCACCGCCGGGACGTGCCAGGAGAGCCGCCGGGTGGGAGGGGGGATTATTCGAATGGAAGAACACGCAAGGGGGAAGCGGCCAGAGCAGTGTCTTTGAATGGGGTAGAGATTCTTCCGCAGGCGGCGCTGCCTAGCTCACAATACACACAGTAAAGAAAGAGGCGCTTCTTTTAGGTACGTCTTTAAAAAAGGCGCACAGAAGCGCCTTCGCAACGACGTGTAGATCTGGCCCAAGAAGACACCTGAAACCATGGTTTTAACCACTGTGAATAAGGCTTTTTGCTTTACTCACCATGGTTAAAGCTGTGGTTTAAGGTGTCTTCTGAACACAGCCTGGCTTTCTGGCTTAACCACGATAGTTAAAGCCATGGTTTAAGGTGTCTTCTGAACGGGGCCTTTGTGATGGCCGTCCAGCACCATGCTTGCTCTCTCTCACTCCTGCCTGTGTAGTGGAACACAAAATGCCCCAAAGAACCTCCTTTTTGAAGTTCTATGCTATACCTGCATTGATATGCAAGAATTAATGAATAATACTGTTTTCTTTCCTTCACTAAATAAAGGTGTGGTCTCTGTTTTAGGTTTGTGTGCATGTGGGACTGGTAAATGCTCATTCTGTTTTGCCTTTTTGTTTTGTTTTTTCTCTGCTAGCTGCCTTTCCAATAGGAAGAGCAATAGCAAATAATCCCAGCTATTTGAAGAGTGCTATTATGTCACTACTCAGTTTTCTCTTTTCCAAATATTCCTAATTCCTTCAACCTTTCCTCATATTTGGGAATGCCTTTTAAAAAATGTTAGCCATGCACACATGTGCACTAAAGGACTTTCTGTCTCAGCATTCTCCCCTGTGTCTGAGGTAGGAGGACCCCCCACATGACTCCATTCTGTGTGCATAGATGTTTATGTATTTGAATACAGATACATGGATGCAAAATGTTCTAGCTTCACTTTCATCTTCCTACCAAGAAGTACCTGTCCAAGTAGTAAAGGTCTTTGTAGTAAAGGTCTTTGAATGTGTTTGAGCTGTAATACATACTAGCAGTTTCACTGGGAGTTTAAACATTATATGAAACACTTAAAACATTTTAAAAACTTAAAATGTTTTATTTTTTTTATGCCTCTGGGTTTTAACTTTTATTTGTAAACCACCCAGAGAACATTTTGTTGGTGGTCAGTAAAGATATCTAAGGAATAAAGTATAAATATTTTAATTTAGAGAAAGAGAGAGAGCTGTTATGGTCTATTTACTAACCCAGCCTGCTTCAGTCAGTTGGGGCATTGGAGTTTGAGGCTGCAATCCTATGGGAGCAAGCTCCATTTAAAACAGTGCCCCTTACTTCAGAGTAAAATAGCATTGTATGGTAAAATAGGATTGTTATTATTATTATTATTATTATTATTATTTATTACATTTAATAGACGAAGCTCTCTGGGTGGTTTACAAAGATTAATACAGCATATGACAGGTGTGGAGGCTCTACAGTATGTAAATGGGGAGGAAGGTGCTAACATGAGAGCAGGGATGTTATAAGTATGTAAGGGAGCATCTATTTTCTTCTGTCAAATGTTGGAGGGTATGTGTCATCAACTCACTCATTCTTACATACATACAGATGTTAAATAGGATTAGAGGTAGGATGGAGTCCCATGGAGCTCCATTGAACATCTCTCAAGAAGCTTATCAACACCATCCTCTCCAAACACACACACCCACAGTACCCTCTGGAACCAATGGGCTAGAAAGGACTGGTTCCACTTTGAGGTTGTATTAGATGATCCAACGATATTTGATGGTCAGTGATGGTGAAAGCTGCTGAGAAGCCCAGAAAAACAAACAGAGCTATATTGTCAGTTTCCAACTCTGATGTTCCTCTTGGGTTAACCAAAATGATACTCAAATTAGGACTGAATCCCAGATGGCATCCAGAAAACAAGTTTCATCCAGGAATTCATGGAGCTAAGAAGCCACCATCCCCAGTGATTTTAGAAATGGACTTCTAAACTAGCCCAAAAATTAAAATTAAAATCACAAGCTAATCAAGACGCAGTGAAGCCTTCTGTAAAAGGAATCTAATCATTTCCTCTATTAGGGAAGATAGAAAAAGAATCACCACATTGGGGAATCATTCACCTATTGTTATGCATTTGTGCTTTTAACCTGTTGGTTGTTTTATTATGGTTTTAATTTTTGTGAACCGCCCAGAGAGCTTCAGCTATTGGGCGGTATAAAAATGTAATAAATAAATAAATAAATAAATAAATAAGAAATGGAACCCAAAATGTGGTTATTAACAATTTACCATGCAGTTTTCAGGAGTGGATAAATTAATTCTGTCACTACACAAAAGCCCTTCCTCAAGCTATTTTGCAATGTGGACATCAAGGGGGAAAGTCATCATGGGTGATTCTTCTAATTCAAAAATGATTGTGGAAAAAATAAAATAAAAACAGCATTGCCAAACTGATGCAGAAATAGGATGGAATGAATTTAGGCTTGAAAAGATGTGAATGTGAAACAACAAACGAAAAGAGAAACAGACAGATTCATAGAATCATAGAATAGTAGAGTTGGAAGGGGCCTATAAGGCCATCGAGTCCAACCCCACCCACCCACACCGCTCTTTGCAGGAATCCACCCTAAAGCATCCCTAAAGCTGAGATTTGTCCATCTCTACTCAGAAGTAAGTCCCACTGAGACTTATTCCCAGGATTACACCCTAAAGGATCATCAGTCTACTCCATGTCATTTCCCTGTTTATTGTTTTGGTAAAAGAAGCAACATTTCCCAAATTAATTTTAGATAACATACCAAAATCCAGCATCTATATCAGGGGCACAAAAAATGTTGGTCCAGAGGGACTGCATCTGCTCTTGAAAGGGAGGGAAGGGATACACATGTGCTTGTGCATATACACACACAAACACACACTCTGCATGCACATACATACATACGTTACACACACATATACATGGAGACATACATTCTTCCTTCCTAGTGTGGGTTTTCCAGGAAATTTTGAATTGGAATTTTCCCCCCTATAGAAATTAGACTAATTAGCATGGAAACATTTTAGTTTGCATTGGAATATTTCCAGTTTGCATCAGGAAATCTCTAAAGAGTGATGTATTTGGCTGTCATGCTAAAGCATAAGTAAAATAAACAAGAAAGCTTTTTAAAAAGTCCCCCGTGTTGAGTGGTGGGTTTTTTTGTCCCAGTACATCAGAAATATTTCACCTAAAACATTTGAGGATAAAAATTAAAACATGCTTGTTGTGATTTAAATGTTATGTTATGTAGACATTTTTGTAAACCGCCCAAAGAGCTTCGGCTATGGGGCGGTATATAAATTTAATAAATAAATAAAATAAAATAAATAGACATGTTTATTGGAATACTTGTAAAGATTTAAAGACAATAGCATGTGCTTCCTTGATGTGTAAATGTAAGAAAAAAACAAAGGTAATGAAAATTATTGACACACTGTCTCAGCCTTCCCCAACCTGGTGCCCTACAGATATGGTGAATTACATTACCCAGCTTCTTTCAGTCACATGGCTGGTTGTGGGTGCTTGGAACTGTAGCCCAACATGTCTGGACGGTACCAGGCTGAGGAATGCTGAACTAATTAGTTTTAGCAACCCAAAGTTGGGTGTGATATGCTCACAACTCACCTATTTCAACAAGGCTTCGTCAAAGACTCTCACCGAAGACTCCTGAGAAAATTTAGTAATCATGGAATAAGATCCTCATATGGATCAGTAACTGGTTAAAGAAAGTAGAGAGTAGGAATAAATAGTAAATTCTCCCAATGTATGTGTGTAAACAGCGGTTTCCTAAAGGGATCTGTATTGGGACCAATACTTTTCAGTGTGTTCATCAACATTCTGGAATTAGGATTGAGCAATGAGGTGGCCAGGTTTACAGATGACAACAAATTATTTAGGGTGGTTAAAACAAAAAGGGATTGTGAAGAGCCCCCTAAAGGATCTTTTCAAACTGGGGGAGAATGGGCATCAAAATGGCAAATGTGGTTCAATGAAAGCAAGTATAAAGTGATACATGTTAGAGAGGGGGGACCCAACTTCACGTATATGCTGATGAAATCTGAGCTAGTGTGACTGACCAAGACTGAAAGTCTTGGGGTTGTGTTGGACAGCTGAATGAAAATGTTGACCTAGGGGGGACCTACACTACTGCTTTAAAGCGCTTTATAACAGTTTTGACAACTGTTGGGGCCCAGGACACACTGCATATACAGGTTTCAAAATGTTTTCAAAGCGCTTTAAAAGCAGTAGTGTAGATTCCCCCCCACCCCCAGTGTGCAGCTGCTTTGAAAAAGGAAAAGTCCTTGTTAGGTATAATTAGGAAATAGAACTGTCAATAGCATACTCCTCTCATACAAATCTATAGTGCAACCACACTTGGAATACTGTGTACATTTCTGGTTGCCACACCTAAAACAGGATATTGTAGAGTTGGAAAAAGTGCAGGAAAGGGCAACTAAAAAGATCTCTGAACAACTCAGATAGCTTTAGCTAATGGACAGTATAGAAATGTAATAAATAATAGAAATGTAATAGCAACTCCCCTATCAGGAAGAGTTACAACATCTGAGACTGTTCAGTTTAGGAAAAAAAAGATGAGTAAGGGGGTACATGATAAGAGGACGTTCTGGTCACCACACTTAAAAGAAGATATTGTAGAACTGGAGAAATAGCAAGAAAAGGGGAACTACAATGTTCAAGGGGCTGGAGCAACTCCCCCAGAAGGGAAGGTTACAAGACCTGGGATTGTTTCATTGGAAAAAGGAGGTCTAAGGGGAGACATGATAGAGGTGTACAAAATCATGCACAGTATGGAGGAAGTGGATAGAGAGAGATTTTCCTTTTTCTCTCATAATACTAGAATCTGGGGTCATCCCACAAAGCTTACTTGTTGGAGATGCAGGAGAGATAAAAGGAAGCACTTCTTCACACAGTGCATAGTTAAACTATGAAATTCACTACCACAAGATGTAGTGATGGCCCCACTTGGGATGGCTTTAAAGGGGGATTGGACAAATTTATGGAGAATAAGACTATCAATGGCTTCTCATCCTGATGCCTCTTTGCTACCTCTAGTGTCAAATGCAGCATGCATGTACACCAGTTGATGGGGAACATGGCTGGGAGGGTGCTGTTGCACTCATGCCTTGCTTGTGGGTTTCCCATGGGCAGCAAGTTGACTACTGTGTGATCAGAATGCTAGACTAGATGGACCTTGGTCTGAACCAGCAGGGCTTTTCTTATGGGTGTTTGTTTGTTTTTTATGATGGATAGATTTAAACTTCCCATCATTCTCTGCTGAGGTTTAGGCAAAAGCTTCTACCACCTAGTTACCGCCAACAAGACTGGTGTTTCTTTCTATCTAGTAGCAGTGGGGAAACAGGGATCTTGGAGGTAGTGTTGCTGGCAACTTGGAGAGGCAACTGTCTCACCGATCCCCATCAAATAACTGTACTGGCTGGAAGAGTTTTCTTTTGGAACAGTAGGTAGGGTCCTCACAGGCCACATGGGGAGTGTCCAAGGACTGCTTGCAGCCCATGAGCAACACTTTGTGCTCTCCAATATAGATGAACGGGCGCTCTTAGTTCTAGAGTGTTTCTGCGGTTATGATTCCTCTGGCACTGATCTCTGTCCGCTCTACCACATAGTTGCCAAATGCTGAAGTATTTGAATAACACCCATCAGATCGTTTTCCCAGTTATACAATGAGATTGAAAGCTATGCAGCATTCCAAACATAAATTTCAGTTTCTTTTCATCTTACCCATGTGCTTTGAACTTCTCCAATCCTAATGTAGCTCTTTTTTCCAGAACGACATAAATAAGAAACAGGATGTGTTGTGTTGGATTTATTTAATGCCATCCATATCACCACCATCACCTTTAAACCTCCTATTCCTCTGTTTACTTGTGTGTGGAGTGGGGGAGGTTTGCCACTTCACACATCTGCTCCACCACTTTGTTATCATTTCTATTACAACGGGCACTTCAGCCTACAGTATCACTTGAACACACATGTGGCAGCGACGCGGACAACATGAGTCATGAACAAATCCAGCTCTCAGCCCCAAGCAGAGGGGAGCATCTGTGATAGCAGGGACGATAATTAAACGAGTCTTGGGAAGAGACGGCCTAATTAATAAAAGCATTGCCCCACCTAATTGCAAAAGCATAACAGCTCCGCAGCATCTCTCCCCCTGAAAATACACTGTGGGGGGAAACAGCCACCTTGGGTGTTGTTGCTGCCAGTCCAATGGCAGCGGCTGAATGTGACATTCACTTTTCATGGCACAGGAAGCGTACTGTGACGGCTGGCACTGCAAGACACAACCTGATCTCATGATGTTCATTGGGTAGGCTGATTCAGACCCACTTCATCTAGAAGCACCAGAGGAGGAAAATAGATCTTTTGACTTAACTTCTGACAAGGTCTCAACCCCTAAAACACACAGCAGGCCAATCCTTTTAATGAAGGAATAGGCTTATAATTCTTGGTGTGAACGTGAGGGACAGCTACCTGCTGTTATCAATTACAAAGACTTCAAAGATATCCAAAAATCATCCCATGCTCTTCTATAGTTTGTTAATCTAGAATGAGACCATTGGATACAAGCCTATGTTTCTAAAGTTGAGGTTCCTATGAATCCACCATTGGTCATATGATGCAGAAGAGCTTGAAACATAGTAAGTTTCCTAACAACCCCATATTTAAATACAAACACAGGAGTGGATCCGCCTGAAAACGCTGAGCCTGTGCTATCAAATCTATGCTAATAAGGCAGTAGTTGAAGATGAGAGCCATAGCTAGGTGGGGCAAAAGGGAGCGTCCCTGTGGGTCCACATGACACATAGACGATCCTGGGATCAGGGAGGGATGATCCATCCCTTGCCCCGGGATCTCACCCTACCCTTTAGGCCCATTTTTCCCATGGTCTTGGGCTGAGGCCGAGTCCGCGAAACATGTGGCCAGGCACCACGGTTTGTCCCGGCTCCATGCGATTCCTCATGACCCACTCCTCAGGAGTGCTGCGCCCATTGGTGGTGGGGTGGGGTGAGCAGGGAAAGTAATTATTTTTTACAAAATCACTCACCTTTTGCGCACGAGCGTTCATGCACTGCTGGCCCTTTAACCAAAAAAAAAAAAAAATGGCAGTTGTGATGCCTCTCCGTCTGAAGGTAATATGTATGTAACCACCAGATACTCCGGCAGATGACTATGGTCCAAGTTTGAATATATTGTTACCAGAATTCATACTGACTCATTAAAGGATTATTATCCTTTTAGTCTGCCTTATACAATTGTTTTCACGTTGTTGAATAATTAAGGGCCATGTCACAAGGGAGCATGAAACTCCTGTAGGGTAGTTTATGCATTATGAAAATGCACTCAATGGGGAGCTGATATTGATTTCTAGTGAAAATGGAGTCAAAATCTTTTGTCCCATCCATCCCCTTGCAAGGATACTCAGAAGATATTGTTCCCACTGGCAGGCAGATTAGACCCTCACTGCTACCAGTAGGGGGAGCCAGTTGCAAACCTCACCCCATGCAACAGTTATGAATTATGGACCTTGATGAAGTTGTTTTTTCCATGGTGGCAGGAATCCTTGATGTGCTGGTTAGAGGGGAGTTGAAAGGGTTTCCCCGTCAAGTGGAACTAAAGGGATGCGCTTGTGCACTGGCATCCCAGTCTAGAGAAAATCCAGACACTGGTTCTAGGCATGCTATGCATATGTGTGTGTGTGTGAGGGATGGGGAGAACAGGTGAAGAGGGAAATGAGTTTATTATTATTTAAAGGACACAGCAGAGGCAAGACACAGAGGTGGGAGCTATTCCTATATCTGCAACAACAGCAAACCAGTGTGGTGTGGAACCTGGAGCAGGAGCACAGAACTCAGATCACTGCGAGGACCACTTTTACATTTATTTATTTATTTTTATTAACTCAAACATTAACTACAGCAGCTGTGGGGAAAATGTATGTTAGCTATAAACCTTGGTGGTCTCAAATGATCTGGGAGGGCCCCACATTTGACCCCTGTCCCTTATGTTGGGCAAGAGCGCCACCAGATATTACTGGATCACAACTCCCACAATCCCTAACCATTGGTTGTGCTGTCTGGGGATGATGGGACTTGGAGTTGTGCAACATCCAGAGAGCCATAGGCTTCCCCCACCCTGGCCTAGAGTGTTGGGTTTGGAGATGAGGAAAGCCCCCATTCAAATCTCCACACAGGTGTGGAGCTCCCTGGCTGGGTTTGGGCAAGTCATTCTCTCTTGGACTAGCCAACGTCAGACTGTTGCTGCGAGGATAAAAATGGCACACGGGGGACCAACGTGCGCACGGGACCTCCAACAGCGGCCACAAAGCTCTTCATTCTTTGCCCCCCCCCTCAAAAATATGTTAATAAAAACCTTGAAAAATGTTAGGGCACCAAGTTCTCCTTCCTCTTCCTGAACCTGCTGCTGATCAGCTTTGGTGGGCAGGCAGGCAAAGAAGGAGTTGCTCTCTGGCCCCACCCAGTCTTCCATCCACAGAGACATTTCTCCTTTGTGTTCTCCCTCTCCTTCTCCCTCTTTCTCCCAGCGTCTAGCCTCACTATTTCAACCCCCCAACACGCACACCTCTTTAGTTCGTTTTTTTATTAGCCAGGCCCCCAGGGCAGCTATTATGTGCCTAGCCACATCTTCCAAAGGAGCCATTTTGTGTTGGTGTCCAGAGCAATTTCTCAAATTCCATATAAACATGTCATAACAGATTTACATAAACCTCATACTTCACACATATATAAATGCCACACCCTTCATCCATATGTAAAAGCCCAAGATGCCGTAAGTACAGGCTACATGAAAATCAATGAGATTTTCATAGAGTCACTAAAAGAAAAAGTTTTCACAATCATCATGGTCTGTTGTTGGGTTATTTGAGGTTTGTTTAAACCTTGGAAATGGAGTGCAGAGATGGGGAAAGGGGGGTGGGGTGGGGAGAAGACTGGGAAAGTTGCTTTACGTAGCTTCCTATTGGGTCCAGGCTCCTTCCCTCCCTCCCCCTACTGAAGCCTCTCTGTACACAGAGTGTCGTGTTTCTCAGAAAACTCCTGCTTTTGGTGGGAGGCAAATGACGAGGCCTGCTAAGTAATCCACAAAGCTTTTATTAAGCAACAGATGTCTCTTCTACCTGAAGAGAGTCTAATAATCTCTTGGAGATGTCCCCCTAGGCAAAATGATACAAGACAATTGTCTGCTCAAGAAGAATAGGAGGCATCTTCCCAAACACCCGTAACTTCAGAGAGCCTGGTGCGAAGGCAGGTTCTGGTGCAATCCTAGTCGGACCGACTTTTTCATGCCTTCCTTCTGCTCCATCAGCTAGCTTTCCTCCAGAAGAAATCTCACTTCCCACTGAGTGTGTAGGATTTGGCCTTGAGGAGATAAGCTCTGGGGAGGGCTGACTCCCAGCTGGTGAATCGCCTGTGAGAGCTTTCTCCCCCACTGGTATAGGCTGGCTGGTGTCTGGTGCTGCCTCCTCTATTTCCGAATCTGATTCTGATTGATTACCTGAAACACCTTCTCCCAAAACAAGGGCAGTAGAGTTAGAC
Source organism: Elgaria multicarinata webbii (assembly GCF_023053635.1). NCBI lineage: Eukaryota > Metazoa > Chordata > Lepidosauria > Squamata > Anguidae > Elgaria > Elgaria multicarinata. Next base: position 28,272,026 of record NC_086173.1, read on the forward strand.
ATGACACACACAGAGAAGCAATACAGTAGCTGCATGGTGTTGATTCTGTAGTTAAGAAAATCTTCCTGGATTTTTTTCCTCCTGTTTGCAGCCACAAGAGGTCATTGTCTTGTTGTTTTCTTTAAAACAAAAAACATGACTAGGGCTCCAACCCTACAGTCACCTGTTAGTAAATTCCATTAAACTCAATGGGCTCTATTTCTGAGTAGACATGCACAGGATTGCACTGTACAGTATTTTATTTCGGTATGTCTCTAAATAGAAAACAGAAGTGATAAAGCACTTATTGTGCTGCCATTGTTGTATCAGCAGATAAAATAAGGAGATATTAATCTTTCAGTATTGATATGCTGGTGTCACCTCTAGGGAGTTTTGAGTTAAAAAAAATTGCACAGGTCAGGGATGTAGCATATGAGAGCTGTACAATAGGTGCTTTATGTTGATGAAGCAGTTAAGGGAGGTCAGGAAAGTCACAAATCTAAAACGTCAGGCCTATCTTCTCTGGGAGAGAGGTTTCAAAAGGATTTATTATTTATGTGTAACAGTGTACTTCTATACGTGTTTACTCAGAAGTAAGCCCCATTGAGTTCAGGGGGACTATGAAGAGAATTCCAACGCAGCCTAAGTAATTGAAATGACACAATTTACCCGATAGAGTTTATCTTGTATAAGTTGTGATGTGGAGCTCTGGTATTCTCAGGGGGAAAGGGATAAAAGAATTTTAATTTTGATTGGTTTTTTAAAAAAAGTCATCTGGCAACCCAATTCACAAGCTATTCATCTTGTGAATCTATTTCGTTTCCTGGATATCCAACTTTGCTGAAGATGGATTACTAATTCCCTAAACCTTGACAGCACTTCTACCAAATCACAAGACCGCATTGTCTTCTCCTTTGTCAGAAAAAGGGAGAGACAGAATGTGTAGGAGGTGATATGTGCTTTGAGCTGTATGGTGGCAAATGCAACATCTGAAAATGGATCAAGATTGGTGCTAATAGAGGTTGAAGGATATGAAAACTCAGGTCCAACTGAGCAAAATGCGTAAGAGATCCACTCTGACAGATGTGCCAGGACAAAGAAGAAGAAGAAGAAGAAGAAGAAGAAGAAGAAGAAGAAGAAGAAGAAGAAGAAGAAGAAGAAGAAGAAGAAGAAGAAGAACAACAACAACAACAACAACAACAACAACAACAACAACAACAACAACAACAACTCTTTCCAGGTTTGTTACCTGAATGGAGCGTCGCTTCCAATTTCAGAATTGACTGCATAAAACTTTGGGTACAGTGCAATTTGCCATCTTTGAATTTAACCCTTTATTCATTATCATTATTATAATTTATAAAGTACTCTACATCAGTGGTTCCCAAAGTGGGCGGTATTGCCCCCTTGGGGGCGGTGGGATTGCATAGGGGAGCGCTAACAGGCAAAGGGGCGGCAGGGGGGCGCTCGAGGTGGTCTCTCCAGATGGTCCTAAAACCCAGGGACCGAGCAGGAAAGAGCGGCAAATTCAGCTGCTCTCCCCACACCGCTCCTGCTCAGGAAGGACTTTCTCACTCACGCAGCCGCTCTCTCCTCCTATCTCAAGCCCACAGCGGCTCCACCAGAAGTAGGGGGTGGGGGAAGCGCCCACAGGAGGCAGCAGAGCAGGAAACAGCAGCGAATTCAGCTGCTCTGCCCACTCTTCTCCTGTTTAGGAGGGCCTGGGGCTTCTTTCCTGCTGGAGCCACCACTGCCCGCTTGCTCACTCCCTCAGTCAGAGCTGCTCCCTCCTACAAGCTGCCCTGGCAGTCCTCTCGCGATAGTTGCTGCACAAGGCGGGAGCAGCAGCCCTGTGGCGGAGAGGAAGGAGCATGTGGAGGACAGCAGGAGGCGGAGCAGCTGCCAAGAACAGCACTTAGCCAGCAGGCTAGGTGGGGAGAAGGACTGCTTGTGCTGCTGCAAGGTATCACCAGGCTCCCTTCCCCTGTCAGGAGTTGCAGATTGGGGCCATCTCCCCTCTGAGCTGCTGCCCTCCTGTCCTAATCAGCCCCACAGCTATTGTGAGGCTTGGGGGGAGGGGGGGTTGGATGGAGAGAGAGAGAGAGAGAGATGCTGTGTGTCTGTGTGTGTGCTCCCACCCTCAAAAAAACCTGGACAACAACAGGATTGAGAGAGAAAAGAAAAAGGGGAGGGAGAGAGAATTGCGATTCCCCAGGTCCTTCCTAGCTAAAGAAGATTCAGCAGCACCTTTTTCCAGAATGCTTGCTGAAACCATTCCTATCTGCCCTTGCTTATTTCAGGGTGTCCAACCCCCTTTTTTCAAGCGTTCTTTTGGTAAACATAATATGTGTGTATCTTGTGTCACCATAAAAACAGAGCTGCAACACAATCCTAAGTATGTCTACTCAGAAGTAAGCCCCACTGAGATCAATAGAACTTACTCTGAGGTAAATGTGCATAGGATGCAGCCTGAAAACGAAGAGAGGGTGAAGAAAAGACAGGAGAAAATGAATTGTAGAAATAGAATAGCAAGGTAACTGTGCGATATTTAACCATATTTAAAGACAATAAGTACAGTAAAATTAGTGCCCCTCTACTTCAGTCCCAGCCAGGTTTTTCATAGGAAAACTCTGTACCAGGTGGCAGATAATTATTTTAAAATTTTAATTAAAATACATTATCCTTTCCTATAACAAAATGGTGCTTACTCCTAAGTAAGTGTGTTCCACTGAAGAAGGAAAGCCTATTTGATACCTGTATTCATGCTAGTGTGACATGATAAGTTGAAGGCACAATTTTATGCATGTTTATACAGAAAAAAGTCCTTCAACTCCTAGAATCCCCTCTAAATGGGAAGCACCTGCCCCAGGCTTGCCGAGGGAGAGAGGGAAAAGAGAGCAAACACCTCTGTTTGCAAGCAGCGTGGCGGGGCACACCAACTGGATTTTGAATAAAGTATTCAATTAATTGTTACTGTTTTTAATTTTATTGTTATTATCTTCCTTAGTGGGTCGTTAAAAACCGCTATTCTGAATAATGATTTTTATAGTGTAGGGTAGGGGGGTGCTGGGCATGAGTTTGTGGAACCAAGGGGGCGGTGACCTGAAAAAGTTTGGGAACCACTGCTCTACATGATTTACCATCCCACAGCTGCCTGTGAGGTAGGCAAATATAGATAAGGATATAGGTATCTGTGTGTGTGTGTAGTGTGATGATAAAGATAATACTGCTGTCTCAAATATTTCTGTTTTTTAAATTAGGAATCTTTGTGCTTGTTACACATAAGTTGGTACAAATTGTACCACAGCAAGCATTAAAAAAAAACCTAAAAATAATTTCACCCTTCATTCAAGGAGCTTAGGGTACTATACATGAGCAAGTCCCACTTCCCCCCTCACAATATCCCTGCAAGGCAAGAGAAGAGGGTGACAGTGAGGCTGTGTGGCACAAGGTTACACAATAAATGGCATGACCAAGTAGGGATTTGAACCACACATCTAGGCCCTCAACTCTTTATAGGCAACAAGCACCAAACATGGGCTCTTTATTTTGCAGTGAAAAGAACAGAATGGGTATGAAACCATGTGACTTCTCCAGTAAGTCAAAACTTAACCTGCCGAATCAAGGAAACACAGGAAATGGAAACAGTCTTGAAGTCCAGAAAGTTTCTCTATCATGACAAGGAGAATTAGGAATTTCTGCTCCCCTTTCTTCTCTTGGAAGTCCCTCAAAAATGCCTTCGCATGGGTCACCTTTTCCTATATCAGCAAGGGCAGTGAATAGATTTTAGTAAGGGGAGCTCAATTCAGAAAGGGCCAAACAGAGCTGTCCCAAGACATTTTATTTCCTGAGGTGGAGCAGCAAATGCCTCCCTCCCAACTTCCTTAAGTCAAGGTGCACAGTACTCAAGGCTGGCAACTGGTGCAGAAAGACCCACAAGTTCATATCCCCTTCCCTGGCAGTAAAAATACCCATGGGGACTAGAACCTGAATCTCCCAACTCCCAGTCCAACACTCTAGCCACTACACCACACTGGCTAAAGTGTTGGACTGGGAGTTGGATTACACACATTCCTGGAGGACAAGGCTATCAGTGGCCACTACTCTGGTCCTGCTTCCTTTATTTTTATTTTTATTTTTATTTTATTTATTATTAACATCCATAAACTGCCTTATCTGCTAAAAAGTCATTGAGGCAGTGTACAACATTTTTAAACAACAAAACCTTGCAACAATAATAAAAAATAAACATTTTAAACGGGAAAAACATTTTTTTAAATGACACATTTTAAAAGACTAAATTGAAAAGATGCATCTTTATACCATTCTAAAGGCCAAGGCGTTGGGGGCTAATTGAGATCCTTGAGGGAGCATATTCCATAGTTGGGGGGGGGGAGACACAGGAGAAAGCCTTTTCATATGTGCCTGACAAATGGGCCCCTGTGGGAAATGGTGCCCTCAAAAGGGCTTCTCCTGCAAGTTCATGGTGAAACAGGTGGTCCCTTAGATACCCAGGTTCTAAGCCATTAAGGCCTTTAAAGGTTAAGACCAAAACCTTGAATTGAGCCCAGAAAGCAACTAGAGCAGTTCAATGAAGACAGGTGTAATATGGTCCTGCTACCACACACCAGTTAGGTAGCCTAGCTGTAGCATTTTGCACCAACTAAAGCTTCCAGACACTCTTCAGGGGTGATGGTTACATATGACCTCTGTGTATGAGTTGCTGGGGAACATGAGGAAGGGATCATGTCCTATTTGCGGCCTTCCCCAAAGGCATTTGGTTGGCCACTGGGTGTGGTCACTCTATTCATGAAACTGTCCACTACAAGTCCAGTTCAGAACTCATCAGCATATGTGAAGTTTAGATTCCTCTCCACCCTTCACTGTATATCACATTACATTTTCACAGATATTGTTTCTTGAGGGCATATCTCCACTCAAACATTATGTTGGTTTTATATATTGTCATTAGGGATGGCCGTACTCACTCCTGCGCTCGCCACTTGCTGGACCCCCATTGGCTGCTGAACCCTGTTCGCCATGAGTAGCCGTGCAGTCCACGGTCATTCAGCAAGCGCCGTCCAGAATCCCACCCCTCTGCTGAGCCACTATTTTGCACAGAATGGCGGCTGTAAAGAAGCTCATTTATGCAAAAATACAGGCATAAATGGTCTTACAGCCACCATCTGCTGTGGCACCCTGGCTGTGGAATGAGCTCCCTAGATAAGTTCGCCTGGCACCTAAATTATACTCTTTTCGACACCAGGTGAAAAACTTTGTATTTTTCCAGTGTTTTAACAGTTTATCATCTTAATCTTTTTACTTTGCAGTTTTAAATCTGTATTTTAAAATCTGTATAAATCTCTGCACTGCTGCTCGGTTTTACCCTGGTTGTGTTTTTATATTGTACTTTTATATTGTGTTTTTATGCTGTTTCTTGTTTTATACTTTGAATTGTACATCATGGTTTTAATTTTTGTGAACAGCCCAGAGAGTTTCGGCTATTGGGTGGTATAGAAATGCAATAAATAAATAAATAAATAAATAGCCACTGTTAGCCTTCTCCCATAGGCACTTTGTTAGTTAAAGAAAAGTAATTAATGTGCTCAGTTCACTTAATTCAGTAGAGGTGACTAAAATGTCTTGTCATGGAAATTTCTCCCCAATACAGAGACTTTACCCATCAATCAAACTTTATCAAGTTTTCTCTTGGTTTCTAACTTGCCTCCATTACAGCCCATGAGCTCTAATTTTCATGGCTCCATGTCAGCACAAGAGCTTCCATTTCCCCGTTCTCTTTGGTTCTAGAAATCCCACTGAGCAATAAAAATGCATCATCCAATCAGCTTGACACTGGGTCCCCAGCAGGCAAGCAAGGTGATGATGGGGAAGGAAGACAATCAAGGATGATGCTGGATACATGGCAGGCTGATCCATAGCTTCCACTGAGGATTAGCCAGAGCAAAAAGTAATTAATGTGCTCAGTTCTAAGATTAGTTCACAGGGTCGTTATTATACCATAGGTAAATTATAAACCCCTCCAAAGTCTCCCACTCCTCCTCCCTCTTCTTCCCCTCTGAATTTTTTTTTTTAAGATAGAAGTCAGTTGTTGGGGCGGGGGGAAGCTAGGAAGTATATTAACTCTACTTACAAAAGCCTCAAAACAGAGACTTGCTTTTCAGGGTCTTCTACAGCTCCTCACCCCCATTCCAGATGCATCTAACCTCAAAATCCATGCATTGTTCTTCCAAGCTCATCCTCACCCGCGTCTCTCCGGCCCAGTGTCACGTTGTTTCCCAGAATGAACACTGAGCTTCACCATCACAAAACCCACCCACCCACATGTTGCCTTCAACATTTATTTTATTTCTTTACAACATTTGGATATTACTCCACATCTAGACAGATCCCAGAGTGGTGAACAACAAAGAGGTAAAATGAAGAAAAGATAAAAAGAATGAAATGTGATATTAAAAAAAAAAATCTTAAAAACAAAACAAAAACAGAGTGCCAATAAAATTGTGGGTGGTCTATCGAGGAAAGATTTCTGGAAAAGAGCTGTTTTCAGGAAGCACCACAAACAATGGAGCGTTGGCGCCTGCCTGACCTCCAGAAGCAGGAAGTTCCACAGAAAGAGGGCCACCACACTGAAGACTCTTCTCCTGATGGACTTCATGTGGTCCATGTGGAACCACCAGGAACATGCCCTCAGGTGAACTCAATGACCAGGCAGATTGGGAGAAGGCACTCTCTCAGGTATCCTGGTCCCAAGTTATTCAGAGCTTTGTCTACTAGTACCAGAACCTTAAACTTGGCCCAGTAGTGAATAGGCAGCCAGTGCAGTTCCCTCAACAAAGAAGTTACATGCTGAAAAGGAGCAGCTCCCAACATCTGAGCTGCTGTGTTCTGCACTTACTCTAGCTTCCAAAGCAGTTTTAAGGGCAGCCCCATATAGAGTGCATTGCAGTAATCCAGTCTTGAGGTTACTAGTGCCTGTACCACTGTTGGCTGCTGTTTCTTTGAATGGGCTCCTATGCAGTCTGCTAGCACTGGGAGACGTCTCTTAGAGATCCACCAGACGAGCATTTTATTGCACGCTCATTACTGGGCACACAAAGATTTTCACGGGTCCCTCTCACAACATCATCTGCCTCCCACACACCTCCCACCCCTTCGAGCCTTTTTCGCATGACAAAAAAACCACCCCAGTAAGTCCAACTTATTTTTTGAGATGGAACTTGCCGCAATCTCCTGCTGTGTGCAGGAGAAGCAGCGCAATCAAAACAGCCCACTTAATGGGCCATGTGCACGCTGGTTACTTCCTCTTTCCTTTCCATTGAGAATGAGGAAGTAATGAGGGACAAACACGAAGGCAGAGAAGCAATGGTAAGGAAACGCGATTTTCCCCTGTGTGATGACACTCATAGTAGAAGAAAAGGCAATTGTTCTGGTGCACCAGAAACTCATACATTTATGCCACACACCCCTTCAGAACATCCCAGTTCAAGAGAATGGGGACTATAGTGCTACAGTGTGACATTTCAAAAGCTGCTATTTATTCAATTGCTTTTTTGGGCACTACTTTATTGGGAAGCATCAATAGCCTCGTCAGTATAGCTATATTTATCTGCATTAGGAAAGTGGGTCATACACATGCAGATGTGCTTGAAGCCCAAGTATTTCAGGGGCTGAAATGACTCACTCTCCCTTTTCCCAAAATGAGCTCCAGCTATGGATGGTGCAGACACACTATCCCGTTCCAGGCAGAGTCCGGAGGTCAACCAGCAGAGCAGAGCAAGACTTCTGGGGAGGGAGCAGAACTGCACAGCCACCTCCAAGTGCAGCTGGAGGAATTCAAGCTAAAGACTGTCCTATCTTGGGCAGGGTCCATAGGCAGAAGTGGGGAAGAAGCAAAATCACAGGCAGCTCCAAATGATGCTGGGGAAGGTTCAAACTAGAAGCAGCTCCCCAGAATGTTGCTCCCAAAGAAGTCAACCGGGAGTTTAAAGCGTATTGCTGGCAGGTTGGGTTCTCCTGGCTCCACCTGCTCTTAAAAAAATACCTTCAAGGGGCCACACTCTGTTCCTCAAATGCTGTCTTCAGTGGACTCGGGTGTCTTTGGCTAGGATGGTTTCTTGTTGATGGCAGAGTGGTGTCTTCTAAGAGTAATTCCACATCCAGACTTCTCCCTTCTCCTGGGTGTCCTCAAATCTTCCATTGATGGCAAGGTGTCTGACCCCTGGGGTGTATAACAATTTGGAAGGACTACTAGATTCAGCATGAATGTGTTGTACTTCTTGGGAGAAACCAGGAAGTAGTTAAGAGTTTGGGGAAAGAGAGGTCACAGCTCTCTTTGATAGTGCACTATTACAACATTTTGTACATAATCCTTGCTGAGCCTTCCTCACATGCCTAGCTATGCAAACAATGTACCCCTATGTTAACAAGAACACAGCATGCCTGTGGTCAATGATTGCTTTAGCAAGTGGTGAACTAATGGATGTTAAGGCTTGGAGCGATCCCATCTGAGATAGACAGGCCTTTCCATCCCATTAGCACCTCCCAGAGACATCTTACACCACTGTTGTTAAGTCAACATTGCATGTTCAATTAATGTGTGATTGATCATTAGTCACCACAGTGGCAGAATTCAACTGGAAATTATTTACTTGGAAAAATGTCTGGGACAGGCAAGGAACAATGGGAAGAGTTTGTTGCTTTGAGGAAAGTTTTGCTTAGAAGGGACGGGTACGACTTTAAAGACAGCCATTTAAAGACATTGACATCGTGGCCAATTCCTGGGTTATTTAACCCAGGAATTGGTTAGGTATATGGGACTGAACAAGCACACTGCCTCCCACCCACTTCCCACTTTTGCTTTCAGTTAACAACCCAGGAATGTCCCATTGTTTCATGATGTCGGAACCTGGAAACTTTGGGTTGTTTAGGGATTAAACAACCCATACATTAGCTCTGGGTTGTTTAACCCCTAAACAACCCAGAATTTCCAGGTTGCAAATCACAAAACAATCCAAGAATGGGGTCACTCCTGGGTTGTTAATTAAAAGTGGAAGTGAGCTGAAACCAGTGTGTTTTCTTACTTCTTTGAATGACTGTGTAAACTGGGTCAAAGTGTTGGATATCTATGACCAGGAGCTCCTGAATCACACCTAGTTTGGCCCAATGTTGAGCAGGGGTGAGTAGGTAGATAGAGCTACTCCTTTAAAGTAGCCAAAGGAGCAGTTTCCCCAAAGCAACAGCACACCCTTGTTCAGAATGCTCTGTGTAGATTTTAAATCTGGATTGCAAAGCCAACTGAAGCAGGAAACACTTTCAGACTCAGGTAGGAATGGCACTCAAGTCTCTCCCTCGCTCGCTCGCTCGATTGAAACTGCAAGCTCCAGCATGTAGGTGTGAGACCTTTCATGGCACTCTAGTGTGTCTCAGCAGAGAGTTTGGAAATTACTGATCTAGAGCAGTCTTTCCCAACCTGGTGCCCACCAGATGTGCTGGAACTACCACACTCATCATCCCCAACCCGCATGACCAAGGACCATGCCTGCTGGAGGGAGTTGATGGGAGTTTTATTTCAAGACATCTGGAGGGCACCATATTGGGAAAGGCTGAGCTAGAAAGAGCCGTGTTCATGCTGCCAACTATGTTACACTGCGTAGAGAGGGCAGGGAAGCAGCAGGACCACTGGGGGCAGCAGGCCCTGCTCTCAACCTCCACATATTTGTAGGCTCTGTTGATGAAGTCAGGAAACAGACAGAAGGGAGGAGCTGAGTTTAGATTAGACGTCCTTAGGGTCACTTCCGGTCCAATAGTCCCATGGTTCTGTGTACTTTTTCTAGCTTTAATTTTAGCTGTGTTTCTCTCTAGAACGGCATTTCTACTCTCATCAGGAGGCAGAATCAGCAAAGTTCCCCTTCTCCCCCTTATTCTCTAGGAACATCAGCTGACCATCAACACCTTTTATTAAACAACTTTAATCCTGCCCAAAGAGATGGTCCTCCCATCGCTTGGCACAACCCAACAGGATTCATATAACAACATCATCATACAACTTCAGCTCTCCTCCAAACAAAACAAGACTTTTGCCTAAGTTCTCCCCTCACGCAGCCAGCAGTTAGGTCAAGTCTATTGTGACTCCCCAGCGCACACATACCTTCATCCAGTCTTCCCCAACTTGGTCCTCCAGATATGTTGGACTGCAACTCCAATTGGCCCTGCTGGCTAGGAATGATGGGCCTTGCAGTCCAATACTTCTGGAGGGCACCAAGTTGGAGAAGGCTGCCTTCCTGCTAGGAGTCATCAAGGTTGCACATGACTGCACATGATGCTTCTCTAGGTTTCTAATCTTGGGGCAGGTAGTAATGCTACTGGCCTTTACAGCTCTAAACAACATCCACCAGGTGAAGGTGGATAAAGAACAAGGATCAAGAGAAGGCCTGCATTGCTGGGAGAAGCAAAGATGCCTGTGGTCTCACACCAGTCTTCAGATCTTTTAATTAAGCTTCTGCCCTTGTAGTCTTTTCACTCATCCTGTGTAATGTCATTTTCCAGCTGGATCTGAGCGCCATGCTGTAACTCACCAGCTCAGAACCATTTAACTTTTCATACACCCAGAGGAGCTGCCACAGCTGCTGAGTAAAGAGAGCTGATTAGATGGCCAGGCCAAGCATCCTGCTGTTCCACCCAAGAGGGGATTAATTGAGCCTCCTGGAGGATAATATACCCATGGTGGGGTGGGGATAAAACTGAAAAGGAGGGGAAGGTGAATCCTCATCATTGAAGGACCTCAGGACTATTCTTCCTTCTTCTTTTCTTACAGAACAAATCCATTAAGGAAGAAAAGATGGGGAAACTGCACAATGCCTTTTGACAATTAATACGAGGAGCTCCATGTCTGGAAGCACCCTAAGGCAACACCCTCTATTGGAGTTATCAGGTCAAGGCTCCAGGCCAGCCAACCTTTTGACAGCTGCATGTTGGACAAGTTGCAGCTTACAACCTGTTTCTAAAAGGCCTCTTCACAAAGAGAGCAGTGCAGAAATCCAGCTGGAGTGCCACCAGGACAGGTGTGACTGGAGACAGGTCTGTTTTTCCTAAGAAAGGCTGAAGCTGGCTAATCAGCCAAAGCTGGGGGAAAGCACTCCTTGCCACTGATACCACCAGCATGCAAATCCCCCAAGAAACATGAAGAAACTAGTTAGACCCATACGTCTCTAGGGATGGACCATCCTAATAAGTCCCTCACCCTTGTGGAAGTGAGAAATTGCTGCAACCCCAAACCTAACCAGGTAGTGATCTGCCCATGATGAAGGAGCCAATGCAGATAACAATGCACAGCCAGATAACTTCTTCCTGACCAATACAAGACACCAAACAAGGGGTGGCCTACTACATTTCTTGGACCAAACATACTCTGAGACAAGCCCATGGTTGCTATAGAGACTGTGAAAGCCTGAGGCGGCCTTGGCATATATGCTAAAGTTTCCCCAAATAATAACTTCTAGGGACTTCAACACCCCCTCTGAGACCACCTTCTACCTATTCAGGCAGGGAGACTATTAGGCAATGGATTCAGCAGTACTAGTGGTAAATTTTGCAGAGCAGTTGTTCATCACAACAATCTCCATAGATGTGCCCTCAAGGGGAGGCCACACATTCAGGCAGCTATATGGATCCATATTAATGAATAGGGTGGCCACATGAAAAGAAGGACAGGGCTCCTGTATCTTTAACAGCTGCACAGAAAAGGGAATTTCAGTAGATGTCATTTGTAGTGGGTCAAGAGGGTAGGGCTCCTGCAGCTTTAACTGTGGTGATGAAGAGTGAATTTCACCAGGTGCTGCATGCATACAAATGACACTTGCTGAAATTCTCCTTTCTATTCAACTGTTAAAGATACAGGAGTCCTGTCCTCCTTTTATGTTACCATCTCCCTAAAAATATCTGTGCTAAAATCCATATATCTACTAGTTAATAACCCACCCCACCCTAGACTAATGAGGGTTTGGTTAATTTGCACATAGCTGCAGTTGCTGACTGAACATGAGGTGCAATGCACAGAAATGATAGATTCCTGAGTGAAGGATGAGAGCTGAAAAGTGTTGAGGACAAACCACGATTTCCCCATAACATCCTCAGTGTTTAGTAGGCTGATCTACTAAAGTTACAGAGCTGGAATTGAATGAGGCAAATGCAACTGGAGAAAATGATTTCCATTTGATTGCACAACTGGGCTGGAAAAGCATTCCAATCAAAGAGCTGCAAACAACCAGTGTAACTGTCTTCTCATTACTGTAGCGCTTGGAGAGTTACCAATGATATCTGTGTATTTCATAAGGTCTGTTCAGATGACACGCTAATCCACTCTGGATTGCTCAAAAATATAGGGTGACCATATGAAAAGGAGGACCGGGCTCCTGTATCTTTAACAGTTGTATTGAAAAGGAAATTTCAGCAGGTGTCCTTTGTATATATGGAGAACCTGGTGAAATTCCTTCTTCGTCACAACAGTTAAAGCTGCAGGTGCCCTGCCCTCTTTTAAATCTGGTCACTCTAGTATAGCTCCTGCAGCTTTAACTGTTGTGATAAAGAGGAAATTTCACCAGCTTCTCCATATATACAAATGACACTTGCTGTTAAAGATACAGGAGCCCTGTCCTCCTTTTCATATGGTCACCCTTCAAAAATCCACAGTGGGTTAGTGTGGTGGTAAATTTCCCTCTGCATGGTGGGTCTGGTACCCATGCTTGCAATCCATCTTCTGTGGTACTGTGACATATGAAAAGGAGGACAGGGCTCCTGTATCTTTAACAGAAGTATAGAAAAGGGCATTTCAGCAGGTATCATTTGTATGCATACAGCACCTGGTGAAATTCCCTCTTCATCACAACAGTTAAAGTTGGAGGAGACCTGCCCTCTTGACCAGATACAAAAGAAGTCAGGGCTGCTGCAGCTTTAACTGTTGTGATGAAGAGGGAATTTCACCAGGTGCTGCATTCATACAAATGACACCTTCTGAAATTCCCCTTTCTATGCAACTGTTAAAGATACAGGAGCCCTGTCCTCCTTTCCATATGGTCACCCTAGTTAGTGGGCATCCATGGTGGTTTCCATGCCATATGATAGGAAATACATGGGTACTTGGAGCCAAAATGGCAAAAACAAGAAAAAATGATGGAGATCATAGAGTCCACCAGCAAGAGTGACTGCCACTTCCAAAGATGCTGTTGTCGCCACAGACATTTTCCATGACCATGTGGCCCTGTCAATTGCTGGAGAGGCTGCTGTGGCCTACGTCACACCGCACCTCCTGCTGGGTTATACACAGGCCTCCCAGCAGGAGGCTGTGAATTTATCCATGGTAAATAAACCACAGTGCTCCACAGGATAATGGTCATGTGGTGGGTGCACACATCATGGTTTTCATACCCCTCCTTGCTCTGTGGATAATTAATTATCCCTCCCCCTGTGATCATGTGAATGGGGCCATAGAGACCTCTGATGATGGCATCTTGGCAAAGGAATTTCTGATGTGGGATGGCCTACAAATTAGGTTGTCAGAGCTCAGGCTCATAGTAGGACTTAAACTGGGCTGGACCTACGCAGGGGATTTAATTCAGTACTACTGCACCTCATCCACAGGCATGATGTATTATGTTCTCGTCTCTCTGCCGCCACAGTGGGTTTTCATGACATAAAACCCACATTTTTTGCAAAGTTGTTTTGTGATGAATTTTCCTGTCTGGGAGGCTTCAGTGTGATTTGGGAATCTGTGTGACCTTAACTTGTGATCATACTGGCTTCAGCATGGCAGCTGGAGAGGTCAGTGCTGCAAGGAAGAAGGGAACATTGCATCAGTAACGGGTAAACCTGAAGAGAGGAGTTGGTTTCACCCTCCACAGCTGATGTTTGCTTGTTTTCTGAAGTGAGTCTTATAGCTTCATCACACCAGCATTATACTGTGCAGTCACTGCGAATTGCGTGCAAAGGACGCCGAAGTTTTCCAGTTTATAATCTGTGTTGGCTGTGAAGCACTCCCATGCATCCTGCTTTAATTGTGCTTCTTAGCCAAAAGAAGTGATGTATTTTACTACCCCTTTAGGAGCGAATCTTTTGTTGTTCTCCGAGCAGCCACTGGGGCGCAGGAGGAGGATTTGATATGTTTAAAGTACAAATTAAACAAATGCTTACATCTGCTTAAGTTTTAAAGATAAAGACATCAAAATTGACACAGTAATAGATATTAAGGAGGGCTTTAAGCGTACCAAATTTGAATCGGATTACTTCATCCATTGATTTTTTTTTTTTACTTCCCCTTAAACCTGGTATGCAAAGGATTTTTGGTGTTGCATTTCCTTTCTCTTGGTTATGTGCAAGTGGCCAACCTATTGAAGAGGGTCCAGCAGAGGATGCTTTGCCAATGCCCCTCTAAGACCTAGTGATAACCATGACCCAAGCATCCTGGCCTCCAACCCCCTCTTCCTCCATGATAAAAGGTCAGTAGAAACAGCAAATATTAGAAGCAAGAGAATGAAAAGATGCTCAAGTGTTGAAGAGGTGGTGGCGGCAACAGGGGATAGAAAGACGCAGCTGCTTTTCTGCCCAGCGATGGCTCCCTCTGAATTACTGATGTATTCCAAAGCTAGACAGCCATCGATTTCCCCCTCTATCATTAAATGGAATTGAATTCGGTGGCTGTGAAGAGCCCATAACAAGCGCTGAGTAATAGGGGGAAAGTGATTGCACGAGGTAGCGATAGAGAGGCTAACGTACGTGTGCAAGCAAGATTGGAGGCTGGTTTCAATGTTCTGTTGGACTCCCAGCCTCTTTCCCAATCAGTCCCTGATTCCAGCATATGAACATAAGAGCAACCCTGAGGGTATACACAGAAGGCCCATCTCAACCAGTATCCTGTTTCCACCAGTGGCAAACCAGATGCCTCTGGGAAGCCCCAAAACAGAGCACATGAGGGAAAGAGCCCTCTCCTGCTGCTGTTCCCCAGCAACTAGAATTTACATTAGAACCTAGAACTTCCATATACCCATCACAACTTGTTGCCATGTGAGACCAGCCCTACCATTAGGCAGAGTGAAGCAGTCACTTCAGGCAGCAGATGATGGTGGCCAGGCAGGGGCAGTGAAGAGTAGGAGAACAGCATTATTATTAACTATTCTTCTTCATCATTATCATCATCATCACTTCTACACTGCCCAATAGTTGAATTTCTCTGGTGGTTCACAAAAATTAGAAATCACAAATACAAGATAATAAAACATCATATAAAAACATCATATAAAAACATACAAAATTTTAAAGCAATTTAATCCACTCAGACAGAGTAAGTTACTGGACCTGGAAAAATCAACAAGCATAAATACCCCCCATCACATGCTATCAGATACCTGAGAGTAGAGGACAGTCTTAACCTGGTGCCAAAAAGATTGCCATATTTTTTAGGCATGTGCTCTGCTCCGATTAGAAGTGTAGAAGCAGGAGCGAATTGGCCTGCTCCGCCTTGCCCAGAGGCGAAGTAGAAGCAGACCGCGGACCCCTAGAAGCAAGGCGAAGAGAAGCGCCCATTTTCGGAGCGATCCTCTTTCCGCGGACCAATCCGATCGCCATTTTGAAACATTTCGCCCATAGGATTGCATTGCGGAAAAGAAAAGGGGATAACTGTGTTGTTTTTGAAGCTATCTTTCTGAAACTTCTTGTGCTTAGAGAGTCATGGCTGGGGGTCATTTTGAGCCTACTCTCAGCTCTCTGCGTGGTGCGGTTCGCTTGCTAGAATTTTTTAAAAAACTGGCGGGAAAAATACCTTTTCCGAAGGGCTGAGGGGCAGAGTCAACTCCCGGTCATGATCACATGATCCCAAAGTTGGAGGAGGGGATAGGCAAAACGGGTAACTTGGGATTCTGGGAACTTCTCTTTCTTATTCTGAACGGACTTTTCCCAGTGTTTTTTAAAACAGTAGCCCCACCAAATGCACAAACACAACCTGAAATCATATACTAAGCCAATAATAAGAGAGCACTGCTACCCACCCTAACTTTGGGGAACAACTGAAAAGATGTGGTGCAAAGGGATGAGCTCCCCTAGGGCATGCCATGTGGACGTGCCCTCACTCTCTCCTGTACTTGAAGGGCCATCAGAGCCCTCCAAAGAGAGTAACCCGGTGGAGCAATGCCTTTCATGAGTTGAAGTGAGAGCGTTGCTTCTTAAAAGACTGGTCAGAGCCCTCCAGAGTAGCCTGGTGGAGCAATGCCTTTCATGAGTTGAACTGAAAGCGTTGCTTCTTAAAAGACTGGTCACTAGGACCAGTCAAATTGGCAGATGCTTCCCCCTCCCCTGGGCACGTCCCCCTCTTACTGGTAAAAGATAGATATAACCTTTTTAAAAAAGTTCTTCTTGTTGTTTATTCAGCAACACTGCTGCTTTTAATTCCACCCCTCCTTTGTTTATTTATTTATTTATTCCATTTTATATGCATTACTGGCTTATCCTTGGCTCACTTCCTTATGCCCCCAGAAATGTCTGCTGCCTGCCTGCCTTCCCTCCCTCCTCCCCTGCCCGCCTCGCAGGGATGGTTTGTGTCTGGCTTTGACTCAGGGGAGAAGTCCTTCCTGTGCTCACTTGAAGTTCCAAATCCATTTTTCAAGTGTGGAAGAAGATTCATATTAGGTTGATGATCTCTACTCCCCAATTCATGGCATGTTGGGATTTCCTTTGAAATGGCCCCATTGAGCTGTCCGCAGGTTTAAGCCCCGCCAAAAATCAGGGATGATGGGATTGCCTTGTACCTTGGCATGATTGTGGGTCTAGATGGCATCTGTGAGTGTGCCCACTTCTCTTTTTTTTATTTCCAAATGTCAGAGAACAGTCCACGTCTGCAAATGGGGTGCCCGATTTTCATAAATTCCCCCAAAATCAGGGGATGATGCGACTGCCTTGAGTCTTCGTGTGCATTTGTATCCCTGGATAAGCTGTCATGGTGGCGAGTTTGAGGTTTCTAACGTGTAAATTGACGGAGCTATCGAAAGGGGTGTGAATAGGGTGCCCGATTTTCATAAATTCCCCAAAAATCAGGGGATGATGGGACTGCCTTGAGTCTTGGCATGCGTGTGTATCCCTGGATAAGCTGTCATTGTGGTGAGTTTGAGGTTTCTAACATGCAAATTGACGGAGCTATCAAAAGGGGTGTGAATGGGGTGCCCGATTTTCATCAATTCCCCCAAAATCAGGGGATGATGGGACTGCCTTGAGTCTTGGCGTGCGTGTGTATCCCTGGATAAGCTGTCATGGTGGTGAGTTTGAGGTTTCTAACTTTCACAGAAAAAAAGTTGTATACTTTTTTAGCTTTTAATGCAGGCCTATGGGGGGGGAAACGGAGCTCCGATCCGGATCCGGAGCTCCGCAGCGGAGCAGAGCGGACATAGGCGGAGCGGGGGCGGAGTGAAGCACCCCGATCCGCAAATTGCGGATCTGGAAGAGAAGCGGAGTGGGGGGTCCGTGCACACCCCTAATATTTTTGTCATGTGTCCTGTGCTACATCCCCTAAATTAGCCTGTTGCCTCAAGACTGGTGGAACACCCTGTCCTCCTACCATTGTTGAAGTAAGATTCAGCTAGTCTAGTTGGCTTCTATATGTGGAATGGTGTGTATCAAGGTTGGGGGGACACCTTGGCCTTTGCCTTGGGTAGCAAAATGCCTCAGTCTGGCCCAGTAGCAATGGATAAAAACTAACCTCATCCATGTATGTATCTAACCTCCCTGATCTTAATCATCTAAACAAGCAATTTATAGCATGCTCATGACTGGCCACTCATGGAAGTTTGTGCGTCAATTACATGATGTCAAGAACAACCAGGATGTCTCCTACAGCAACTGTTGCAAATTCCACCATGAAAAGAACCACTTTTGTGTTGACATCCTAAAGAAAATGAAATCATCCAACACTAGATGGCGATGTCTCAATTAAAGTGAGCATAGGGAAGCATTCAATTCAAACCCTGTGGTCACCCCTTTCTGTATGTGTAATGCAATCCATAACAATTGCACCAAAAAGCAGGAAGCACAAACGCCTCTGGTAAGCAATGTGATTTCCCCTTAATGTCCTATGACTGTATCTTTTGGCAGCAAATTCCATCTGATGGTTTTTATTGTTATAAGCATGTCCTTTTTGTTGGTTTGTTTTGGAAGAAGAATGGAGTATTATTATCAATTATGAAAAATCAATCATTTGCCCCTGGATCACCCCCTTCTAGGGAAGATATTGAATCACCTGACAATTCATAGTTTTTCCACCCATTTCATTTACTAAAATGTTAGGCAACAAAGAACTGGTTGCAATGTATCAAGTGATTCAATCTTTATCTTTCTTTCAATACATCTTCACTTCTTTTTATGTTTGTTCCACATTTTACGTAAGGCAAATATACACGTTTGAGAATCTATTAACAAAGGCCTATTTTGTAAAGATTACTGTCCTCTCAAGCGTGTTCTTTAGAACAGACAAGATAGAAGAAATATGAAACGAAAAGAACATTACAAATATCCAACACAGACTACATACTTCCATTTGATTGCTTTTGCTCCAGTGGTAGTCTTGTTTCATGTCAGCATATCAGAGAGATAGAGGACAAAAGAAGCACACAGAAATATAAAGTTAGCAAGCATGTTATTTATATAGTGCTCTGGCCTGTTTCATTAAAAACTGAAAGAGAAATAGCGGGATGAGACTTCTGAAATATGCCATCTTTCTCTTTTGTCTAGAAGAAATTAATCAGGTTTGCATAAATGCATTATGGAAGATGTCAACATTTACTGAATTTCTGACATTTGCCAGTAATTCTAAAGATTAACAGAAAACTGGTGGGCTATGACAGAAAATATTGGCATTTACCAGTAAAACATCAGTGGGCAATTTGTGGCCCTTCTAGATGTTTTGGCCTATAACTTCTATCATCAGTAGGGTGACCATATGGAAAGGAGGACAGAGGCCCTGTACCTTTATTAGTTGTACAGAAAAGGGAATTTCAGCAGGTGGCATTTGTATGCATCTAGCACTTGGTGAAAGCTTCTCTTCATCACAACAGTTAAAGCTGCAGTGTATCTGATCACTCTAGTATAGGTCCTGCAGCTTTAACCGTTGTAATGAAGAGGGGATTTCAGCCAGGTGCTGCATGCATGCAAATAACACTTGATGAAATTCCCTCTTCATCACAACTGCTAAAGTTACAGGAGCCCTGTCCTCCTTTCCATATTGTCACCCTAGAATAGTCTTAACATGGTGCTGAAAAGATGACAATGTTGGTGCTAGGCAGATCTCAGTGGAGAGAGCATTCCTCAATTACTGGGGCTACCCAGTTTGTCTGGGATTATAACTTCACAAGGGCCAGAAACACAGGAAAAGCTCTGAGAGGCAACATCATGACTCTGGCCTTAGGCAGAGCCCAGGATGCCCACTTAAAAGAGGAGCTGCAAGAGAACCCCTGTGGGGAGGCTAAGATCCTGACGCATATGCTGCGTAAGGGCCAAGCATGGACCCTGGCAGACATACAAATCCAGGACCTAGGAGCTGGGAGCCTGCAGGTAACCAATGGAATCTTCCCCACTATCACCAAGCGTTCAAGAAGTTCAATATGGATTTGCCTGGCTTTGAATAGAAAGTACCCCCAAGGTGGTTTTGTTGCTTCTTATGGATGTCACCTTCAGGGACATCCATAAGAATTGGTAACTTCTGCTGCAAAATAGAGGTGATGGCCTGTTTTTCCCCAAGCTGTCAATGGTCAGCATTATCTCTTTCATGGACGTCTTTGGCAAGAGGCATCTCTTCAGCTTCTCATCTAAGAAGCTAAATTGAAACATAGATTTAGTATCTGTTTTCACCAAAGTTGGGTAATATGTGACCGGAGATCTGACAACTTCAAAATGATTTCTCCTTTGCTCTTCGGTCCCTGACACCTTGACTACCAACGCTTCAAGACTATGAATAGTGAATCAAAATAAAGTTGAATTGAGATTAACACAATGTCTAGGGTAAGAGAAAGGAGAACACAACTACAAAAGAGCCTTCTTAAAAAGCCTACAAGGATGGTGCATGGCGGACTTCTGATGTCAGCTTGTTCCAAAGGTGTGGGGCCACTACAGAGAAGGCTCTCTCACTTGTGATCACCCACTTAATTGCTCTCACGGGTGGGCCAATGAGAAGCGCCTCTCTTTCTGATTTTAAAGTGTGGGCAGGTTGATATGGGTGAAAGTGGTCCTTCAAGTAACTTGGTTCCAAACTGTTTAAGGCTTCAAAGGTCAAAACAAGCACTTTGAATTTAGCCTGGAAACACGATGGTAACCACTCCACCTTCAGCTCCTTGTAGGAAAGGTGGGATATAATAAATACAGGAAAACCTATTGCTCAGGACCTATTAACTTGAGCAACACTCAACTGGAACAGGTGGCTCCAATGGCCACCTGGGTGGGCGGTGTCAGTCCGGGGCCTGAAGGTCTTTTATTGAAAAGCTGCCCCTTGCAGTCCAATGGTTCACCACAAGGGGCAGCTTTCCACAGATCCAAGCATCTCCTAACATACAGCAAGTGATGCCCCATCTTTGCTAGGGCCCAGGAGGATGGGGCTCGATCAGGAGTGGGTGACTTGTGATTCCAACTCCCATCAGCCACAGCCAGCACAGCCAAAGGTCAGGGATGATGCCAATTGCAGCCCAACAACATCCAGAGAGCCACAGATTCCCCACCCTTGGGCTAGATGAAGATACTTCAGAACAGGGCATGAAATCACCCATCTGAATAGCATCAGCTTGCTTGCAAATTTCCACTTGGAATGGTGCATGGACTCGTGAGAAAAGAGGACTCTGGATTTCCTGTTGCTGCTCCACTATTGGCAAAGGGGTTAATAACACAGGCATGAGTGATTTGCCAGTCAAGTAAGCAGGAACAGGGAGCAAATAGGCAGTTTTATTTATAGAGTTCACTTTCCTGATCATCACCTGCAATGAAAACAGGCCTATTTTTAAATAGACTCCTCTCCTCCTTGTCAAAACAGCGGCACATTAACTGAGGGGCAGCACTAGGCGAAATGGCAACAGGAATCTCATGGAGAAACCAGCTCTGCTTGCTGGGAAATGATGGTTCACGGCCAGGCTTGGCATGGTGGTAGCAGACCCATCTCTTTAAACACAAGCCTGCTCAAACGGCGATAAAGCCACCTTACACAAGCAGCTGCCCTCCAGATACTTCAGACTTCAGCTCCCATCAACCCCAGCCTTTATGGGCAGTGGCCCATAATGCTGGGAGTTATGGTCCAAAACAGCTAAAGGCAGGGATGTATGGATTTTGTTAAACCTATTCCATCTCTGTTTCATTGACTGTCAAGCATCTTCCATTCTGCTGTCTGCTCATTGATGGAGCCGAATTTGTCTTAGGGATGTACAAGGATTTTGTTCCATTTTTACCCTAATGCACTTTAGTGCATATGTACATTAACCCTAATATGCATCACAGCAAGTATGCGTTAGCACAAATTCCCCTGAAAGTTTTTTTTTAAAAAAAAGATCCACAAATCTGCAGAATTAGCGCTTCATCCACATACCCGTTTCCCTCAAATTATCCCCATAGAGTAAAGCTGTTGTTGTTGTTGTTGTTGTCATTAGCTAAATCACACCTTGGGCGGCAGCGCTCCTAAGATCCTTTGCATACCAGGAAAGGGTTTAAGGGGAAGAAAAGTAAAAAAAAATCATAAAAAAATCAATGGATGAAGCAATCCGATTCAAATTTGGTATGCTTAAAGCCCTCCTTAATATCTATTACTTTGCCCCAGTGGACGCTCGGAGAACAACAAAAGAGTCACTCCTAAAGAGGTAGTAAAATAGGTCAATTCTTTTGGCTAAGAAGCACAATTACAGCAGGATGCATGGGAGTGCTTCACAGTCAAAACAGATTATAAGCTGGAAAACTTCGGAGTCCTTTGCATGCAATTCACAGTGATTGCACAGTATAACCCTGCTGTGATGAAGCTATCAATGTGATTCAGAAAAAGCCAGTCCACTGCAGAATCCACGGGCTGGATTCATAAAAATCCAGATTCATTTGAGTTAGAGCTGGAACTTGGGGAAGACTGGTATAGAGGAATTAAAGAGCTGAAGGAGCCTGGGATGCTGAGGCTGCCCCATTCCTGCCACTTACCTCCCTGCCGCTTCTTGTCCCTGGGCACATGGCTCCAAGCTTCACTCCTCGCATTGGACTCCAGTCAGGGGAAGTGCTTGGGGAAGAGGCTGTGGGCAGGTAAGACCCAAGCGGAGAGAGGGTTTGACGCCACTCACCTGCACATCTCTTTGGATCTTATAATTGGACCCACCCAGCTGCCACTTTCCTGCTTGATATACATGATTGAACCAGACCCATCACATCTAATTTGGCCTAAAAGAAGATCAGCCACATTTTCAGATTATGATCTGCCATTAAAAGCCAGTGGTATCATTCCTTGGGTATATTAAGGTGCTGGTTAAAAGAGGAGATAGCGAGCTTCTAGCAAATCTTATCATTATCAGGACTGAAATTGCCAGCAAATGGCAAAAGCACTAAGCAAGTGTCAGATCTGGATTGGATTAGAAAGATTTGTCACGCATTACATATAATAAAATGTATAATTTAGAGAAGAATGAAAGAACACACACATATACACACACACACACAAACCTATTCTCTACTAGATAGATAAGGCATGAGTTTAGAGTTTGGTTTGGTGGGCCTGTGAATCATTCATGGGCCTGGGAACGCTCTCCAACTTTATCAGATGCTGGCCCCAGGCAGGCAGGAAAGAGACCAAATGGTTCCTGAACAACACTGAACTGTCTAGATCTGGAAGAGCTGGCAAATTTAGGATAGGATGAGTGGCTGGGTCACCCCTGATGCCACAGGTCCAATTTTACAGACTTGAAACATGCAGTCGCATGCATGTGGCAGAGGTAGGGGAGAATTGCATCACCTGCCAGGAGCAACAGGGAAGAGATCATAGCTCAGTAGTTTGCATGGAGAAGGTCTCAGGTTCAAATCCTGGCAACTCCGGTTAAATGGATCAGATGGGGAAATGTTCTGTTTGGGACACTGCCAGTCAAAGTAAAGCATGCTGAGCTTGATGACTAAATAGCCTGACTTGAAGCAGCTTCTAAGCAACTTGCAGTTTTGAGTACTACAAAAACTACCATTTTCTCACAACCACAGAGCCAGGGGGAAAGATGTTTATATACTTTTGCAAGGGACACAGTCATTGTCCAGAACTACAGAACTACTACATTAGCACAGAGTATTCCTAGCTGGTGGACTGTTTCAGCAGGTGCAGCTTTTCATGCAGAGGTAGAACTGGTGTTATACAACTATACAGGCACAGGAATTTTGTTCTCCTTTGTAAAATGCCCTTTTGTTGCAACATTGACACTTCAAGATGTGTGGGATTACTTTTGCAATAGGCCTTTTTATTATTTTGGAAAGGAAGGGTGTAATCAAAATGAAGAATCTAACCAACAAACATTCCATCCTATCATGAGCTGAATTTGTATCTTGGGTGGCCTGAGGATGTTGTTTTTTCCTGCCCTAAGCAAATTTTAAAAATTGCTGCCCTCTCCTATACGCCTTATTGTAGGCTGAGCAGAAAAATCAATCTAGGGCTGTGCACGGACCCCCCAATCCAATCCGCATCCCGATCCACTCCTTTCGGATTGGGTCCACTCTGCTCCATGTCGATCTGCCTCTGCTCTGCTGCAGAGCTCCGGATCCGGATTGGAGCTCTGCTTTTTCCCCATAGACTAGCATTGCAAAGGTTAAACACCTATAACTTTTTAAGTTTTCAAGTTAGAAACATCAAAATGGGCACCATGATAGCTCTAAATAGATCCTTATTCATGCCAATTTTGAAGGAAATCAGATCGTCCCCTGATTTTGGGAGAATATTTAAAATATTTTCCCCCTTTTACAGAAATGCAGTGATCTCCGTTATTTTTTTAAGCTACACACATGGAACTGGGCACCATGATAGCTTCCACATAGATCCTTAGACATGGCCACTTTGAAGGAAATCGGATCATCCCCTGATTTGGGGGGAATTTTTAAAGTTAAACCTAAATCAGAATCTTCCTCTCAGGTTAACCACTTCAAAAATGAACACAGGGTCTCTGTATGCCTCTGGCTTAGTCCCCCCCCCTCCAACAATGGGATTGGAGGATGCTTCATGGGGTGATCACTTATCATCACGATTGGAAAATGAAGCTGTCTATCAACGATGAAAAAAGCTTCCCCCCTCCCGCTTTTTACCCATTCAATAAAAATTAATTGCAAGCAAACCTCACAGCGTATATTTTTTGACAATCTACACAAATTACCCCCAATCATCAATCTCTAAGCACAGTAATTTTCAGGGATCTAGCTTTTAAAACAAAGAAGTTATAGGCAATTTTTCACCCAATGCAATCCTATGTAAAAAAAAGTCCAAAATGGCGATTGGAGTTCTGGAACTATGCGGAGAGCTCCACAAATGAGCAAACCGCTTCACATCGCTCCACTGCCCCCTGACCCAATTTGTATCTGCCTTTAGCAAAAGCGAATTGGGTCGCTCCGCTCTCTCTTCTATGACCTGAAACGGTGCGGAGCACAGCCCTAAATCAATCCCATACATGTAAGCCTCACTCTATTTAATGGGACTTACTCCATGTAAATAAGTATAGGACTGCAGGCTAAATATTATTGGACAGGATATGAAATGTTTAGTTTCAGTTGTTAATATCTATCACTTCTTTACTTTCTCCTTTTTACAATGTGTCTATACCCCATGCTGCCATAGCTCCCAGCTCCTGGACTGCTGGAGAAGGTATCACACAATCACCGAGCTGTTAAAGCAGTGTACCATAAAAGCAGGAATTCCCTTGGTCTTGCCTCCTGTCAGGCAGTCAGGATTTGCCTATCTTCACAGGGCAATTGACAGGCAAGTGTACCACCTATTCAAATGATGATGTAGGTCATAATTTTTGCCCTTCCCACCATGCTTCAGCTGGGTTGTTTGCCTTTATTATTTTCTAAAGCACTTCCTGTACATTTATGCAATTAAAATTCAGTTTGTTGCCTTATTTTCCATGAAAACATACACAAACGTTCGCAGTATTTATTCCCATGCTAGTCACTGCTAATTTCAAACACCCAGCAGACAGAAAAGTTGGCCACTTATGAATCGCCAAAAAAAGAGGAAATGCATAACCAAAACGAGGGGATAGATTTGCATAATATTTGCATATGTTAAATATATGTGCATGCATGCAAATTTAGAAATGATTATTATAATTTAAATAGAAATGACTGCGGCCAGGTGACCTATGGGACTGCCCATTCAGTCTGTTGTCTAGTTGATGATCAATGGTTCTTATGGCTCCTTATCTTTTAACTGGAATTGGACAGAGGACACCTTCAAACAGAGGACAGTCCTTTGTAAAAGAGGTTGCATGGCCACCCTAAGACAGATCATGGCAAAAGAGTGACAGTCGCTCTAAACCCACACAAACAAGACTACCTCTTTTGTACTTCTTCTGAAACAGCTCAGCACTGCTGCCCCTGCAGGGACAAAGTACTCCAGAACCATAGGAATTCTACAAAACTGTATTTTGCTATTATATCCCTTCTTAATAATCTTTTACATGCCTTACATTAACTTTGCTGGTCTGTGACCATAATAAATGAAATGATGATACTCCAGAACCATTCCAGCAGTGACATAAGAGGAGGCCTTTCTGTTTGGACAAATTTTGGAAAGAGGAAGTCGCCTTATAGCAAGTCATGACCATTGGTCCATCTAGCAGTTAGACGGTCTGATTCAATATAAGGCAAGTTCCTACAATGTCACCCAGCCCATGGGGGGGGGGGGAACCAGCCAAAGCGGTTCTGCACCCTTGACCTAGCCCAATATTGGCCCCATTCTGAAGACACCTTAAACC
This sequence comes from Elgaria multicarinata webbii, assembly GCF_023053635.1. Lineage (NCBI taxonomy): Eukaryota > Metazoa > Chordata > Lepidosauria > Squamata > Anguidae > Elgaria > Elgaria multicarinata. The sequence goes on from NC_086173.1 coordinate 28,298,002, forward strand.
ATGGCTTTAACCATGGTGGTTAAGCCAGAAAGCCTTATTCACCATGGTTAAAGCCATGGTTTAAGGTGTCTTCTGAATGGGGCCATTGTCAACAAGGACTGACAGCTGCTCTCCAGGGTTTCAGGCAGGATTCTTTGCTAGCCCTACCTGGAACTGAATCTGGAACTTTCTGCATGCAAAGCTCTCCCAGTGACCTACAGCTCTTCCCATACAAGCTTCTTCTGGCTAGAGACAAGCAGGGGACTGCATTAGTGGCAGATGTGTTAAAAGGTCCATCCCCCGATCCTCAAGAGATAGGACAGGATAAGAACCATAGAAAATCCAAAGAGGCATCTTGCTTATTGTTGTTTTAATTTGAAAATAGTTGAACCGTGGACCTCTTGACCTCTGATCAGAGGCTAAGCACCCACACACCTAGGGTGCCTCTGCACATGCCAGTTATGAATGCTGGTGCAGTCACAGGTTTCATTTTTCTCCGCTTTTTATTAACAGGTTTGTTAATGGCAGCACTCATTGCATTTCCTGACGCACACAAACTATAATTACACTTAATTTTAATAAATTGAAATGTTCTGATTACTCACTACTAAATGTTATTACTAGGCATGTGCTCCGCTCCGATTAGGAGCGGAGAAGCAGTAGCGAATTGGCCTGCTCCGCCTTACCCAGAGGCGGAGTAGAAGCGGACCGCGGACCCCTAGAAGCAAGGCGAAGAGAAGCGGCCATTTTTCGGAGCTCCTCTTTCAGGCGGAGGGCTCCAATCGCCATCTTGAAAACATTTCACCCATAGGATTGCATTGTGGGAAATAATCGCGGATAACTGGGTTGTTTTTGAAGCTATCGTTCTGAAAATTCTTGTGCTCAGAGAGTCGTGGATGGGGGTCATTTTGAGACTACTCTCACCTCTCTGCGTCATGCGGGTCGCGTGCTAGAATTTTTTAAAAATCGGGTAAACAAACGGACAGCGTGGGTCAAACGGTGGTTTTCGCCCATAGGATTGCATTGAGGAAAAGAATTGGGGATAACTGGGTTGATTTTTAAGCTATCGTTCTGAAAATTCTTGTGCACAGAGAGTCGTGGATGGGGGTCATTTTGAGACTACTCTCACCTCTCTGCGTGGTGCAGGTCGCGCGCTAGAAGTTTTTAAAAAATCGGCGGGAAAAATACCTTTTTCAAAGGGCTGAGGGGCAGAGTCAGCTCCCGGTCATGATCACATGATCCCAAAGTTAGAGGAGGGCATAGGCAAAACGGGTAACTTGGGATTCTGGGAAACTTCTCTTTCTTAATCTGAACGGACTTTTCCCAGTGTCATGGCTCTGAAGGTTCAAGCTCTTTCTCTGAAGATGATTCCAGGGGTGGCATGGGACCATGACAGATGCTGTCTCATCACAGTGGTTGAATTGTAATTTATCTGTCAGTACAGTCGGCTTTTGTGTGTGGAATGGGTGGGAGGATGCATTGTGTCTCAAGGCAGCAAAAAGCCAGCCCAGTTTTCAATAAAAATGTTTAAAGGAGTAAACAGGCCTCCTGCCCTCCTCAGTAAGGAAGGCAGACCCTTCCCCCACAGCCGCAGCCACACACACCAAAGCACGGCTCCCTACCATCTTTGCTACTTTTGAATGGCTATTCAGCTATCGAAGCAAAATTGAGGACAGGGCCCATGTAAACCAAGCAGAAAATTGCTTCTACTGCTCCCCAGAGATGAATTTCTGCCTTTAGGCAAGTCATTTGGCTTTGGGTGACCATATGAAAAGGAGGACAGGGCTCCTGTATCTTTAACAGTTGTATTGAAAAGGAAATTTCAGCAGGTGTCATTTGTATACATGGAGAACCTGGTGAAATTCCGTCTCCATCACAACAGGTAAAACTGCAGGTGCCCTGCCCTCTTTTAAAACTGGTCACTCTAGTATAGCTCCTGCACCTTTAACTGTTGTGATGAAGAGGAAATTTCACCAGATTCCCCATATATACAAACGACACCTGCTGAAATTCCCTTTTTTATGCAGCTGTTAAAGGTATAGGAGCCCTGTCCTCCTTATCATATAGTCACCCTAATTTGGCTATAATACTAGTGAGGCACCAGAGTGAATGTTGGAGGCCACACATTCTAAGATATTTACTGCCTGAGGTGAAGAACAAGATGGCACCCTTTTCAAGTACAAAAGCTGTCTAAACAGTTTTCATTGAACTATAAAGCTAAAGGCCTCCTGGACCACCTCTGTGAGTTGGGAGTTAGGCACTGTTTCACAGTGGCTCAACTCATACTTGTAGGGCTGGTTCCAGGGAATAGCATTGTGGGACTGTACTTCTGTCCCATGGCAGTTGAACTGTGTGGTGCCACAGGGCACCATTCTTTCCCCAATGTTATTTAGAATCTATAAGAAGCCATTGGGAGAGGTCATCAGGAGATTTGGGGAAAGGTGCCACCAGTATGCAGATAATAACCAGTTCTATTTCTCTGTGACGTCTGAATTGGGAGAGGCCATGCATGTTCTGAACCGGTGCCTGGATACAGTTAAGGCTTGAATGAGGGCCAATAAACTGAAGCTGAATCTCAATAAGAAAGAGACCCTGTGGGTTGGTGGTGGTTTCTGATGAGCAGAAAGGGGTCCTGGAATTGGGGTGTTTGCCTGTTCTAGATGGGGTTGCACTCCCTCTGAAGGAGCAGGTCTGTAGTTTGTGGGTGCTCCTGGATCCATCTTTGTCACTGGAAGCCCAGGTGACCTTGGTAGCCTGGAGCACCCATTATCAACTTTGCCCATTAAGGATAGCCAAACCACGGTCGTTCATGCACTGGTAACCTCACGATTAGACTACTGTAACGTGCTCCATGTGGGGCTACCCATGTGTGTGGTTTGGAAGCAGAACGTAGCAGTTAGGGTGCTCACAGGGACACCTAGCTCTGCTCATATAAAACCTGTGTTAAAAGAACTGCACTGGCTGCCTTTTAGCTACTGAGCCACATACAAGATTATGCTGTTATCCTCCAAAGCCCTAAACAACTTGGGATCAGCATACCTAGCAGACCGCCTTCCCTTATGTGCACCCAGATGACAGTTACGATCCCTAGAGGAGGCCCTGCTAGCCATTCTGAAATGAACGGAATGTCACTACAAAGAACCTTGACGGTGGGCCTTCTCTGTAGTGGCACCCACCATCTAGAAAACCCTCCCTCGTCCAGTTTGGGAGGTAGAAAATGTAACATTCTTTAAACACCTCCTGAAAACATTCCTTTTCACACAGGCTTTCCCTGGACTTTAACTTATCTGGTTTTGTATTGCCTTTAAAAAAAAAAACTTTTAGCATTTTAAATTTATTTGATACTCATTATGTTTTGTGGTTTTAATTGTGCACTTCCCAGAGAGACTCTGCTAATGGGCAGTATCAAAATGTAATAAATAAATAAATAGTGCAGGCCGTGAGGCACACAGCTCTCTCCTCCAGCACCTTACTGCCTCCTCTCTGCATCTGCCACCTGAGGTGACTGCTTCACCCTGCCTAATGGTAGGGTCAGTGCTGGCCACATCCTGGTGATGGGCAGGGCCTAAGTCAGTGGTGAGCAGGGCCAGAGCCAGAAATGGATGAGGCTACCCCATTTCTCTCCTGCTGCTGCCATTTCTCTCCCTGATTCCACTCTCTTTTCCTCTCAGCCTGGCAGTCTACCAGAGGAAAGGCATGGGTCTGAACAGGTCCCGTGAGGCCCCTAGGGCTGCAGGTCACCTAGTCCAGAACAATAGCTCTATTCTGCTCATTTTTTTTGAGAGCCAACTTCTGAAAAGACAAGTAGAGGGGAGCCAAAAGGCATTCACCTCCAATGAGTGCACCAGAGGTCATTATTTATGCTTCTGGGAAATGCACAGAAATACAACCATATAGGAAAATTTGCAGTCAAAACAGCATTCTGTCGCAAGTAAGGATGTTGATAGAGAGGTTCTATTTAAAGCATTCTAAAACCAGCACTCAGCATCCAATGTTCTAGAAAATGATTCATCCGAACTAGGTAAGCAGCCTTGAACTTCAAGCCTTTAAATAGATGCTCCCAAGATGAGCAGAAAGGGGAGTTGGGTGGGGACAGAACGTACGTGGCCCAAGTGCAGATTTGAACCATTTACATATGGCAACCAAATGGCCAGGAATAATGCTATGGGACGTGTAGATTCTACTGTGCAAAGTGAAGAGAGACCCCATCTCTCCAGACTTTTACAAAGTTTGGGAAGTTAAAAGATGTTTCATCAAAAAGGCCAGCTTGGCATGTAGGTCACTCCACCAAAGGCTATAAGCCCAACAGCTAAAGCTCTCCGGGTGGTTACAAATACATTATAAAAAACATTTACATATAAACAAACAGACACTTATAGCTAAAACAATTTTAACCAATCAACAACAAGAAAAGTCCAGGGCCTGATTAAAAGTTCATCATATGCTGCCAGATGCCTGAGAGAAGAGGACGCTCTTAACCTGGCACTGAAAAGATAACAATAACAACAACAACAACAACAACAACAACAACAACAACATATTTCTTACCTGCCTCTCCGATTGGATTGAGGCAGGGAACAGCAAGCATAAAATACATAAAATACTGATGAAAAATATAGTATACACTGTTAAAATATCCTAAAAGTAGGGTGACCATATGAAAAGGAGGACTGGGCTCCTGTATCCTTAACAGTTGCATTGAAAAGGAAATTTCAGCAGGTGTCATTTGTATATATATGGAGAAACTGGTGAAATTTCCTCTTCATCACAACAGTTAAAGCTGCAGGTGCCCTGCCCTCTTTTAAATCTGGTCACTCTAGTATAGCTCCTGCAGCTTTAACTGTTGTGATGAAGAGGGAATTTCACCAGGTTCTCCATATATACAAATGACACCTGCTGAAATTCCCTTTTCTTAGGGTGACCATATGAAAAGGAGGACAGGGCTCCTGTATCTTTAACAGTTGTATTGAAAAGGGGATTTCAGCAGGTGTCATTTATATATATGAAGAACCTGGTGAAATTCCCTCTTCATCACAACAGTTAAAGCTGCAGGTGCTCTGCCCTCTTTTAAACCTGGTCGCAGTATAGCTGTAGTATAGCTCCTGCAGCTTGAACTGTTGTGATGAAGAGGAAATTTCACCAGGCTACCCATATATACAAATTATACCTGCTGAAATTCCCTTTTCAATACAACTGTTAAAGATACGGGAACCCTGTCCTCCTTTTCATATGGTCACCCTTTTTAAACCCCAGATCTAGTTTTGCCTGGAGCCCCGAGTTCTGCCTGTCTGTGTGCATATTTTAGGTGAGGGGAAAAGAGCCCATCTTCAATCTGGTTACAAAAAGAAGCTGAAAAATAGCATCTGTGTTGGTGGAGCTTGCTGGCCAAAAGCAGCCTTTGGGAGTTGCAAGGGGCGTGCTTCTGCCCTTGGGGGAGTGATGCTGTTTTTAAAAACTAGTATTCCAGGCAGTGGTGCATCAGGGCAGCAGAAGCAAGCACCATTTTATTCCTGCAGTTATGATGGTGCTATAATATAAATGAGTTTAAAAGGGGGGAATCCACACGCTGAGAGTATTATTTTTATCAGGGTTGACAGCCTTGGGTTTTTGATTTGCTAATATAACAGGAATGTAGAAGATGTCAGGAGGGTGATGTGTTTCACAGCAGCAGAGCATGCACAGAGTGCAAATAATGCAAGTAGAACCAGAGGATCCAGGTAGCAGATGAAACAGTCCAATGAAGAAGGAAGCACTCAGACACAGTAGCTTTAACTACTAATCTAAGTTTACTTTACAAGTTATATACAGAGTAAAATACAGAATAACGCTCCAGCAAACTCTCCAATATTCTTTCTCCAAACTCTCCACACTGATTCCCCATCAGTAACATATTTATACAAATGAACACCAATCACAGTGTTCTCATGTAATGTGAACACTGGATTGCATCAGCTAATTTGCTGTTCTGCCCAGATACCCTCCACCTGTGTATCTGGCCTCTTTCCAAAGTCTTGAGATGACTTCTTCTTAGGTCTCTAGTTCCAGCAAAAACTTACACAGGTTAAAAACCTGACAGAAGAAGCTGGAAATCATGGAATTGCAGCAAAGAGGTATGCAGTGTGTTGGGATGGGGAATGTTAGTTGCTTTTACAACTGAAGTAAGAAAATACAGCCATTGAGGGGGGTGGGCAGATCCATCAGACCATTCAGTACAGGGTCTAAAATCAACCTAGCTGCACCACTGATTCCAGGGGCAATTTGCTCTCTAAAACAAGAAAGACTTGTCCAATGAAGCTGACCTGCAGATTTCCACATTCTCATGTCACCACTATTGACTGGACTAATCATGTGAATCAACTACCCATGGGGATAGTCAAATGTAAATCTAAACTAGCCAGAATAAGATCCGAACCCATTCAGAGTGGATACCAGGGGCTAAGGGGTGATTAAGGGCACAATGCAATGCATGTTTAGAAAGGGAAAAGTCTTACAATTCCCAGTATGTTTAGACAGCAAGCTGGCTAGGGCAACCTGGGAGTTGTGGGCCTTTATTATGACTAGACATACACTGGAATGCACCCTAAGTGATCGTGCATAGACACTCTTATTTCAGATTCCCTCCTAGCAACTCATTCTGGGTTGATTCTAGCATATGAGATGGTGGGTATTCCTTTTTGGTATTCTGAAGATATTCCCATACTTCCAGTGGTGTTATTTTTCCTTTCTCGTCAGCTGCAGAGCAGTAAAATAGTTTTTGCTTGGTTTTGAACTGAAATGCGATCCCGTTGCATCGTTAAATGCTCAAAGCAACTTACAGATAAACTGTGCAGCTCAAAAAAATCACCATAAAATACATAGGTGAAATGAACTCATCCTTATATATCTTGCTCCTCTGATGCCATGTTTCTCACCTGCCCAAGGATCTCTACTTCCCTTGCTCGGCTTCGTCCATTTTCTTCTGCTGCCCCTTACGCCTGGAACGCTCTTCCAGAACATTTGAGAACTACAAGTTCAATCGCAGCTTTTAAAGCTCAGCTAAAAACTTTTCTTTTTCCTAAAGCTTTTAAAACTTGATTTTGTTCTGACTTTATACTGCTAGTTTTACCCTACCCTGTGCCTGTTTGGTGCATTCTCTTCCCCTCCGTATTGTTTTATTATGATTTTATTAGAATGTAAGCCTATGCGGCAGGGTCTTGCTATTTACTGTTTTACTCTGTACAGCACCATGTACATTGATGGTGCTATATAAATATAATAATAATAATAATAATAATAATAATAATAATAATAATAATAATAATAATCTCAGTCCAATAGCAGATGACCAAGGAAGCAGGTTTGGGTAAAGTCATCATAAAGGGGCAGAATAGGGACTCTAGAGACCCTTGAAGGATTGCAGAAAAAATATCATGCACACTAGCATTCCTGACCATTGGCCATGCTGGCTGGGGCTGATGTTGTAGTCTAAAACATCTGGAGGACACCAGGTTGGGGAAAGCTGTTTGGTTTATGCCCTGCTTGTGCTGGGGCAACTTGTCTTAAGTAGCTGCAGGATCGCTCTCCATGGTCCTGAAGCTGAGCTCGCAGTCACTGAGTCAGCAGTTGCAGTTCTGTCTATGGGGCTGAACCTGGAACCACTTCAGCCGCCCTCCACCCCACATCCTCTAGCTCAGTGATCTTCGATGGCTCCAGACCCAAGACCCACTTCAGACTCCCAACCTGCAACATGGGTCCCACTTCCACAATTTTCTCCATGCTCAACATGGCATCAACAGCTTTGCCACGACCCATCTGGACTGATCTTGCGACCCACATTTGGGTCACAACTCACCAATTGAAGACCACTGCTCTAACTCAGTGGAGTCAGTGGCTCTGATTTTGATGGAGCTGCTTCCGGTTTTAATCGGAATCAGCCAGAACTCTAAAGGAACTATCCACAGAGCTGAACCCCAAAATAGGTTCAGCACCTTGAATAGCTCCTTTAGAGTTCTGGCTGGTTCTGTCTAAAACCCAAAATGGATTTACAGCCCCACCAAAATTGGAGCCACCAGCCTCTGCTGCTCTAGCTTGAGAAACCATTTGGTAGGGATGACAGAATCTGCCATGCTGGCTGGGAAATGCTGGACATTGTCGGACTTTTTTCTATCTAAACATGCATAGGATTGCACCCTTAATATGTTATTGCCAGAAGACTCAAGGGGAACAAAGAGAGAGAGAGAAATAATCCACCCAGGGTAGCTACAACCACCACCACCACAACAACAACCACTCTTTAAGTTTAAACCCTACATTTGGAAGTGTGTTGAAGAGGGAAGCGGAAGTAGCCCCCAATCTCACATGCCAGAGGTTTCCTTTGGGATCAATGAGAAAGGTTCAGGAAAGCAGCAGGGGGCAGTATCCGAAAACTGCCTTGAGCTCTCACCCCCCAAGTCAACGCAAAGGATTGGGATGGAGAACCATTGTCCATAGTTCTAGAAATGGCTTTTTCAAACAAACAATAAAAAAGCCCTAAAGACGAGAGGGAATGAGAAGGGTTTGGGAGCTGTTCCCCGTCGGAGTGAAGATGAAATTGTTGTCCCCAGCAGCAATCAAGTAGCAGGAAATGAGAAAAATATGGATCCTCAAGAGAGGTCATGGTCTCAGAGACACTGCACCAGCCTTCCTTTCTCACTATGTGTGTGAAAGAGGATGAATTCCCGTCACCTCTCATCATATCAATCACCGTGTGCCAGCAAGAGTTTCCATGCAGTATCTGCCCCACCACTACCGTGGTAGATTGCTGCTAGTCTCATCAATTACTGTATTTATGACCTGAGAATTAGGAAAGAGAGCCTGCTTTTGCCTCCTAGGGGAGAGCAGCGTTTTCTTGTAAACGCAAGGCACAGATGTTGTGGCTGTTCTGGGAGGGCAGCATGAGAACAGAGCAATGTGTGACCCCCGTGATTACTGCTTTTCAGCACAGGGCAAGGCATGCCGCAAATATATGAGTTTCCTGCGAACTTCCCTAGTGCTCTCTTTGTACTGTACAATAGTGGAAAGGGGTCTGCTGCCTTCTATAGAATTTGAAAGAAAGCAGATGGGAACTCAAATGTACACGTGGCTCCTGCAATGTGTAAACCAGCACATCAGAAAGAACCCAAGTCATTTTCCCCAAGTGCTTGTTTTTACCTGAAAGTTTACAAAACTTTCCCTAACCTGTAATGGACTATGACAATGCTCTATTTTAACTGTCCCTTTCCTGTAAAGTTTTAAATTATTTTAATATTGTATTACATAGGCATTTTAGAGTAAACCACTTAGAGATATTATATTGAATGGATGATGATGATGATGATGATACATGCACAAATTTGCATGCAAACATACATCTCCCACTTGCAATTGGAAGTAGTATATTTATTGCCTATTCGAATATTTGTGTAAGGTTTGTATCCTGTATGTGTCCTTGAGAGGGTGCATCCTTAAAGGTGGCCTAAAAATAATTTTAAATTAAGAATAAAGTCGTATGAAGCTGTATCACATGATGATTCTCAATATGAAGACTGGCTGTAGGACTTTTCACTCATTCACTACAAACCACAACTGTCAGAAGGAGACAGAGTCACAAGAGTAGGACCTCCCAGACTTTCCCCTCTTTTCTTTTTCTGAGGCCTGGACTACTAAGACAGCTCACCACATGGCAAAATGGTCCCTATGCTTTGTTTCAGGTGTGGAAAATATTTTACCAAAAAGGTGGGCTTTGAGTAGGCTGACCATATGAAAAGGAGGACCTGGCTCCTGTATCTTTAACACTTGCATAGAAAAGAGAATTTCAGCAGGCGTCATTTGTATGCATACAGCACCTGGTGAAATTCCCTCTTCATCACAACAGTTAAAGTTGGAGGAGACCTGCCCTCTTGACCAGATACAAAAGAAGTCAGGGCTGCTGCAGCTTTAACTGTTGTGATAAAGAGGGAATTTCACCAGGTGCTGCATTCATACAAATGACACCTTCTGAAACTCCCCTTTCTATGCAACTGTTAAAGATACAGGAGCCCTGTCCTCCTTTTCATATGGTCAGCCTAGCTTTGAGGAGGGTATCAGATAGTGGTTTTTAAAAATTACTTTTTTCCCTCTGACCTTTTGTTGAACTTCTCCTGGCTTCCTGAGCAAACTTCCTGACCTCTGCATTCTAACTAAACATTTAACCTCTAAACTAGCAACTGTTTGGCTCAAACTGACTAGCACAGGCACACAAACACAAAGATTTAACCCCAGAATATCCTAAAACCAAACTAAACACAGAAAGGGAGAATAGTTCTCTTCCTTCATAGTCCCAATGCTCCAGAGAATGTCATGGGTCCCCTCCAAGGAAGAAAAGCAATCCAAAGATATGGTTGAGAGAGAAGCTTCAAGGGATCAGGGTACCCACTTTGATCAAGACAATTAGTTTTTCTTCTTATTAGTTTTTCAACTCAGTGCATGGGCAGACAGAAGTATTTAAAAAAGAAGACATTTGCAGTGCAACCCCATGCATGTTTGCTCAGAAGTAAGTCCCACTGAGATCAATACTGCCTACTCCCAGGTAAATGGGTATAGAATTGCAGCCTTAATCTGCTATAACATGCTATTCCTTGTTCCAGAATTAATAACTTATATTCATTATCCAGACCCTAATTTGCTGTGTTTTTTTGCCATTCTGTACAAACATGGAATCAAGGTGGGAAGAAAAGAAAAGAAAACCCTACACATACATACAATGGCTCTTCCCCTCTCTGCATGGGATTCTTACATCAACAGGGGCAATTCTGGAGAGATCCACACCCTTATGAGGCGGGCATCTAGCGAAGTGAAATATGGGTCCATCAATAACAGGGAATCAATAGGCTGTTTCATACAACTTGTTTTTCCATGGTGTTGCTTATTAGCTATTGTTATCAGCCTTCTGGCTCAATTATAGCATGGGGGGCACTTAATCCTGAATGTCCACTTAAACACCCCCCCCTTTTGCTGCATCTCCAATGGGAGTTTGTTCTGGTGTTCACTCACACCTTCTCAGCCTGTTGACATTTTGTACTCAATACTAGACCCAGTTTCTGTTTGAAAAGCCCCAAGACAAATTAGTTCACAACTTCTCATCCGCTATAATGAGGTTGCCTGAATAGAAGAGGGTGATCAGAAATTGCTAATTATCTCTTTCTATCCTATATGAAGATGTTCGCTTTGTCAGGACTGCAACCATTTTTGCATTGCCAAAATAGAGGAAATACTCCACCAGAAAAGAGGACAATGGTTTGCATAAAGCCACTAACTTGTAGATGTGAATGCCTTATAGGCCCCTTCCAACTTTACTATTCTATGATTCTATGAATCTAGAAATAACTGTAATAATTTAGATAGAAATATGGTACATCCCACCATAATGTGGTAGACTGTAGCCAGGTGACCAGTGTGCTTGGCTGTTCAACCTGATGCCCAGGTGTTAATTGTTGATGGGCAACAATTCTTATGGCCCTTTACCTTTAAACTGGAATTGGACTGGCCAGATCTTCAAATAGAGGATGGCTAAAAATAGAGGACAGTCAGGTGGCAGCCCTTCAAACAGAGGACTGTCCTCTGTAAAAGTTCTAGATGTTTCATTAAGCAGCCACTAGATGGTACTGTGGTATAGCGCAATGCACAGCAATATTGCACTTCCCAGATTTAATCCCATATTTTCCCCATTATGGAAAAAAGATGTGATGTTGGTCACAAAGGACGGGAGATGCCCTGGAGGTTGACAACGCCATGTAAAGGAACTGCAAACTTCTGTGAGTGACCAATCGTGATAAAATAGGGTGACCATATGAAAAGGAGGACAGGGCTCCTGTATCTCAGCAGGTGTCATTTGTATATATGAGAAACCTGTTGAAATTTCCTCTTCATCACAACAGTTAAAGCTGCAGGTGCCATGCCCTCTTTTAAGTCTGGTCACTCTAGTATAGCTTCTGCAGCTTTAACTGTGATTATGAAGAGGGAATTTCACCAGGTTCTCCATATATACAAATGACACCTGCTGAAATTCCCTTTTCTATGCAACTGTTAAAGATACAGGAGCCCTGTCCTCCTTTTCATATGGTCACCCTGGATAAAAGCCTTGTGTAGAGAAGACCTTACTTATGAGTAAAAACATGCTTAGGATTGCTCTGTTTAGCATTTGCTTATTGCTCCCACTGAAATCATGGTGCTTAACATTGGCTAAAAGATAAATTGGCACACTTTATCTGTCGGTTCCTAGCCACTCCCACCACCATCCTATAAGTCTTTGCAATGGGTGCCATCTATACGTTCAAATAATGCTTTCAACAATTAAGTAATGACAAGGCCATGTTGAAAGCAGCTGCTGGAAAAACCAGAGACGGGTCAGCAAACAGGGTGGCAGGAGAAGATCCCAAGAAAACATATCCAGCGCAAGCAAGCCCAGGCCTGTAATCAGAAAAGTCTTTGCTCAGGCAGCCTGAATGCCTCTCTGAGCACAGGAAGTGTTGATGGGATCAGGCAGGTACTATTTTGCAAAGCGGGGCAAGGAGCTATAATGCCTCTCTAAAAGCAGTCATTTCAGCAATCATTTTTAATGGCACGTAGCAGCCGGAGGGGTTACTAATGTACCATTAGAGCCATTTGCATATTCACAGGGATCTGGTGCGAGAGCTCTCCCACTCGCGCTCTCACTACACGGTATAAATGCCTGCTCTGTGCTCTATCCTCTTGGCTGCAGGGAGGGGAAGGGGAACTCTTTAAAAGACCCCACTGGCACAATACAGAGGAACTAAGCGTCTGACTTCCAAGGGACTTTGCAAGAAAGCTTGCCCATAGCTGTGGGCTCTTAACAAGCTCTCAGCAGTGTAAGGGCCTTGCTAGATGGAGGTTTAGCCCAGTGCTCACCCCAGGCTAGCCCCTGTGTGTCCAGATGATGCACAGGGGATCCCGGGGTCAGGCAGGGGTGAAACCTCCCTGGACGCAGGGTAAGTGAAACCCCATTTAGCCCAATCTTTCCCACAGTCTTGGGCTCAGCCCGAGACTGCGGGCATGTAGCCCGTTCCGCTGCTGTTCCCGGCTACTCCACTTACACACAAGTAGCCGAGAACAGTGGTGGATGGGCCGCAGCACTCCCACCGCCGCCACCGATGTCCCCTGACCTGGGGGACATCGGCAGCGGCCATCACAGGCCAGGGGACATCGGCGGTGGCAGGAAATGGAGGCTAGGGACATGGGGCGCCATCGACGGCCGGCAACATGGGGGGGGCGGAAATCGGCGGCTGGGGGGAATGGGAGATCGCAGGGGGATTCTCAGCCAGGGTGGGGAACTTGGGGGCAGGGGGGGCCAGGGAAACCCTATTTTAAAAAAACCCTTACCTTTCTGGTGATGCGCTCCTGTGCACGCGGCCCCTTTAACAAAAAAATGGCAGACGCGATGGGGCTTTGTCAAGTCTAACGTGTAGATAGGAGCGACGGCCCGTGCTAATTGTAATGAGGCCTCACTGCACCTGAAGCACCAATTTTCAGGTAGGTCTAGCAAGGCCCTAAGTAAGACAAGGCAAGCGGGACACCTCCCCTGGATATGACCTGGAAAGGAGCACAAAGATCAGCCCCAAAGATCATGTCAGGAAGCTACCGTTTCTAAAACTCTGCCAAATGGTGTAATCCTTTCATTTCAGTATGGCCTGATGAAGAGTGTCTTCAATGGCATGTAAAAAGCCAGGTGATGGCTCATTAAGAGGCTTGGTGAGGGCAGTAGGCTAGGCAGAGCAGCACCCTTGCAGCTTCTGATTGGCCCTGTACCTGCTCAGTAAAGCAGGGCTGAGGAGCCACTTTTAGCCTGAGGGACGGATTCAATTTCAGGAAAGCTCTTGGGAGCTGCATCCTTGGGAAGGGGGCTGAAAGCAAAAGAGGTGAGTGCCAAAAATACCAGCCTATTGTAGCTTAAAGCTCTCACTGCCACTAATTAAACCTCAGGAGAGGCAATTCACCATCCCAAAATGCTTTCTTTGGTGGTTGATGGCCCTCCTTCTCACATAGCTGGTGTGGTGGCTAAAGTGTTGGACTGGGAGTCAGAAGATCCAGGTTCTAGTTCCTGCTCAGCCATGGAAACCCACTGGGTGACTTTGGGCCAGTCACAGACTCTCAGCCCAACCCACCTCACAAGGTTGTTGTTGTGAGGATAAAATGGGGAGGAGGGGGATTATGTATGCTGCCTTAGGTTTCTTGGAGGAAAAAAGGTGGGATATAAATGCAAAAATAAATAAATAAATAAATAAATAAATAAATAAATAAATATCGTTCAGTGCCATAGAAAGTGTGAAGCTGCTGGACTTGTTCCTTCCGGCTCTCCTTGCGGGAGCTCTTCTCCAAATTGGAATCCTTTCCAGCTTGAACTGCGGTGCCCAAAACAGATGACAATATTCCAGAGGATGTTTTGCCACCTGACTGGTGCTGTCACTCTGCCAAGTCTTGGAAACAATACAGCTGCTGGAAACTGAAATGAGCAAGAAGAGCCACCCCAGTGCAGAACCAGACTGGGCAGAGAGAGAGAGCCTCAGGCAAGCAACGGTGCCACGTCCCTGACAGATGTGCGGCTAATCCGGTTGTTCCCCATTACAGCAAGGAGCAAAGGAGGAGCAACATGGCACTGCGGGGTGCAGAGCGTTGGCACCAAGGGTGCCCCAGCTGCCTCCCAGTCTGCACTTGGCGATGCAAGGAGAACACAGCTGGTGGCACCGCACCAGAATCCAGCCTCCTATTGGTTGGGAGGCAGGTGACAGTGGGCTTCAGCTGCGGGATGGTAATTGCAGAGGATGATTAGGTTGGCAGGCACAGAGGCCTTGGCGTTGCTGGACAGACTCTGCTGGAAGCCTAGATGGCAGAACAGAAACAGGCAGGAGGAAGCTCCCACCTTACTGCCTGCACCGATTAGGAGAGAATGTTCTACCCATCACATAGGACAGATGAAATGAGAATCTACAAGCAACTCTTCCAAGGCACACCTGCCTATGCCACATTCCAGACTGCCCCGTTCTCTGGCAGTGGAACAAATAAAATCAGTAGGCCGTTTTACAGGGCCTACACGCGGATCCGCCGTAGCCCATCCTGCAGCCAGATTCAGCAGGCACGAGCGTATTTGGTTTTATTGATTTATTTAAAATATTTTCAGCTCAGGCCAGAATCCCTCTCCCAAGGCAGCATACAACAATCACATCCACACAATAAAAACCGCTGCAGCGGTAATAAAAAAGAAAGCAGCAAACATTCCCCGAAATGCGAATCCCTTGCCTATCAGTAACAGTATGCATGGTCCTGTGGTCGGTGCAGCAGAAGTTGTTTGCATGCTCTGTGAAGGGACCCTGGGGCTGGATGCCTCCATGCAACAGCCTCCTTGTTTTTCTGGGAACTGTTTCATGTGCAACCAGCTCCTCTCCAAATGCCAGAGCAAGAACATGAGGGAGTGCCTGTGCGTGTAATAAAATCCATAGCAGCTACTTCTGTGAGGTCAAAGGAGCTTTGCGAGTGCAGAAGTTAAGAACATATGGACTGGAGAGCCCTGCTGGATCAGACCAAGGGCCCATCTAGTCCAGCATTCTGTTCTCACAGTGGCCAACCACCAGCTAACCAGGAACCCACAAGTAAGACATGGTGCAACAGTAGGGTGACCATATGAAAAGGAGGACAGGGCTCCTGTATCTTTAACTGCAGGTGTCATTTGTATATATGGAGAACTTGGTGAAATTTCCTCTTCATCACAACAGTTAAAGCTGCAGGAGCTATACTTGAGTGACCAGATTTAAAAGAGGGCAGGGCACCTGCAGCTTTAACTGTTGTGAGGAAGAGGAAATTTGTCCAGGTTCCCCATGCTGAAATGACACCTGCTGAAATTTCCTTTTCAATACAACTGTTAAAGATACAGGAGCCCTGTCCTCCTTTTCATATGGTCACCCTACCTTTTCCTATGATCACCCTATACATGCTATGCAGAGCAACTAGGTATATGTCTACTCAGAAATAACCCCCGTTGGTTTCAATGGGACTTGTTCCCAGATAAGCTTGCATACTAATGTATAGGATTTCAGCTTAAGGCTGCATCGTAGTGGAGCTTACTCCTGAGTAAATATGCATTGGATTGCACCATAAACTGACCAACTACGGCAGAGTAAGAGAAGGCAAGTAAACTGTTGTCTTATTGAGAAGCAGAGTGTATATATTATGATCTGTAATAAGAAAATGCAAGACTCTGCTCAGCCATATTGGGAAAAGTAGAGAAAAGTATGACTTGAAGACAGAGGGTGGAAAGCAGGATAATATATATTAATTGTTGGAATATCTTTTGTGAATTGTTCAGAGCAGCAAGAAGTGGAATATTGGCCACGGTGTATGTAAATAAAAGTTGCAGAGCACTTATATTTGTCAGTGTATCAATTTATACAAAAATTCACTCTGGCTGAAGGGAACTTTATTTTAAAGAAACTATCTCTTATTCCCCTCCTGCTTTCTTCTGTCTGTACCTTTCACCACACTGATACCCTTGGCTATAATAGTGTTTTTCTTCCTATTTGCCCAGCCAGTTGCTTTTTCTCCTTAGGGAGCCCCTCCTCAAGACTCAGTAGCCTTGTAAGAAGTAGGATGTGAGACCATGGATCTTGCTAGACGAGGCCTTCGCACGCTTTGAGGGCCGGTTTCCCTGCTGTGCGTCCACATGACGCACAGGGGAATCCGGCCCCAGGCCGCACTAAAGCCTCCCTTAACGCGCCATAAGCGAAGTCGCTTATGGCACGCCTTTTCTGCAGCTCCGGCCTGAGGCCGGAGCTGTGGAACGTCTAGCGACTTCCGTGGCTTTTTGCGGCTACTCGCTTACCCCAGGGGGGGATCCTGGGGGGTGACACGGGAGAGGGGGAGGGAGGGCTGGCACAAGGTGACGAGGGGGAGGGAGGGCTGGCACAAGGTGACGAGGGGGAGGGAGGGCTGGCACAAGGCGACGAGGGGGAGGGAGGGCTGGCACAAGGCGACGAGGGGAGGGAGGGCTGGCACAGGGCGACGAGGGGGAGGGAGGGCTGGCACAGGGCGACGAGGGGGAGGGAGGGCTGGCACAGGGCGACACGGGAGAAGGGGAGGGAGGACTGGCACAGGGCAACATGGGAGAGGGGGAGGGAGGGCGGGGAAAGAGGGGGCAGGGGGCTTAATTTTTTTAAAAAAACCTTACCTTGTCCGCAGTCTTCGGGGCGCACGTGGCCCCTTTAACAAAACAAAAAAATGGCAGACGCTACAGGGCTTCCGTCGTCCCTGCGCGTCGGCTGTCTAGGAGGCGGGGTGGCGCGCGCTAAAGTTAACGCACCGTCGCACCGCCTCCCTGCCGGCTTATCCAGCAGGGTCTAGCAAGGCCCCAAGCCAGAATACTTGCAAGAGATCCTCTGCCACTAGCTTTGCAGGAGGTCAGTTGCAAGTTGGTTAAGAGCAGAATTTACAAACCAAGCTGTGACGTTACACCTACACCAGGCCCGCCCCATAAACCCTTCTCAGGCCAAGCATCGCTACTTGAAATCCTGAGGGAGTATTAAACTAAACCTTTCCCCTAGCTATGAGGGGAACAGGTTAAATATAGGATCTGTTTTTAAATGTACTGTGGGTATATTCTGGTGTGGGTGTTTGATAGCTGTGAGGCCGGTAAACAATGCCAAGCTGACACATGGTAATTGGTTGCTAACAAAATAATAAATTTATTGTAATGTTAAAAGTTTTAAATGAAAATATGCTTCCATTCCTGCCTAATCCAAACTCCACTCTCCTCCAATAACCATCTCTTTCCTCACACCAATCCTAAATCCCTAGCAATTAATCTCCTTGCAGTCCACAAACAATTCCAATCCAACACACACCCAACCACAACTGCCAACACACTAACATCACCTCCTCCTCTCCTCACTCTTTATATACTCCTTCCCCCCCACCCTACCTATTACATCACAAACCACACCCACTCAGTTCTAACAATTCATACTCACCAGACATACTAATCTAGATGTATACCAGATACTTAATTGTGGGGTAACGCCACACAAGCGAACAGGAGACAGGCTTAAATGCTCATTCCATCTGGGGGTGGGGAAAACATGACAACATGTCATGTTTTATAGACAGGGTACTAATCCAAATGGATGTAAAGATAAACAGCTGTTCTGTTTGCATTAGGTATATTATCAGCATAAATCAGAGTATAGGGTATTGGAGAGGATCCTAAATGTACATCTTCCTGACATTCAAGCGTTGGCAACTGTGCAGTTATTATTTAGAGTTCGCTTTGCTCCTTTTTCTTACTCTGCATCACAGCTATGAATCTAAATGAGACATTATGCCTTACATTTTGCATATCACATTACAGTGTGTTATATACCCTATTTGATTTTGTTCCTGTTGCAGGGATCTGGGTCATTTAGGGCACTTCCTCCTCCTCACCAATACTTTTAATAGTCATTTGTCAGGCAGAACATCAACAGGGAAAGTCTTGGCCATCTTTACATCTCTATGCTATAGAACGGGAGTGCAGAATCTCCAGCCCATGGGCCAAATCTGGCCAATTTGGAGTTCTAATCTGGCCCTCCTGGGTTCCCAGATGGCCACACCCCTTCCTCTAGCCCCACCCCCTTTACTTTAATCACCAATCATTGGGTGGTTTCCCAGCTTTTGTGCAGTTTCCCTCCCCCCCCCCATTCAAAAAGATGGAAATGCCTCATCTAAGGCTTAGTGATTGACAGAAAGAGCTTTAAGCTAAAATATGCTGGTGTTTTGGCCCCACCCCTTTTTGGCTTCAGCTCCACCTTCCACTGGAATGTGGCCCTCAAGAGCTCATTCAACTGGAGTTCAGCCTTTGGCTAACAGAGGTTCAACACCCTTGCTATAGATAGTTGCACCTGTTGAATTTCTGCCAGTCACACAGCTGTTAAAGGCACAAGACCCATGTTGGGATACAAGCTGGCAGTCCTGCGACTCATCTTTTTGCTGGCTTGGTGCAGAAATAGAACTCAGTTTAACCACCCAAATCATTCCCGCCCACTCAATCCATAAAAAAGCTTAATTAACCGGCAATTAAAGCAACCCAGTGTGCGAAGGATCATCTGGGAAAATAAACAAACAAACAAGGAAGGAAGGAAGTCTGAGTCCTTACCCATTCAGAAAAACAATGGGCTTCAGAACAATGGCCCAACCTCATTACAGTGTTATGCCAGAAGCCATCACTCAACTGGATATCCCTGGAGGAACTGAAACAGAGAATGTGTATTCCTTTGGGACAGGCACTTCCCATTGCAAAAAAAGAAGAAGATCCCATTAAAAGTGTCTGGCAGTCAGGTCCATTTGCATGAGGTCCATCTAATTGGTCCTGTGTGGGTTTGAGGCAAGGGAGTGATGGAGATGGCTGTCAGCATCCTTATTTGTAAACCGCCCAGAGAGCTTCAGCTATTGGGCGGTATAGAACTGCAATAAATAAATAAATAGTCCCTGGAAAGAGGCTGGTAGCATTCAGTCTGTACTTGTGGGAGTGGAGAATAGAGAGACTGAGAATTCTCTCTCCGAAATAGAGATCTCAACTTGGCCTCAAACTGGGTCTGCCCTCAATGTTGATGTTGATGTTGTTGTTGTTTTCATTTTCCCCAGGTGTCTGGAAAGCTTCAGAGGTGTTCTCTACTATGCAAGTTTATAGGGTGGCTGTAAGTCCTCTTCTACACAAAGTGCTCTATTTGAAGGGCTGTCAGAGAACCACCCTCTATTGGAGGGGATCCCCTTTTTGAAGGGCTGTCCCATCTGTCCAGATCCAGTTTAAAGTTAAGAATGTGGTGCCCATCACCACTTAACACCTGGGCAGCCGGCTGAACGGTATCAAATCCTGACTTTCTAATACTGAGGCTCAAGTTCAGTAAAGCTTTCGGTAATTGGCTTTCAGCCATTATAATCCCAATTACAGCCAGCAGAAAACAGATTACAGTGTAGTTCGTTACCAGGACCAGTTTCTGGGTTTCCCAACAAAAGACCCAAACAGATTTGGGTCCAGCATACGGAAAAATTCCAAATGAGTTTATAGTTCCATCAAAGAAGGAAGATGAAGAAGGTTAGAAAGGTGTTGCTCCCAGCAAACTCTACCGACTGTTACTCTCATTTAAGTACAGGGGAGTGGGTGCTAAAGGTGACTGGCCCATTCAATCCTGGCAGAGAAACCTAGCTCACAACAGGATGTTGGGCCTCACCACTGGACGCCTGCATTTTGCCCTCTTTCGCTGATGACACATTTTAGGACATCCATGCACAGTCTCTCTCTGCTGCCCCGTTCGCATGGAAGATGCCCCTCCTAACTGCTACCCTACAGTTATGAGGATCAGGGCAGGGATGGTGGTGGGGCAGAATCATAAGAGCAAAAGAAGAGCCCTGCTGGATCAGACCAAGGGTTCATCTAGTCCAGCACTCTGCTCACACAGTGGCCAACCAGCCATCGGCCAGGGGCCAACAAAGCAGGACATGGTGCAACAGCACCCTCTCACACATGTTACCCAGCAACTGGTGTATATAGGCTTACTGCTTCAGATGCTGGATCCACCATTCAGATCATCTGTCTCTCAAGCACCAAAATGTCCTGGCCCATCTCTGTGCCCATACCGCTTTTTGTGTGTGGAACAGAGGCACCAAGGCAGAATCCAACAGCTGAAGAGGTCCGTGGCGTAGAGGGAGACACAACAATAGGGAAAGCTTTACCTCTTGTGCACGTCCTGTTGCACAACTGTGAAAAAGCGCAGGATGTCTGCCCATCACTCGGAAGCCATGTTGCCCCCAGAGAGATGCAATCCTTCCCACATCGCCTGCCATTACCTGTCTTTATTAGCACCAAATGTAGCACTGATTTCTAAGCAGAGAAGGGCTTGGGGAGCATGGATGGAAAAGGCCCTCGGGCTCCCACCCACCCTCTCTGCCACTCATTAAGTTGTGACTTTGCTAAGAAATTTGCCAACTAATTATGCCCGTTGGTGATGATGTTCCTCCACTTACACAGGCACACACACAGACACAAGCATATCCTTGGCGCTCTCTTCCACCCACACAACAGGACATTTTGGTGCTTGAAAGACAGATGGCCTAAATGCTACCTCCAGGCTTTGCTTCTTTTGGAATGTGTTACTTCGGGATGTCACAAGTGGCCCCTGGTAGCCCAAACAAAGAAAACAATAGGCCTTACCTAAGCCTCTGCACCTCCTGTGGGGGGCTGGGGCTATCCCCTTGCATCTTCTGACAATAGCACATTTGGAATGCAAGCCTATGCATGTTTAGACAGAAAAAAACATGCAGGAGGGATTTGGCATTGCCACCATGGGATCATAATGATTTGAAGCAAGGTGTAGATCTGGCCCACCTCTCTCCTTCCCCTGCCACTCTCATCTTCAGTGTGGATTATTTGAGTTCGTTGAGCAGTGGTGCAGAAAAGCCAAAGGCCTCCACCCAGTTCAAGTTAGTTGTGAGTTACATCCCATTAAAACAAGGGTGCAGAGGCTCAGGACCTCTGAGAGTCCCATGGAAAGCAATGGGCTTGAGATCATTTGTGCGCTTATGTGTGACTATGGCCACAGCTAGACCTAAGGTTTATCCTGGGATCATCCAGGGTTCGCCCCTGCCTGAGCACTGGATCCCCTGTGTGTCACCTAGATGAACAGGTTTGACCCCTGGACGATCCAGGGATAAACTTTAGGTCTAGCTATGGCCTAAGCCACAGTGAACAAAGTAGAACTTACCTCTGAGTAAACATGCATAGGATTGAACTATTAGCCACACAGATACCCTCAGCTGGATCAGAGTCGAAATGTGTTTTCTAGGCAAACCAGAAAAGATGGAAAGATCCAAAATCTACCCTGGAGGCAAAAGCTTTTTAAAGGTCTCACCCAGTAGATTTTGGATCCCGCCCACTCACCCACCCACCCCACACGCACAGACTAGGACACCTATCTATGCTTATTTTTCTATGCCAGACTGGGGAGGTGGCGTAATGTTTGAATTCACATCCTCCCACCCTGGAAAAGAGTGTAAAGAGACAGAGCATTTGTCTCCGAATTACATCTTCTCTGGCATTTTGGATGCAGATGAAATTGAAAACGGGTATTAAAAAGAAGTATTTTATCACTGTCATTGATGGCTTCATCAGGCTGCTGGAAGAAGCAAGACGCTGATTGAAACCCGATTTGCCACATTCATCCTACAGGAGAATGTCATCCAGCTATTAAGTTAACCTGAGTCATGTTCAGCTTGGGGGACTTCTCTGCTGCTGTCTTTCCCCCTGCAGCCATTTATAATTCCCATTAGCTAAATATGTATCATTAGGCCTGCTAGGGAGATGGCAGAAGAGCCCGTACCTTGCAGGGGTCCTTAGGGAGACAGTATATCTCTATGCCCTCTGATGCCAGGCCCGGGACACCTTGTATTACCTGACCTGATCTTTCCCTTTTTGCCTATTGCAGTTTGGCAACAGTGCCTGCCTGCCATTTATATGGTGGAGAGTAAGCAGGCTGAAATTGGGGTGTGCCTGGGGATGGGGTAATCAAAGTGCTCCCTGTCCTAATCAGTGCAAGGGTCAGGTTGTGTGTCAGCTCTGCCACACAGAATTCAGTGAAAGCCAATGAGCCAGTCCATAGGTACAGAACCACGCCATCTTCCTATGCATAGCCCTGCCTTGGATTCCATTTCTTGGACATTCTAATCTAGACAGATCCAGGAACGGAGTTTTGCAAAGCAACTTGAAAAATCAGGGCACGGCTGGGCACCTGCTGAGGCCCACGCCACTAGAGGGGCGGTGGCACAGTTAATCTCTAGCTCCCCTTCGTTACTGTTGCTGCTGCTCTTCCTTGCTATCACTGCCATTTCGCTTAACCTGAGTAAGGAGATGCAGCAGGACTGCCTTGCCTTCTCCCTCGTTGGTGATTGCACAGCCCTTGCACAAAGAAAGAGGGCAAATGGATGAGCCGTGGGAACAGAAATGAATGCAGAGGTGGTAGGCAAATGCTGGTAGGACATCTTGCCCATGAGCTGTCCAAGCCCGGAAACTGGTACTGAGCAAAATGCTTGTTATTATAATCAGTAGGACAGAGGAGGGGCCTGTATAGAGTAGTGGCAGCAAGGTGTTGCAGGAGACCTGTATGCCATGCAGCCTATTCTGTGCCACCCCCAAATTAACCTACTGCCTTCAGGTAAAGTGGAGGATCCTGACCCATCGTCAATGTCATTGGCGTGCGGGCAACGGGTTCAAAGGGTTCAGTTGAACACCCTAATCCGCTGCCGCTGCCATGTTGCAGTAGCAGGGCCAGTGCTAGCTGTAGGAAAGAGTGACAAATTCAGCTGCTCCCCACCCCGCTCCTCCTCTGGAAGGCTTTTTTCATCGGTGCAGCTGCTGCCTCTCCCCACCCTGCTCTCTCGCTCTTTCACTCACTCACTCACTTACTCAGCTGCTCTCTGCTCCCAGCTGCTCTGCCTGACCTCTCGCGACAGTTGCTGGACAAGGTGGGAGCAGCAGCCACGCTGGGGCCAGGAAGCAGCACGTGGTGGAGCTGAGGAGGGGACTGTTTCTGTAAGGAGTAAGATTGCCCGGAGCCGCGGATTGGGACCCTCCCCCCTTCGGAGCTGCTGCCCTCCTCTCGTCATCAGCCCTGCAGGTACTGTAACGTTTGGGAGAGAGAGAGAGAGAAGCTGTATGTTTACGTGCCTTCTCTCCTCATTGCTGCCCCACCGCCCACCCCAGTCTGGACTCCAGCAAGAGAAAAGAAAGGGGGAAGGGGGAGAACTGCAATGCCCCCCAGGACCTCCTGGCCAAGGAGGGTTCATTCAGCAGCACCTTTTTCAGAATGCTTGCTAAAACAATTCCTATCTGCCCTTGCTTATTTTAGGGTGTCCAACCCCCCTTTTTTCAAGCCGTTCTTTTGGTAAACATGGGATGTGTGTATCTTGTGTCACTTTAAAAGAGAGCTGCAGCACAATCCTATGTACGTCTACTCAGAAGTAAGCCCCACTGAGGTCAATCAAACTTACTCTGAAGTAAATGTGCATAGGATGCAGCCTGAAAATGAAGAGAGGATGGAAAAAAGACAGGAGAAAAAGAATTGTAGAAATAGAATAGCAAGGTAACTGTGGGGTATTTAACCATATTTAAAGACAATAAGTACAGTAAAATTAGTGCTCCTCTACTTCAGCCCCAATCAACTAATTACAACAGTGCAGTACAGATTATTTGTTAATTAAAAAAATACAGTTTACTTCAGTTTTCGTTTATTTCGTTTGTTTGATGAATGAAAAAAAGTCCTTTATTACTGTATATTCAATCAATGTTTACCTTAAAAAAAATCCCTGGCCGAACAACCTAATGAAATGTGCTGCGCACGCCTATGGTCAGTGTTGAAGACACATCTCGCAGTACACTTGGCTTTTGTACATGGAATGGGATGAGGCATCATCATCAGACAGCAAAATATCTTGAGCTGCTCTATCTACCCTTATCTGCATATGCCAGCATCCTCAGAGAGAGACTGGATTTGGATGACACAATAGTCAATGGTTGATTAAACAGTCCACAGTAGGCTAAATAATCCACCGTTGACAATTGTGTCATCTGTGGGGCAAAAACCACCCCACGGTTGGTTCTTTCAATGAAATAACCAACTCCAATAATCAAAGCAGTGCAGGGTTGTTTATCTGCACAAGCGTTGATTCGTGTGCCATCTGTCAAGCTCTGTGCATGATTTCACCTGCCTACAGAGCTGTCAGCATCAGTTCTCCCCACCCTCAGCCCCAAAACGAATGGGTGTGCACATTCTGAGGAGGGAGATCCTCCCCGGTCTGGGGATGATCTGCCTCCACAGCATATGCTTCCCCATTCATTTCGCAGCTGAGCATGGGGAAAATGGTCAGCATCAGCGTTGCAGAGGCATATCATCCCCAGAGATGGTGTCCCTCCACGTGGCATCCTGCCCCATTTGTTTTGAGGCCAAGGCCGGAGAGAGCTGACAGCTCTCTCCAGCCTCAGCATCAAAACAAATGTGCAAGGAGCAGGCAACGCAGCATGTATCCCTCCATGGCTGCCACAGCCCAAACCGATGGCTGTGGAGGGATAAAAAAGTGCCTTCAACACTTTTCTACCACCTCTCCTTGTTGCTGCAGCGGCACCCGTGGCATGTGTCCCTCCGCAGCCACCACAGCCCGAACTGGCAAGGAGGAGACCAGCCCCTTCGGTTCTGGCTGTGGCAGCCACAGAGAAACACATTGCGCAGGCATCAATGCAGCAACAAGGAGGCAGGGGAGCTTCTCTTTCCCTCCCCTCCACCCCTTCCCATGGAATGGCAGCACCCCAATATGGTAAGGGGGAACCAGCGCCACCATTCGGTAGGGAGGGCAGAGGGAGGGAGGGGAGAGAGGTATAGCCAACCCTGCCCTTATAGCCCACTCCACGGATGAGTTATTAGCATGATGCCCCAGAGCAACACGCAAATACTCATCCGTGGAATGAACTATAAGGGCAGGGTTGGCTGCTGTGTCATCCGAACATAAGAACATAAGCAGAGCCCTGCTGGATCAAACCAAGGGTCCATTTAGTCCAGCACTCTGTTCACACAGCGGCCAACCAGCCATCGGCTAGGGATGAACAAACAGGACAGCACCCTCCCACCCATGTTCCCCAGCAACTGGTGCACACAGGCTTATTGCCTCGAATACTGGAGATAGCACACAACCATCAAGGCTAGTAGCCATGGATCGCCTTTGCCTCCAGGAGTTTATCCAACCCCCTTTTGAAGCCATCCAGATTGGTGGCCATCATTACATCTTGTGGTAGTGAGTTCATACATACATACGTTTTTATTATGTGGTCACAGACCCAATAGAAACAATACCCACAATCATTAATTTAAAAATCACAGTCATTTGTTCATTATACGAACAGGCTAAAAGAGTTATTTAAAACATACACATATTTAAAATATATAGGCATAGTTAGAACACCTGGTACAAAAGATAAGCAACAGCAGGATGGGATGGAAGTTACAATTAAGATGAAGTCGAATTGCGAGACCTTTGTATGGCGAGGAGGAACTTAGCCACTAACTCTGTTGTTAACTTGTTTGTACCTGCCAGAAAATATTCCAAATACTGTTTGGGTGTCCTTCCAGGGCATTTTCTCATAAGAGCGCCAAGAAATCTAT